>NW_008795026.1:734328-753206 GCF_000699145.1 Aptenodytes forsteri | reverse complement strand
CCCCGGGTGCTGCCCTGCCGCAGCCCCCCAGCTTCACCGGAGCCCCCCAGCTTCACCGGAGCCCAGCCTGTATAATAACTGGTCTCTGCAGCTTTGCAGGCAAATTTATAGGGAATCGTTTTAGCTATTTCTTTTAATTTGCCCTAACACTACCAGCGTTTTATTTTTTTTTTAAACTGAAATAACTAATTTTTGCTTCTCTTTTCGGAGCTGTGGACAAGGAAACACTCCCACTGCCACACCAGCGGTGCAAAGTCTTGATCTCTTCCACGCAGAAGAATTCAAAGATGTGTGAAATCACACGAACAACCAATTTCTCAATTTCCTCTTCAGTCCAAGCAACACTTTTCATTTTCCATTAAAAACAATATTAAAATAAACCCGTGTTTGACACACTGGCCTGAAGATTGCAACCTCCCGGTAACGGCTTATTTAACCCTTTGCTGAACCAGATGGAAATAGCTAATGCAGCAGGGAAGGGGGAGGTGGGATGGTGCAATTAATTTGTCCAAAATAACCAAGATCTGATTAATTAATTAGCTTCCAGGGACCCTGTGCGTGCTCCCTGCCCAGGTTTTCCAGCAGGGTAGTGCTGGTCAAAGAGGCTGTAGCCCAACTCTGCTTTCAACTGGCCCATTTTCTCCTACAACTTTGAATACACTGGGGGAAGAAATCTGTTTCCAGCTGCCCTCAACCGACACAGCTCTGCTCTCCCGGTCTGAGCCTTCATGGTCCTGCAGCTGCTCCCTCGGGCACCACTGCGGAGGTGACGTCCTCCTTCCCTGCATCCGGGGTTGGTCCCATGAGGCATGGAGGAGAAGGCACCCAGCCCAGATCCGCAGGCGTCGGTCCCCTCTGCCTAATTTTAGGCACCTGCTTGGGTTTTACAGAGACCCGCTGGGCTCCTCCTGCAGCTCCACTTCCAAAACACGTTGACATCCCTCCAGCCCCAGCACAGCAGCATGGGCACGGGTTAGCAGGGCTACGGCTATGAGCAGAGAGCCGCCCTCGCCAAGATCCCCTCCGGCTCCCACCTGAACCCTGATGGTTCCAGCACAAACTGGCTGGTGCTCAGCCCTGCCCACTGCAGGCGTTGACAGCTTTTAAACATCCCTCTGCACGGCCCGTGGCAGAGGCCCTAGGCATCCGTCCGTGGGTGTACCCCACAGAGACCTCCTGCGCCCCGAGAAGACCCCTTCTTCCAAGATTTGCACATACACACACGCGTGCACACACGCACACACACACGCACAAAGGCAAAGTCAACATGGCTGCTGCATCATTGAGCCCGACCCCGTGCTTTGTGTCGAGTCGAGCATCACTCCTTGATTGTAACCGCTTAAGGCACAGAACAGTATTAAACGCCGCCCCACTGGAGATGCTGGTCCCGCGACCTCCAGGAGGGTTCGGTCCCCTTGTGAACGGGGACACCCGGGTCCCCCCGACTCTGCGGTCTGAGGATCATCTCCTCCGGCTTGGCTGAAGCCCCTGTCTGTTCCCCTGCGAAAGGTGGTGATTGCCACCAAGCATCTTATTCCATCCCTGCTCCCGGGGATGCTGCCAGCATCGCTGTCGTGCTGGGGGGGCGACAGATCCCATTTGCTGCACTTTCCCCAAGAGATAAGCAACACGGCGAGGGGGGATGACCCCAATATCGCTGGCGGCAAGAAGGTTACTTGGTCCTAGGCCAGCACCCGCACAGTCCGGGAAATCCCTCGCTCTGAATTCCCGGCGCCGACGGTCCCGAGCGCAGCTTGGAAATCCAACAACGTGGCAGGTGCCGAGCCGGTGCCGAACAAGAAGGGACCTGCGGGGGCCACCACCAGGACAGCCCAGGGCGGAGGTCTGAACCGCAGAGCGCAAAAGGCCGCTGGTCTGGCAGCCGCCCCCCTCCCGTCGGCGTTTCCCCATGCCTGCTGCCAGGGGCTCAGAGCCCGCAGTTGACGAAGGGGTGTGGTGTCTGGTGTCTCAGCAGGTCCTCGGCCTCCGCCTCCGCTTCTCCTCCACGAAGATCTGCTTGAGGAAGTTGGGGGTTGGAGGCTGTCGGCCTCCGCTTCTCCTCCACGAAGATCTGCTTGAGGAAGTTGCGGCAGGAGTTCGAGACGCCGTCGGGGAGCTGGGGGTTGGTCGGCTGGGTGGCGATTTTAAAAATAGCCGCCATGGCTTCGAACTCTGCCCACGGCGGCTTCTCCGTTAACATCTCCACCACGGTGCAGGCCACGCTCCTGCAACAACGCCAAGCATGCAGGGGTGAGACAGCGGGTAAGGGACTGGGGTGGCTGTGCATTTGAAGCCTAATCGGCTCTAGAATTGCGCCTGCCTGGACAGACTGCGCGGGGAGCAAACCCATGTGAGAGATGGGCACACGTCTCCAGTACGCGTGGCCCCCTGAAGCTCACTGTTCACACGGGTCCTTGGCACAGGGCTCTCCGCTCCCACTAGCGAGAGTGAACTTGCAAGCCTTGCCCTAAAGCTGGTGGCTTTTCTGCCTGTGTTAACTGGTGGATATTAAGTTTCATAAAAGCATGTGAGACACCTTATTGGAGCATGCCCTGAAGGGAAACCCAGGCACAAGTTTAGACACCACGGTTTCAGCAATAGCATGTAGTTCCCCAGGAAGCTGAGCCAGAATGAAATGTGTTCACCTACATTCAACTTCATCTCCGACGTGCATCTGAGAAGGAGCACGTCAGATGAGCAGCAAAGAGCCTGAGAGGTTTCCCTGTGCTTGCTGAGGAGTCCTCGTCTCAGCAGGGACCCTCTCAGCCACCTCCATTCGTAGTTGCTCCTAAAAAATTGAACCCTCCCATCAGCCAGAGCAGACGGTGCAGGGCTGCCTGCTAAGGACTCCCTAGGTTCCCCCCCCAGGCCTCCAGCGGAGGGACTAGTTTTTGTTGACCCTGCTTTGCTTGGGCACCCAACGGAAAGCATACTCTGAAAACAGTGCTTCCTCCCCATTTATTGCAAGGATTAGTAGCGTTATCCCAAGTCTTTTAGGCTCCAGCTGACATCTGTGGATCTCCACAGATCAAAACATTCACAAGCAGCCAATGATTTTGGTTGTCTTTGTGCCTCAGCCACAGCAGTTTTTGAGAGGCCGCATGAGATCACCCTGAGCCTCCGAGCTGGGTTTAGCTGACTTAAAATCAGGGCCACCGAAACTCAACAGCCCTTTTAGCAAACTTTGTTACCAACCTGCTTTCCAGAATTGAAGAGCAGCTACAGGGTCGAGCTGCGCATGGCCCTCAGACATGATAAAAGCTTCCAAATGCAAGTTGTGATTTTGAGTGCTCCTGTTTTGGGATTTTCAGCTACGACATGCTCCCTCTGGATATTGATATTAACATTTAGCTCCCATTTCCATCCTTTGCACTGCTCCATCTTCCAACTACTAGCTCTACCTATTGCTCCCACTCCAACTTCCCAAAGGGATTATTTGTTTAAGTGGCAGTGGTGGGGTTTCTACTGTACTCCTTACCACACGTCAGCTTTTCTTCCATAGCCTTCTCCACTGATAACCTCTGGGCTCATCCAGTACGGTGTTCCCGTGACAGATTTAATCCCAGTCCCAGACATGCAGATGGTCTGGATGCGTTTGCTGGCCCCAAAATCTCCAAGTTTCACATTTCCAGCAGAATCTCTCAAAATATTGGCACCTAGGGGTGAAAAAGCAAAACCAAAAACCCCAAGAGATGAAGCAGCAACCTGAGTTGAAGTGACTACAGTGAGGAGAGCAGGAAGGGCGAAGGCAAAGAGCTGGACATGAGGGAGCCTTGGTGGGGCTGGACTCCGCATTACGCAACCCCCCCCTCTCCTAAGACAGCTGCTCTCCAAGAGGGTTGACTTCCATTGCCTCTCCTGAATAGTCTCCCTCAGCAGGTTTCCCAAAAGTGAACAGTGAATGGGAGACAACAGATCATCCTCCCCATGTGTAGACAGCAGAACAGAGTCTCAGATCCCTCTGATTGCCAGGGCCTCTCAATTCTTGGGTATGTTACACCAGGTTTTCAGATGTGTAAGGGCAGTTAACAATAATGCCTCTCAAAAGTACTTAATCTGGGCTTCCCAAGCAGGAAGACAGCACAAGGTTTTGGTTTCAGCTGCTTGTTCAAGATTCTCATGGTTCAAGATTCTCATGGTTCAAGTTGGTGAAGGCCAGGGGCAAAAATACTTGAAACACCAGATCCCAGCACTATGTTTTACACAAGAATTTATATTGGGGTGGGGGGAGGTTGGGTTGAACAAATCCAAACAAGCAAGAAGCCTCTTTGTATTATCTACTCACCTTTAATGTCTCTGTGGACAATCATATTGCTGTGTAAGTAGAAGACTCCTTGCAAGATCTGCCTGGTGTACTTCCGTGTGACGTTCTCGGTCAGAGCACCGTAAGCTTTTAGCTGGTCCTTTATTGAGCCCTGTTGCAGTGAAAAAACACGTACCAACTGTAAGGACCAGCAGAACCAGGTGCCTCATGTCACAGTGACTTTTTAAACTTTCCTGACCACTCTATCTCCCAGCTTATAAAAGCCACTCTGCTGTAGAAACAACAAGATAAAAATCCACTAAGTGCTGAATGGAGCAAGGACTTGTTCCCTATGTCCCAGATCCCAGTGGAGAAAGAGCTATGGTCTCTGGTGTGTATCAGTGCTACCTTCTGCCAACACTACAGATCTTTTTCCCCCTCTAGTGGCTGGACATCACCAACAGCTCACGGAGAAGGACCAAACCGATGAGGAGTTACAACTCAAGTGAGAGGATCAACTCGACTAGTTCTTCAGGGCCAAGCTGATGAGTCAGTCTTCTATGAAGCCTCCCCCCTCCCAACTTGTCACAGCAAGGACTACCCACTGCCATGAGGCAGACAGACTCATGAGGGACATGATCAGCCCCACATGGGACTGCTTGGACCCAGGGTAGACAATTTGCAAGTACCCAGCCTTGAATTTCTGACCCAGGCACGCAGGCTCCTACTGGTTTGATTTTATTGAACAAAGAGGGAAGGAAGCAGGGGTGCAGACATCTACCATCTGCAAAACGTTGACCCCCTTGGTTTTAGCTGTATTTTCTGCCCACTTGGAAATGGATGTCCCTCACTACACCAGAGCTGGGTTTTAGCAGGGATGAACCAGAGGCAGATCTGGGGTTCAACCAGAGAGGTCGCACCCAGGTCTACCTCCAGCATTCAGGTTGGTTGAAGAGCAGGAGTGGAAACTCATCCTGTTTCTGCCTGTCCTGCAGCTCCAGGGTTGATCCAAGATTGCCATAGGTCCTTCTCTTCTGGGAACAGTGGGGTGCTCTGCTCCAAGTCAGTCACTCAAACTGTATCAGCTTTTCCACATCCACCCACCTCTGCTGTTGCTCTGCCCAGCTACTGTTTTGGCCTTCTTTTGAGGCTGGTGGTGAACCTGTGGATGGGCCTCTCCTTTCCCTTTCACAGTGATGCTGAAGTAACCCGAGATGCTCTGAAATTACCCCCTCGTACAACTTGTATGCAGGGTATATTCCCTCACCCACAACCCAAACAAGCTTTCTTATCCTGACCTCCCTCACCCTGATGGGGGGACATCAAACACGATACTGAAGAAGGGGAAACAGGGTCTTCAAGGCCTTTGGTCAAAGAGACCATTCCATTTTCCAAGCATAAATTTAAAAAGATAGTTTATGGGCAGGGCAGGATAGAAAATACAGAGTCAGCTATTTAATGGGGGCAATCATAAGAATGCCAGACTAATGGTGCACCCGAGCTTGGCCTCGTGAAGATTTTGCCAAGCTGGCTCTGTTAAATCAGAAGCTTGGCCAGACCCAGCATTGTGGAGCTGCTGTGCTGCAAGGTTTGGGAATTCATGCGCTTCCACTGGCCTTGGAAACCAAAGCCCTGAGCTCCTTTTGTGAAATGAGACGTTGTTGCAGCACGAAAGTCAATCTGTATTTGGTCAGAGCTCTGGTTTATCATTAAAAAAACAAACATTCAACTTCCAGCCCTGCTGGACACTGTCCCAGCATCAAATGTTGGTTTCCTGACTGCTAACAAACATCGGCACACTGCAGAATAAGCGGCAAGGGGACTGCTGAAACCCCAGAGGGGTTTACCCCTCTGGGTCCATGCCTCGTGGCAGGGCCTGAAAGTGAGATGCCTGCCCGCAGGGAAAGAGGGAGGACAGGGCTTGGAAGGGACTCAAACGCGTGAAAGTCCACCTGACTACTCATGTGCAAGATGCGTTAGGAGGGCTTCTTGCATGTTTACTAATGACCAAAATTATTTGCAACCAGATGACTTAATAGTCCCTTCTGACCTTACAAATCTCTGTATAAACAAAGGTTTATTCTCCCACACTCTGGGGAATGAGTCCAGCTGGACAGGCGGGACTTAGGAGAACAGATCCTCCAGCAATGTAAATAGCGTTATGCTGGTTTATACCAACCAATGACTTTGTCTAGATGGCTGATGTAACTCACATGCTCGCTAACAGAGAAAGATGTTCAACTAATCTGCGTACATTCTCCAGCCCCTGCTTAGACTCCCTCAAAGCTTCCTGATCTTCTTTTTTCCCTAGGGCTATTTTATCCTATATCAGCAAAGTCACAAATTGAAGCCACTCCTGCACGAGAGGCTAATGCTACCAACAAGAAGTTCTGTTCTGAAGAGGAGAAGACTTACAAGTGAGTAACACTGTTTTTAATACACACATGCTGAAAGCCATAAATAATTGGTGACAGCTGTGGGTGGACAGTTGTACTATTAGCTTTTCCTGCAGGGATCTGCAATAAATACTTAAGGGTGGGCTCAGGCCACAGTGTTCGGAGCCAGATCTGGATCGTATCCCACATTCACCAAGTTCAGATTCCAGACTGTGAACACACCCTGCTCCAGGATTCAAACCTAAAACCTGCCTTCAAGGCTTTTGATTTCACCCACTATACTACCCCCAAGCCGGGCTTCACCATGACATTTGACTCACAACCTAAGTTTTCCCAAGCCTTAGGGATGCATCCACTGTTTTGGTTTGGCTCATCAGATATAGAGCAGCTCAGCTGAACAGTTTAACTCCAGATCCAAATTTCACCAAACTCCAGGGCAGTCTAAATCTGTTCTCTCAGGATAATCTCTAGCAGGAAGCTAAGCACACTTACCCCTGGCATGTATTCAACAAAGATAGACAGTTTCTTCTCCTCAGGATCCCGCAAGCACCCGTAGTACTGCACTATCCTGTCATGACGGAGAGTCTTCAACAGCTGAATCTCACATTCTAAGGCGTTCACCTCCTGCAACAAAACAGACGTGCTTCGTGACAAAAGGGAATGGTTACTTTGGCAATATTATCCAAGTAGTGCTCGATGCTGCGCACTCTTTTCATAGCACCTGCGAAGCTACCCACAAGGACATCAGCCACGCAAGGCTCAAATGAGGACTGCTGCCCTAAGAATAGAATAGAATAGAATATTATATTTCAGTTGGAAGGGACTTACAACAATCATCTAGTCCAACTGCCTGACCAATTCAGGGCTGACCAAAAGTTAAAGCATGTTGTTAAGGGCGTTATCCAAATGCCTCTTAAACACTGACAGGCTTGGGGCATCGCCCACCTCTCTAGGAAGCCTGTTCTAGTGCTCGAAGGAACAGGTAAGGAGAGAAAGAGATGGGATACGCAAGGGCTTGGATTTGAGACAGGTTTACTTATTTACTTCTGCTCAAGGAGTTTTTCTGGAAAGGTGTGAATGAAGACACCAGCAAAGCTAATGGGGAGCCCAGAGTAGGAAGAAGGCGAAGGGAGCAAGAAGGCTGAAACTAAGGAAGAGCAGACAGACCTGGAAGAGATGATACCCAAGACAGAGCAGCCCAACATGACCAAGGAACTGGGAGGTAGAAAAGTCACCAGAGCATGCTGACTGGTGCCACAAGCCATTTGGGACCACACACACTGTCTTTACACACTGCCTTCCATCAGGCACACAGACCCCTCCCACCACCTCTACCCTCAGCCTCCAGCCCACAATCCCCCAACATGCTGCAGAACGCAGTCCTGCCCCTGTACTTACTTTACTTGTCTCTTGACTGTCGGGGTCAAAAGGCACCTGTTTCACCGACAGCTCCCGGCCAGTGTCGGCATCATAGCAGAGATAAACTTCCCCAAAAGCTCCTCTTCCGAGCAGCTTCCCCAGCCTCCAGTTCACAGGTGCCTGCAGGGCTACACAAGAGAGGAGAGGGTTGAGAGAAGAGCACAGCAGGGAGACTTCAGCACCAGGGTCCATCTGACCCTACAGAGTGCAGATCAGGCTTGCAATTCGCTCATCAAGGCAAGCAGTGAGCCACCCTCTCCCAGGGGCACCACGACAAACCAGTTTTAATTGCACAAATGCTACCGGTGTGTGTGTGGGATGTCTCCCAGTCTGCACTAGTATAAAGCAGAAACAAGTCCCAGAAAAGTCATATTTCTTTAGCGTCCTTCCTCTAGAAAATGCTTTCTTAGCTAATGTTGAACTTTCCTCTGCTATAGGAGTGGTTAGCAGGATACAGCATGGCTGAGCAGCAACCCAGGCAGGGACCAGTAAAGAGTTTTATCTCACTAGTCATTTCTAGGTTGTTATCCATCACTGAACAGGCCCAGAATGCACCAATTTCTACAGTAGGGGCAGCCTTGCAATACCAGAGCAGCCTGCAAAACCTCTGGACCCATGTGCTCCTGCATCCCAAGTCTCCTGGAAGCTTCTGCTGTGCAAGCACATTGACAGTCCAACGCAAAAGCAATTCTCTGCAACTCAGCAAGTGATAAAAACCAGCTGACCCCATACGCGCCCTCAAGTCAAGGCCAAGGTACAGTGTGTTGTATTAAGTCTTCCTCACTGAGATGTAAGCTCGCGCAGTGTGCCTCGTGTTGGGGATGGAATCAGGGTGCATTCACACATGGTTAGCTTAGTTAATGCCCATTAACTCAGCAGGTGACGGTAACTTAATTTTGTGTCGAGACCCAGACGTACTGAGATCCCAAACACTAGTGGCTTTGATTCACTTACAGTTCCTAGCTTTCGTAGGGGAGGTGCTGAAGACCTGCAGACCTTTTTCACAATTGTTCCACCATTTGGGCCTGTACTCGTCGTACTGCAAGGTGCTGAGCTTGCTGTCCCCATTAAAGCTCTTGGTTCGGCTAGAAGGGACGAGGTGAAACAGGTTCTCCTGTGGGAAGTAACTCCTGGGGAAAGTCCTCCGGCCTGTAGGAGAAAAGGGGGAGAATTATGGCAAGAATGCACACACCAGCTTGGATCTACCTATCACCACTTTCTCAGGTTGCTGCCCAGATCCATTGATGCACCTCTTCAAATTAAACAAAACAAGCTTAATGAAACTGAAGCAAGGCCCTGTGAACGTTTTAAATTAAATTTAAGAGTTGTTAACAGCAGGCATTACATCTAATGCAGATGTTTCCAGAGGGATTTGCAACAGTTTAATTACATTAGGGTTTTTGTTCGTTGTTAATCACAATTAAACTCTGAATAGGCAGGAATTTACACTGCAAATTATCCCTGCCATCCCCTAAGACCACAATACAAATGACCACACAAGCAATGCCAGATCTTGTGATAACTGCTTGCACAAGGGTGGTGTCAGTGAGAGATGAAGTTCATTCTGGATGGCTCAATATGCTGTCTGCATGTCCTCAGTATTTTTTTTCCCAAGGGAATTTGATCCTTATTCAGTTTCACCTCCCACCACTTGCAGTCTCACACAGCGAAAGAAGCAGCAGCAACAAGGTGATGGAGTGGTCCCCAAAGCTCAGAGCTCACCAGCTTAAAACAGAGATGTGAACAGATACTGCTATCCTGAAATTGCTAGGTGATTTCGTACAGCTCTGTGAGAAACCTGCTGTCACAAACCAGCATCCTCAAAAGCAAGCAATTTAGGAGAACAGAAAGGTTGATATCGCCAGGGATGAGAAATGCTACCCATCCATGTGGCTAAGTTAAAACACCAGGTATAAGCAGAGGAGGAGCTGAGCACTGACTTTCATACATGCTGTAGATGCTCAGCACTTCCCAAGAGCAGACCCGCAAGGTCTCACAGAGCATGCTCTTCAGAATACGCAAGTGAATCCCAAATCACTTGGTTCTTCTCCTTTTATTAGAAAATTCTCCTTCCTAAGTCTCTCCAGTCCTAGGCACTGTCAAAAGCCACTGAGATCCTGGACCGAGCACCTCCCTCCCTGACCCTCCATCATTTTCTTACCATCACTGTAGTCCTTGCGACTTTGGGAGAGGTGGTACTGCCTCGGGAAGGTCCCGCCTTTCCCAAACCTCTCGCAGAACGGGATGTCGAAATCTGACAGGAGGGAAGAAGAGATGCGTTTCTGAGATCAGCTCAGTATCAAATGCCCAGAGTGTTTCTTATGGGAAAGTGTTCTGGTCTTCAAGCTAAATTACAGACAAGAATGAGGAGACAAGCCGTTCATTTACACGACCATACGTTCCCCAAGGCTCACTCTGAAATCTGTCCACAGTCACACACTCCTCAGTGGAAAATAAGGGTTAGACACACTGGTCTTGGTTCCCCTAAAGCGAAGAGGTTTAACTGCTGACTTTATGGACCCTGGCCCACACTGTTCAAATACAAGGCAGGGGATTAACATAGACCATGCCTGGTTTCCAAGACAGAGCACTAAACACCTTATTTGCACATGGAAAATACAAAAATTAGCGTGGAAACAGAACTGCCAGGCCCAGATCCATCTACTCCAAAACCTCTGGTCTGATACCAGCTATTTCCAGGGAAATGCAAAAATCCAGCACTTGGCTAACACGGGACAATCCCTCCCCTCTTTCTTCTCAGATGTGATGCCTGACCTCTGAAAGCCAGAGACCAATTTATACCCCGAGAGCTCCAAACTTTTATATTTATTTTGATTAAATGCTAGAAAGATAGATTTAGAATATACAGAAGGGATTAAAGATCATCAGAGTTTAGGTTAGACGCGAGATTGTGAGAGCGATGGATGGACGTGTGAGATAAGGACTTTTTTTTTTTTTAATAAAAAAACGCAGCACAGGAAGCTATTGCTGGTAGCACTGAATAACTTGAGATTAAAATATCTGTCATTTCCCCCCCATCTTTCACCTCCTTTTTTTCCTCCATCCAACTCTAATGACACAGTCCGTTCTGATTGTTTGTTTGTCTTAGCCTGGGGCCAGCAGCTGCTCCTTGGAGACCATTCCTGGCCTCAGCCGCGCTTCAGCATGATTTCCCCATTACAGCAGTGCTCAAGAGGAGCACATAATGGCTGAAATATGGTCAGCAAGAAAAGCAACAAGGACAGGTCAAGAGGTTCTCGGCAAGCCATGTGTGAGTGACGGTCTCGAGTGCTGTCTCAAAGCAAAATGCCTCCCCTACCGCTAGGGATGTATTAAAACCTTCAGTGACATGGACTGACTGCAGCTTCATCTCTACATTTCAATCTAGAAATCCTGCCTCAGGCCAGGAATGAGTTATCGTGCTACAGGCTGACTGCCATTTGTTCATTTTTAATAGTGAAAGTCATTACAATATTACAGAGTTTCCATGATTTAACCAGCTGGATGTTTGTAAGTGATTAAGCAGTAACCTATGATCCTTGCAGGTTACCAATACATTTTCTCTAACAGCATTTGCAGTATCACAGATTAATGGAAGTGGAAGAGGTATAACTCCCTAGAGAGTCTCGGACTCAGGTTTTGCTATGTAGGAAGTCGAGATCCTGAAAGTACAACTCACGGGTACTAACAGAGACAAAAGGTGATGTTTTGTCAGCCACAAGGCTGTTCCAGCTTCTCAGCACCTCCCAGTTGTCTCCAAATACAAAAGCAAGGCCCCCTCAGCAGCTTCTTCCAACACAGAGCTCATCTCTGATCTTTCAACACCTTTACTTGCCTGCATCCATTTACTTCAGGGCCCTTGCTACCCAGCTTGGACTGTTGTTGCTGTAAACTGATTCCCAAACCAGGCCCAAAGGTTCTTCAGTGCTACCACTATTGCTGCAGAGCCAAGAAGGGTTAATGATGACAAGAGCAGCCCTGCCTGTGTTTGATGCTCTGGGTCTTTTGATTTTAGAGAACATTCATGTTTGATCATTGCAGGGTCATTTTGCAGTTTAACCTAAGAAATGGAGCTGGTTTGCTTGATTGTTTTTACTTTTCATGCAGTGCCACTCCTCCAATAGCCTTTATCCAGTTTCATTATTACATGCTTTTTATAATTCTAAGCAAATACAAACCTTCAAGAGTGCTTACCCATGCAATCAAGACTGTCTTTGTGATGGCTCTTCCTCCCAGGAACAGGGGTTTGGGTAAAGGGAGGGCTGCAAAGGGATGAAAAAAAAAAAAAAAGGATGTACTTTATTGTATCAGAAAGGCTCTGGAATGAATTAGGAAGTGATTACATGCAGAAAGCACAGGCTATACCACGAGACGCACTGATCACTGATCAGTCCAGTCTACCCGACTGAGCTCCCATCCTCAACCTGCACAAGAATGAAGACTGTTTTTTTGCTGAATCACAGCTTGTTCCTGTGGCAAACAAAAGGGATGTTGCAGAAAACACAGTCACCAGGCTGAAACGAAGCAGCCAAAGATTGCACTGTAACACCTATGCACAGAAGGAGGGATGCAGATTTCTCTTCCCTCAATGTCAAGTGTTCAACCATGCAACTCTGCTTTCTGTGAACATTGCTTAGTTGCTGCAGATGTACATGCTTGGAGTCCTTCACTCACACTTGATTTGTACGGGTCTCCCCTTCTCTGCAACATCATCCCCCACCTTCCTCACGCAGGAGGAAGGTCCGTACCACCACTGGGTACACATACCCTCCCAGGAGACCAGGAGGGAAGAGTGAAGGATTGGTGCTTCAAGGCTCAAGGTCTTTTATAAAACTACATTGAGAGGATGATAAAGCACTGCAAGAGGATCTCAGCAATCCTAATTTCACCCCAGCCTCCGTAAGGGCCAACAGGGTGACCTGAACAGGTTGCTTTTCCACTCTCCCTTTTAACAAAGTGGGCATAGTAGTAGAAATCTGCTTTGTAAAGTGCTCTGAAATCGACTCATGTCAAAGCTGATCACAACAGGTTTGCTACAGTGAAGAGGAATTTGTCGTGTTATTTCTTAGCATCAGACTGGTCACCCTGCCTGGTGACTAGCTCTGCCCTCTTGAGACTAATGCCATCTCAAGCAATTGGCAGCAAAGGCTCAGCTACGTCTTTGCAGGAATAGTCATACTTACTCCGCAAAGGCTCAGCTACGTCTTTGCAGGAATTGCAGAATTCTTTCTGCCTTTGAAGAATATAGCCCTCCTCGTGCCTTCTCCAGTTCCTAGACCCCATGATTGAACACGGCTGCCTGCTTCTTTGTACGTGAAACCAAGCCATACCCTTGCAAACATGCCTAACACTCTTCTCTTGGGTCACAATAAAGCGTTATAACCAGGCTGTGCTCCTTCTGTCGTTCTTCCTAGCAAAGCCTATGCAAAAGCAAAGCTGGGGCATTGAGGCTGGGAGCACAAGGAATCCAGCTTCCATACAGCCGTAACAATGAGCAAATACATCACAGGAAATTATTAAAAGCCACAAAAAGGAAATGGACCTTGATGCTGAGACAGATCCAAAGTGTACAGAGCTGCAAACCTGAAGCACGCTACACAATCAAATCAACACAACGCAGACCTGCTGGAACACAGCCTTGATGCTGTACGGCAAAAGCAACAGGGGGAAAAGAAAATCTTTGATGCAGATGGAAAAAAAATATATACTGCTTCCCAAAAGGACACTGTGTCTTATACGCAGCCTACTGTGCAGAGCAGCAAACATACAGTTGCTGTGCACGTGTGAGCTTGGACCAACCAGACGCACCAACTATTGAACTGCAGCCTGTGTTAGTACAACGTGTCCTAGTTGCTTCCTGCTGAGAAGCTAAACTTAGTTGTTGCTCGCCTGGTGTCCTCAGCACCTTGACTGACATATCTGTGGCTGCTAACAGTGCGCAGGGGCTGCCGAATTTACAAGCGGTCAATGGAGAGCAGACAGCATGTCCGGGGAGGAGTAGGCATGGAGAGGCTAATGGAGTATTGACTTGGCGACTGCAGAAAGCCAGAGGGGTAGGAAAGGGATCTGACTGAAGCAGAAAACCTGGGCACACAAAGCCAGGCTGCCACAGATCCCCAGCTACTTCATCCAGCTCAGATTACTGCAAAGCAAATCATACCAGGTGTCTGTACTAGGATCTGGCTTTTAGCATAAAAACATAGATTTGTTTTTCTCAGGTGCATCCTCATCCCAACAGGAACCTCAGGGCATGCCACTGACCCCGCTCCTCTCCTGCTATGCATTTCAGCTTGTGAACATGGTGACATGCATGACTCACCTGTCCACAGATCTGTCCAGCGACTGGCAGCTCCCAGACAGCGACTCATCGGGGCTGATGAAAGCTTCAAGCATCTGACAGTGAAAGAAAAGGGAAAACGATAAAACCATGCACTGTAGCTCTTCAAGCTCCAGTACTAGCAGACCTCTGCAGGGTCAACAAGGCTCCACCAAAGCCGGCTGATTTACACCAGCTGATGCCAGCCCCAGTAGAGATGAGATCCAATCTATCAAAAGTTTTCTTCCCAGTGGAAATCCGTTTATGATGCCCTCTCTGGATTATTGTTCTTTCCAACAGCTATTTGCTAGTGGGGAAACCAAGGCAAAGATAATTAGCACCCTGATGTTCAAACCATGCTGAGAAGTCAATGAGATTCAAAGTGCTCAAAGTATTTGTGAAAAAGAATAATAAAAAAAATATATCAGGACACAAACAGTGTGCCCAAGGCCGAGCAGATATTGTGCGCCACAGCCAGGATCACAGCCCTGGACTCCTGACTTCCCCAAGCTGCCCTGGCACACGAGATCAGCCTTCCTCTCCGGTGATAAGCGAAGCATCATTAGGGCTTTTGGCTAGAGGAACTGCCTTGGCTCTCCCTAGCTCAGTGAGTCAAAAGCTGCATTTATGTTGCTTCCTGGATGAGACATTGTACTGGACGGGGTTATTTATAGCTGGTTAGTAACAATAGAGGTTTTGTATTGAGTGGCAAACCCAGGGGCTATGTGCACTTCTATGTGGAGCAGAGCTTGCTCAGGGCCACGCTGTGCTGTGGTCGGTACGATGCTTCCTCCCGGCTGCAGACCCATCGTGGACACTCCCTAACCCTTACTCCACAGCCAGCCCCAAGCCCAGCTCGTTCCTGGGAAAGCTGAGCAGCAAAGGTTAAACACCACACGGAGTCACCCTTCGCTGGCTCCTGGACCCAAGTCTGGCTCCCGGACCCAGGTCGCTCCTCCTTCCCCATGTACGGGAACAGCCTCCCTTTCCATGTGCTGTTCCTGCGTTAGACCTCCTCTACCGGTTGTCATAACAGCTCACATTGTTTTGGCAGGACAGTCCCAATTGGAAAGTGAGATTTTTCTCTGCTTCCCAGTTTTTACCCCAAAGCCTCATCCTTCAAAGTGCACCAGCTAAAGAGCAGCAAGACCCCTGCTAGACCCCGCTCCCCACCTCTGCCAGCCACGCCAGGTCTCTCCCAGTGGTTAAAATAATGCTGAAACGGACTCATTTCTTGAAAGCATAGAATTGGGAATCCAAGCAGGCTCCATGCTCAACCTCTGCCCATCTGCCAAGCTGGTCTCAAGGCAAAGACCGCAGTTATATCACAGGCTTGCACAGGGGCATCCCCCAAAAGGCAGCAGGCACTAGCTTGTAAGTGGTTTTCCACAAGGCACATATGGAAGCTGCAGCACGAGGACATTCTGAGGGCAAAGCCCATATGGGGAAAAGCACGGTTGCTCAATGAGAAGAGGGAGAAAAAAAAAAAAAACAAACCAAAACCATCCCCAAATCCCCTTTTTCCTGCATTTAACTTGCCAGAGAAGGGCAGCAGGCCACCCACAGCGTGATGCTGGGGAAAAGCGAGGAGAGCATCTGGGAACCTTCATTAGGAGCAGGCTCAGAGCTCAGCTAGCGCTAACGGAGCTCCATTAAAAGCCAGTGGAGCTGTGTTGATTTACACCCAAGAGGGGGTTCATGCGGACCCTCCCCCTGCACGCACACACAATTTGTCTTAATCCCACCAAACGTGTTTGGAAGTCATGTGGAAACAATAGAAAGCCAACTTTTGGCTGCAAGGAGCACAAGATACATCTGCGCTCTGAAGCTGCCAAGACTCACCCAGAGTGACTTTCTTATTTTATTAATGGCTGTATAATAAACCATTTGAAAACACAACTTTGCCATGGAAACACTGGCACAGCCTGCACACAAAAGTGGAGCTAGTGGGTGCTATCTGAGTGTAGGAAATGCACATCTCCCTAGGCAAGATCCTTGCAGCCTGCTAGAGTGAGCTTAGTGCCTTCCAGATGTCCCTCCATGTCCCTCCTGCACGGCCAGCCCTTCTGCAAATTGTGGATCCTGGTCCTGCCCTTCCAAGAGCTTTGCAAGAACGAATTCTGTGCCCACTTAGCCCAGCTGACTTCACAGGACCTATATGAAACTCATCGGACCTATAGCTTGAGCAGAGATGCAAATGGAGAGGGAGGTGTAAGCTGCTCATGCTCTGGTCCCTTGACACTCCAGAGTTTCCCCCATCGTGGGTACCAAATTGACTGGAGGAAGAGGTACTGCTCATCACTGTGCTGAAGAGCTAGCTGCTCTTTTATTACTGAGGGACTGGAATATACGAACTCCTTAGTAAGAGAGGAAAAAGAAAATATATGGGGGAGGGACAGAGAGACAAAACCACAGAGAGAGGCTGTGGGCAGAGCCAAGAACTGTAGTGGGAGCTCAGGCAGAAACAGCCCACGGGAAGCAGCGAGAGCTGCTGACATCCCCAGGCCGTTGCAATCGCAGGCAATCGGTTGCTTGGCACACTCCCTCGTGGTCCCCGGGATCCAGGAACGCTGCGGCCATGAGGGCCTGGCAGCTGGCGTGCACGCGTATGCCAGATCTACACTCCTCCAGAGCCACCTGAGGTGCCTGAGCATGTTGCCATCACCACTGCAGCTGGCTTTTAGGGTTTCTAGAAATCAGGCCCACTGTTTCTTGGGCATGTCAAGCCCAAGGGCACCCATTCCTGGAAAAAGCTGGCCTGAGCCCTGTGCGCAGGGCCCACTGGGGATTTAATGGTGGGAATGGCACTCACAGCGCAGCCTCCCTCGTGACTGATGCTGTTCCAGTTTAACCTACATGCCCCGGCCCCACTTACGTTCTGATCCATGGTCTCCGGGATGAACTCGCCCTCGCTGTTGATGCTGGTATAGGATCCCTGGCGCGCAATCTGCTGCTGCTCTTCGGGAACGCTCCCTGGGGGCGGAGAGCTCCGGCCAGTGTGCAGAGAGCCTAGGACATGGAAAAAGCACAGGTTAAGGAGAGGACTTGCCACATCCAAGTCCTTCCAGAGACGCTGTTCCAGTGATCACAGACCTCCTGGAGACACTGCTAGGTTTGAACTTGTGTGGAAGGGAATGGAGGAGCTAGAGATGCGATACTGTTTACAGGCATCCTACAAAGCTTTTGCAACAGGGACAGTTTGTTACTGTGGGGCCACACAACATCTAGCAGACTTGGCCTTCAACCTACCCTGGATCCTAAGAGCTGTGCACAGTATTCAGGTGCTCTGTTGACACCAAAAAGAAGAGGGCTCCAGGGTTTTGTTGTGATACAACCAGGCAATCTCAAAGCAAAACGCAAACTCCAAACCCACCTCCCCTCTTTGACCTCCAGGCGTTTCCTCCCTGGATCACGTCACTGCCTTGTTCAGCGATCTGGGAAACAGCCCAGGTGAACTTGGTGCAATGTAACTTAAACAATTCTTATACAGAAAACAATTTGCACCCAAATACCCCTCTTCTCTCTCCCTTCCCTATAAGAAAGTAAAGAGGAAGGAAAACCAGCCCTCAAATCCAAGAATCACAGGGAGGGGAAAGACCTAAGGATCAGCTCGTCCCATCTCCTGCCAAGGGAGGGTTGTCTCCCCTGTCTGTAGCCCCAGAGGCTCCCCACCTGCAGCTGGCAGAGCCTCCACACCAGGCAGAGCCACCTGGAAACACCTGGAGCTTTGCAGTGCATCATGCGCATCTCGGCACAGGGAGCAAGGCTTTTGCAGGCATTCCACCAGTCCTGTCTAGCAAAGGAGGTTTCTATTTTGCACCTGGGAGAGAACGTCACAGCTTCTTTACGTCGACGGCCCGTTCCTCCCCATTATTCCCCCAAATCCACCCTAACTGATTCCCTGTGCCTTTTCAGGATTTAGGGAGCGTTGCCCTTACTTGGCCCAGATGCACAGGCTTGGCTCCACTTGTCTTTCTGCAGTCCCTCCCCTCCATCCCTGGGCTGTCATCACTTCATGGCAAGGAATTGCTGACGGAGGTCCGTGCTGCTCCGTGCTGGAGCTTTAACCAGTTGGTATTGTGCAATGTGAGCCTTCACACCAACACAAAAACTTGTTTTTAAGCAGACTTCTAAAAAGCACACATCCTTGAAGAGTTAGAAAGCACATGGAGATGCGCTTCCTTACACCTCTTACCCATTTTTGCGGCATTCTTGCCAACCCTTTGGTTCATCACTACCATTTGAATCATAGAATGGTTTGGGTTGGAAGGGACCTTAAAGATCATCTAGTTCCAACCCCCCTGCCATGGGCAGGAACACCTTCCACTAGACCAGGTTGCTCAAAGCCCTGTCCAACCTGACCTTGAACACTTCCAGGGATGATGGGGCATCCACAACTTCTCTGGGCAACCTGTTCCAGTGCCTCACCACCCTCAGAGTGAAGAATTTCTTCATTATATCTAGTCTAAATCTACCCTCTTTCAGTTTAAAGCCATTACCCCTT
>NW_008795026.1:733330-734237 GCF_000699145.1 Aptenodytes forsteri | reverse complement strand
TCACTACATGCCCTTGTAAAAAGTCCCTCTCCAGCTTTCTTGTAGGCCTCTTCAGGTACTGGAAGGCTGCTATAGGGTCTCCCCGGAGCCTTCTCTTCTCCAGGCTGAACAACCCCAACTCTCTCAGCCTTTCTTCATAGGAGAGGTGTTCCATCCCCCTGATCATTTTTGTGGCCCTCCTCTGGACCCACTCCACCAGGTCCAGGTCCTTCTTATGTTGGGGACCCCAGAGCTGAACGCAGTACTCCAGGTGGGGTCTCACCAGAGCAGAGTAGAGGGGCAGAATCACCTCCCTTGACCTGCCGGTCATGCTTCTTTTGATGCAGCCCAGGATACGGTTGGCTTTCTGGGCTGCCAGCATACATTGTCGGCTCATGTTGAGCCTCTCATCAACCAACACCTTCAAGTCCTTCTCCTCAGGGCTGCTCTCAATCCGTTCTCCGCCCAGCCTGTATTTGTGCTTGGGATTGCCCTGACCCATGTGCAGGACCTTGCACTTGGCCTTGTTGAACTTCATGAGGTTCACATGGGCCCACCTCTCAAGCCTGTCAAGGTCCCTCTGGATGGCATCCCTTCCCTCCAGAGTGTCGACTGCACCACGCAGCTTGGTGCCGTCGGCAAACTTGCTGAGGGTGCACTCAATCCCACTGTCCATGTCGCCGACAAAGATGTTAAACAGTGCCGGTCCCAATACTGACCCCTGAGGAATGCCACTTGTCACTAGTCTCCACTTGGACATCAAGCCATTGACTGCAACTCTGAGTGCGACTGTCCAGCCAATTTCTTACCCACTGAGTGGTCCATCCATCAAATCCATGTCTCTCCAATTTAGAGAGAAGGATTTTGTGCGGGACAGTGTCAAATGCTTTGCACAAGTCCAGGTAGATGACATCAGTTGCTCTTCCCT
>NW_008795026.1:725567-732938 GCF_000699145.1 Aptenodytes forsteri | reverse complement strand
TCTTCATTCTCCCAGTCCCTGCCTTTGCCTTCTGCGGCTTGGGCGGTGAGGCTTGAACACTTGCTGGTGAAGATGGAGGCAAAAAAGTCATTGAGTACCTCAGCCTTCTCTGTATCCCAGGTAACCAGGTCTCCCATTTCATTCCGGAGAGGGCCCACATTTTCCCTAGTCTTCCTTTTATCACCGATGTACCTATAGAAGCTTTTCTTTTTGGCCTTGACCTCCCTGGCTAGATTTAATTCTAGCAGGGCTTTCACTTTCCTAACCTGATCCCTGGCTGCTCTGACCATTTCTCTGTATTCCTCCCAGGCTACCTGTCCTTGCTTCCACCCTCTGTAGGCTTCCTTTTTGTGTTGGAGTTTGTCCAGGAGCTCCTTGTTCATCCATGCAGGCCTCCTGCAATTTTTGCCGGACTTCCTCTTTGTTGGGATGCATCGCTCCTGAGCTTGGAGGAGGTGATCCTTGAATATTACCCAGCTTTCTTGGGGCCCCTCTTCCCTCCAGGGCTTTGGCCCATGGTACTCTACCAAGCAGATCCCCGAAGAGGCCCAAGTCATGGTAACAACATGCCCAGGCTTAGCACAATATTGCAAGAGAAAGGTACCGGGAAGGGGCCTATCCCATCATGAAAAGTCAACGCTGATCAATCAATGCAACACTTCTGCCTCCCTCTTCTGCTGCTATTTTGCATCACAGTTACTGTGCCAGATTGATCTCTGTCATAAATCCATCAGTGTGATCAACACTTCAAGTCCAAGTCCCCACCTTTCACTTAAGCTGATACGCATCAGGAGCTGCTAATGTTAACAGTGTCACACCAGCATTAAAGATCACTAAATCAGGCTTGCTGGATTTATACCAAATACATAGATATCTCTGTCCCACAGTACATCTCCCTCCAGACTCCTTGCTCGTATTGTAAAACTAAAAATCATATGGCTTTGAGTTACTTTTTTTTTCTTCTTCCTATTTTCTCCTTCACAGATTTCCTGCAGGATAAGAACACAGCGAAAAAAGCCTAACTGAAGTAATGCCAAGATCAGGGGGAGAGAATCTCTCGAGTGCTGCGGTGCTCATAATGAACTGGCTTTCCACCAGCCTTAAAAACAAAACCAGTTGGGAAGTACGGCATCCTCTCTTTGAAGATAAATAAACAAACGTTTAACCATTTAACAGTTCGGACACCCTGAATAAATCACTACATTATCATCCCCTTGTTTGCTTAGCAGATGTCAATCCAGAATACCGCTTAAAGACATTAGGGTGGCTCTTGCTCCAAAAAGCTGCTAGAGGATTTGACGTGGTGTAACTGCTGTATCTTAGCTCTGTTAAGCATTTTTGTTACTGCTGCTAAGAGGTGTGGGTCTGCTTGTGCAGTGCTGGGATCTCTCACTGCAACAACCCACCCACTGCCCAGGAAGTCTTCAATTCGGATTTTACAAAGAGCTGTACATGCCCTGTTTGATTTTGAACCCAGGGAGTTAAATGAGATTTATCACAAGCGTAAAGATTTTGCATGATCTCACATTAAGCCTTTGCCTATAACAACTACTCCCAGTCATCAGGTCAGTTGTGTTTGACCTTCCAGAGTCACATTTCCTGCCAAAAACTGTAAAAGGGGATAAGACACTAGCCATTTCCCAGCAGGCAAGGAAATGAAACAAAACGCTCAGGCTTTTGCACACATGGAAACTGTGGGATTGAACCAGATCCCTTTCAGCCAGGCTGTTCGGGTAGAAAAGCTGCTCTAAGTAATTTATGCAGCTTCACACCTCCAGGAGCACTTGCTGCTGCTGCTGCTTCACATCCATGCATGCCCATCCGCCCAGGAGGAACACGGGGAGGTGCTGGGAGCAGAGCCCCAGAGCCCAAGTTTGATTCCCCCCTCCAGCCCTATCCTGCCCCGTTAACAGAACCTCAGGCAATCTCAGTGCTGCTGGTGGGCGGGGAATGGAAAAAAGGGGTCAGGGAGAGAGAGCAACTGTGGTACTCAATGGGAGGCTTAATTCATAGTGGGAGCAACACAAGGCGTATTGGATATATTAGATAATGCTGCTCTACCCACCCAGAGGAAGAAACGACAGACAAGCCCAGATGTGCCTGTTTTGACAGATCATGGATGCTCTTCACACTTGACCTAACACTCAAGAAACAGCAGCAGCACCAGGCAGAGAGGAGACCCCCAAGAGACTGTCCTCCTGGGGTCTACAGGATTACATGTCAGCTCCAGTCCTCAGACCCAGTGGAGATGGGGCAGGCTCTGAGGCACTTCTTTGTAAGCTCAATGCTGGCCGGATCCCAGCAGCTCTATTCAGGGTTCCTGAACTCAGAGAAACTCTGCAGATTGGCACTGGTTGAGCATCTGACCTTGGTTACCCTTTGGAGCAAGATGCTTTGGGAAGGGATTCCTGCTCCATATTACACACACTAATGTAAAGCCATATATTTAAGACTAGAGCACAGCATGTCCCAAGCAGGGTGAACCAGGCCAGCACGGAGACTTACAGTCACTGCTGGCATCTGCTGGGGTCTTTCATGTTCCCTTCTGTTATTTTTATTTAAGAAACGTCTTTCATGCAGTATGTGCAGAGTTCGTGGTGCTGCACGTACAGCCAGCTCCTCTGTGCCAGTCTTGGCTTCCCTCTGCCTCCGCATTCCCTGGCTTCACCCTTTCCCTGCCCTGGCAGGTCCTTCCCAAAACTTCATCCATCACCGATCGGCATCAAGCAGGGGTCCCGATGGAGAACAGAAGCCCCTTAAAAGTCAGAGCTGGGGAGGGTTTGTTGGCAGCCACCTACGCTCACAGCTGCAGCCACGGAGAGCCCAGCCCTAGGATGATGTCGCCACAGAGCCAAACGAAGGACATGACGTCAAGATGTGCCGTTCCTCTGAGCCCTGGCAGAAACACAGGGCTCAGGATGCAGCAGCACAAGAAGACGACATAAACCTGCAGGAAATTTCTCACTCTGTGACTGTTGGGGGGATGTGTGAGCAGATGGACCAAATCTCCCTCGATTTCTTCTTTTTCAGTGGGACCCCTACAAGTTTCCCTCTTCTCCATGCTGATCCTCTGAGGATGGATTCCTACATCTTGATTTAAGGCAAACTTTAGGGTACTTCTATACTAATAAGCAGGACAGAGCCCATTTGCTAGCCCTAAAGCAGCTAGCATGATGCGCACAGCCAAATTCTCCTCTTCTCAAAACAGAGGGGACCTCATCCGTCACGACTCCTGCAACAGGTCCCTAGCCCATGCTACCCCAGTTTGTACCCGGGCACTGCTGGGACGGCAGTCATTGGTACAGGGTTGGCCAGGGAATGTGCTAACCATTAAGCAACCTCATCTGTGGCCAGCCAGTGCTCGTGTCCCGGCCCTGTGAATTTAACAGCACAGATATCACCTCCAGGCCTTTGTTTCTCAGCGTCATCCGGCCAGCCTGTGCACCAGCAAAGTCTTTGTACTGTCTCTCTCTGGAAATCTGCATTCAAATCCTCCCAGTGTGCTAGCAGGGGTTAGATGCTGCTGCACACGTGTCCAGGCACCCATGAAAACCTGGGTACCATCACTGTGGTGGCAATTCTCTGAGATAAAAGTCCTGCTGTTCCCATGGCTGGTCCATATTGGACAGCACGGACCCAGCCAGCATTCGCTCCTGGTCTGGAGAGGGCTGGCAGGCACATGATGCCACGGCTCAGCAGCCTGGTTTGCCACCGGGGAGGGGGGGGGGGGGTAAAAAAAGTTTTGGCAAAGTTTTTTTTGGGGGGGGGGGGGGGGGGGGGGCGGGGGGGGGGGGGGGGGGGGGAATATAAAGCTTTTGGCAAATGTTTCCACTGAAATGGTGATTCTGGAATGGGGCTCTTGAATAATTTGTGGATAATGTTCTGAAACATGTATTTCCCTCAACGTAAATAAAAACAACCCTCAGTTATCTGAAAATCCAGAACCCAAAGAGTTTTTAGCCAAAGTTTCCTGGCACTCAGCTGAACATTTGCAGATGCTGGTCACCAAGAGACTGGAACATTTTCCACTTCCCCAAAAAAAAAAAACAAAAACAAAAACAAAACCCACCACAAACGGGGGGCGGGATTTCCACTGAAAAAGTTTAGGGGGAAAAAAAAAAAAAAGAAAATATTGACTTTGCATAAGGTTTTTCAGGGACATGGAGTGAAGACATTTTCTGTCCAGCAGAAGCAAAAATAGCCAAATCTTCCCCAGAACATCTACCCCCCTTCCAATGTGCTTGTGCCAACAACATGCAGTTTTATTATTTTTCGCTGCTGCTAACATGGCAGAGTCAGCAGAAAAACATGAAACATCTCAGAAACACTGAGAACATGACCCTGAACCTCTTTTTTTATAAAGTCACTTTAAATCTCCCTTTAAATGTGGTTTCAAGAGAAAAGCTGAATTGAGTTAAGAGCCTCTCTTGCTAGCAACCACTTTGATGACAGCAGAAGCAAACACTGTGAAATACCTTGCAACTGCAAGTGAAGAATAGCTTCTCCTACAGAAATCCCACCCTCTTAGACTGCCTTTTGACTATCCACCAAGTTCAGTGAAATCCCCAGTTCAAGGAACCACAACACACGATCATCTCTCTCTCTGCCTATTGCCTGACTTTCAGTTTTACGCTCCATTTGAAACACTGCTCTCCCTTTCAGCTCACTGGAGTTTCTGCCCAGCTGCTAGGTTACCCCGTTCTGACTCAGGA
The DNA here is from genome assembly GCF_000699145.1 of Aptenodytes forsteri. NCBI lineage: Eukaryota > Metazoa > Chordata > Aves > Sphenisciformes > Spheniscidae > Aptenodytes > Aptenodytes forsteri. Next base: position 728,226 of record NW_008795026.1, on the reverse strand, counting down.
GGTCAAAAAACTGAATCCGCTGTAACGCGAACACCTCCTAAGCAGGGCTGTAGTAGCCTCATACAGACCTCAGATAACTCCAAAGAGAGGTGTGGTGTGCTGTTACCATGCAGAGGGTTTGTTGCAACCTCTTTTCAAATTAAGAGAAAGACTGACAGTCTGCATGGAAAAAAACAGAGGGATGACTGTAGCATGGGCTGGTTACCTTTGCTACCTAACTATATAACAGCACCAAGAACACTGGTTTTGGTGCATTAGCAATCAGCATGCAGACTCTCCTGAAGATCCCAATGTTGGCACACTCTGCATCCTACATCTGGTGCTGCCCAGTCCTCCTCCATTATCTAGATTAAACCAGCATGTTATACCCATTCCTCCACTCTGCTATTCAGGCACTCCCTCAAAACCCACCTGTACCTCACGTTCGCACCCTTGCAGAGCTGATGTCTCCTCCTTTGTCTGCCTTGTCTTATCTACAGGATGCTCTTCAAGGCAGGGACACCTCACAGTCAGCAGGGACCTGGTCAGAGACTCTCTTGGCATTACAGCAGCTCCAAAACAGTAAGGAAAGGCCAAAGCGTGGCATAAAAGCTAGTAGGAAAGTTTAACTTTGCAAGAACTATCTCCTCACTAGCACAGCTATGCGTAGGATCAGTTCTGTCCATCACACTTGGTTCAGACATCAGTGACAGCTGCCGGTGCCACAGCTCTTCTCTGGCTTACATTAACAGCTTAACAAATGCCAAAAAAGAGCAGCAGAGATGTTTTGCTCAAGCACAGTTTCTGCTGAGGCTCTGTGCCTTACCATGTATTTGTGTGTGCATTTCATTCAGAATCATCTAGTGACTCTGCCAGACTCTGAGCAAACTCTCAAGAGCCGTGTGAGCTAGAAAAAAATAAAACACAATAGAAGACGACATCCCTGGCACATCCAAACAACAGGCCCAAAGAGAGCTCTTGTACATGTACCACCCACTCCTGGCTTCAGTAAGAGTTGGGCATGGCTGTACAAGGGGCTATACTGGACCTACCCTAGAAGAACATTTCCTACATATCATTGTCTGAGATGCAGCAAATCGCAGGATATGTTATCAAGGCAGCACAGGCTATGAGACAGAGGAAGGACAAATCCTTTGAGAAAAATACTCTTTGTTGCACAGAGAAAAGAGTTTCGAAGTGTTTACTGCCATATGAGTCCAGAGGATCTTTGGAGGATGAAGCATATCTTCATGTATATTTGTATAGGAGGATCCCACTGATTCTGTTGTTTCTACAGTTGTCGAATAATTGTATGAAAACAATAGGAATCTGTAGAAATTACCCTGTAACCAGCACCCACAGATGCAGCAGAGACTATTGACTGTATTTCAAGATCATTGATCCTGCCTGTAGGTTGTAATATGAATAATTATACCCCTGCTATACAGTCCTATGGGCTGCTTTACCAGTTCTGCACAAGGCACCCTGCTCTCTACAAAATCTTACAAGGTTCTTCACACAAAAGGTCCTACAGACAACTTATCAAGAGTACTTGTCATTTCAAAAAGCTCAAGGTATTTTAGAAAGCAAGAAAAGCATAAAAACTCAAGCACAGAAAACCAAAGAAAAGACCATGCAAGGCTATGAACAAACTCCAGTCCCTGCAGGGCTGCAAGAAGAGACTAGGCATCTGCCAGTCTGGCTTCAGAGGCTGCAGGTATCTCCTCCCAGCACCTCTGAAGGAAAGGGATGCTCCCCTTCATCTGAAACGCGACCACTGTGAAACACTGCACACATCCATTCTCCTGAGAAACCACAAAAGCAACTACCACAGACTTCATTTCACCAACAAGAACAGATTGGTGGTAGAGACACATATTCGGTCCTTATGAGGTCAAGCTGGTCTCAGCTCAAGAGCTAAGGAACCCAAGCCCATTCAGCTACAAATTGGGGAAGGGGGAGAGACACTGAGAGAACGACAGCAGATGGTTAAAGGAATAAGTATGTCAAGGTCTCAAAAAGCCTTGGGTTTCTATAGATCCTTACTCTTCACTTTGATGAAGCTCAGTAGCATCAAATTCACTAGAGATTTTTAATCACTGCATTTCCCCCCTCAAATTACACCTCAGATCCCCTGCTCTTAACTTTCATGCCCAACGTGACACTCTGCTCGGCACAACCTCGTCCAACCTGTGCAGCTTGCAGAGTCTATTCCTTGGGCTGAGGATAAGCAGCAACTGCACTGAGCTACTGGTGGGAGACATGAGGGTGGCCGTCCAGACCATAGCAGCTACAGGGTTATGACAGGAAAGAGAAAGGGGATGGTGGCCAGCTTGTAATAGCACAAACCACCCTGTAGAGCGTTGTGTTTCGCTGACCTGTTGAATACTTCCGTGTCCTCTCGGAGTCCTTGTACAGGGATCCCATGATATCACCCATGGATCTGGAGATCCTCATTTCATGCTGTTTACTGTTGTTTGGCTGGAGGAGCTGGTAATCAGACAAAGGGAATGATCAGACTCTGCCAGAGCCCTTGCAGATGCACCATGTGAAACCCTGTATTTGGCTCCTCATGACCATATTACCCAAGAAGAAAAAACAAAACAAAACAAAACAAACAAACAAAACAAAAAAAACCCAAACACAACCCCCCCCCCCAAATGTCCGACAAAAGAACAGA
>NW_008795026.1:705410-725346 GCF_000699145.1 Aptenodytes forsteri | reverse complement strand
TGCATGTAAACTAGGGTGAATGCAAGTTTGCAGCCCCAAAATCAGAGCCTCTCCTCCACACTCCCTAGACTTCAGTGGCAGCCTACGCACTGCAGAGGGTCCTCTCTAACAGAGCAGAGGAACAGAGTGGAGGATCAGGCTCTGCTAGGGAAGACAGATAAGGGGGAAAGCAAGGAAATGACAATCCAGCTGGTAACTTAAATGGTAGTGGCCAAGTCTTACTAAGTTAACACGCTACAATGCACTGTGATTTTGTGATAATTCTATGTATGACCTTGGAACCGTATGTTCTTGCATGGTTACATGCTTCAGGAAGAGTTGGACCTACTCTCAAAGGTATGCATGAATCTACCTGGCTGCCCTGCTCTTAGTAGCTGGACTTGTGATACGGCAATGTTCCTGCAGTTGCTGGGGCAGATCGCCCCATTTCTGCCCAGAATTTAGGAAACTAAACTGATGGCTCAGTTTTCCCCTGGGACTCTGGTCCCTGCACCTTTTGAGAGCCTCTCAAAAGGACTGGAGAAGTTCCAGGAGCTGCGAGCACCAGCGGTAGCATGAGGACAAGCACTATGAGTTTCAAGATTCACAGTCTCCCCAGTACTTCTAGGAAATATAAGGAAGAAACGGAGTTGCAACATCTGTAAATCCCTTGCTTTACAGCCTGTGCTTGGGGCAGCATGACATGTGCTTTGGCAAGACACTCTGTGCAGGCGAGGTCAAGCTAACAGGCTTAACTGCAAAACCACTGAGCTCAGGAAAAACAAATAAATAAATAATGGGAAAAAAAGACAGTCCTGCAAGAGACTGAAGGATTCTCCAGTTTGCTCTCCCTGGACTTTAGTACTGCAGCACCACATGGAGGGAACGGTTCCCACACTGCCACCCAGCATGGGTGAGGCTACAGAGGAACGGTGACAGCATCCCTAGGCAGAAAGCACAAGGGGTTCTCTTGGGGTTTAACCTTGTTTGAGGATCAGTACAGTATTTAACCCTTCAGAGGTTGCAGGAGGAGCTAGAGGGAGCTGAGCTCAGTCTCTGGGCCGCCACCACAGGAGGATTTCCGAGCAGCTGAGCCAGAGCAGGGCTGACTCCCCTCATGACCAGCTTGCCCTCTGCTCTGCACCATCAGGAGACTCATTTCCACTCCCCAACACAATAACAAGGCTCCAGACACAAAAGAGCAGAGAAGGTAAAGGGCTCACATTCGCTTTCTTTGGAGCGCTCACAAGGATCCGCAGGCTCTTCAGGGAAGGGCTCAGCTCCAACTGTTCCATCGCTTTGTCCAAATCTTCCTGGGATTTCAGCGGGATCAGGAGCTGGAAGGGATTGAACAAACACTGGAGCACGGCAGTGTCACACTTTTGGGTAAACAGAGGAAGCCAGATCCTTGCAGTGAGCAGCTTGGGAATCAGGGGACGAGGGAGGAACCTGAGAAAGCGGATGGAAAACAGAGCCCCCATGCCCTCCAGCTTGCCGAGCTCTAACGTTTTCTTCCAAGTTCTCATCTACCAAGGAACAGACGCAAAAAATCACAACAAAAAACATCTGCAAGGAGAGAGCTTAAAGGTCACATCACTAATTCAGCTAGCAGGAAGAGGAGAGGGCTGAGACGAAACCCTAGGCTTGCTGCCTGCTATTCTGGGGCTGCTCTGTTCTTGGAGTTTGTGGGCAAGACCTGCTGCTACCCAGCCCCAAAACAGCCCCACACATTCTTCCTGGGTTTCTTCCTGAGGAGACAGTCATGTAATGGTGCTCCAAGAAAGCAGTGAGCTGCACCCAAGGATTTACTCTGGCAGATCCTCAGTGGCCTTCCCTACTGCTGCAACCTGTGCTCCTGCGCGCTGACACAGTCTCCCTAGTGTTTGGGCACCAGGTGAAATCAGGGAACATCTCACAAATAAGAGTCTCTTCCCTTTTGATGTGAAAGGTGTGCATTGCTCTCCCTCCAAGAACCACTTCTTTGACTCCCAGCAGGACAAATTCAGGTCCTGCTCTTTATAAGGTAAATAGAACAGAGCGCTACACAGTGCCGTGTCTATCAGGCAGCTAAAGGTCCTGATGTTTTCCTGGTAAGTGGCAGACTATTGCTCTCATATCTCCAGAGGGAATTTGAACCTCCTGACATTGCTGCGTGGTGTACCATGTCCTGCAGACAGCCTGCAAAGCTTCCAATGCCCAACACAGCTGCACTTCAGAGGGGCTCTGTGGCCTTCTGCTGCCCTGGGCTAAGATTAAAAACACAACTTTTTGCCCCTCATCCAGGGGCATTCTGCCTAATCTCACAAAAAACAGCCCTCAGCCTCTGTAGGTTGCCTCGGGCATTGGCACTGAATCCAGCCAACACAGCACATGTTATACTTATGCCTGTGCCAAAGTACACAGCAGTTCCACCTACCAAAGGGACCAAATAGCCACAGCTCCCAGTAGGCTCTCACTGGTCTTACTGGGAGCCACAGCTGCCCAGCACTCCTGAAAGGCAGCTCAGCCCTCTGGGTGATCAGGGTTCATGCCACCAGCCACAGCAAACGCACCTCAGATCAACCGCTCCAGAAGATGACACTCAAAAGCCGCCTGTGTCTACCTTTTTGATCCCAGGGTGTTGCCAAGGGCTTGGCTGTTGTCCCGTACATAAATACACCTCAGACTGTGTGCACTGAGGCTAGGACTTTGGGGATGACCAGGTCAAGGGAAGGCCGTGGGCCCTGGCCAACAGAGATGAAGTTTCACCTCGGGAAACTGCTACAGTCACCTCCTCCACCCAAGGACCACAGCCTGAGCCCGCCAAGCTCCATCTTAGATGTCCGTGTGGCTGCTGTTTCTACAGTGTAAGCACTTCAAGGTTTGGATTGAGTTTCTCCTCTCCTGTGTGATAGGAAGGTTATCTTTTGTCCCCATTTTGCAGACAGGGAACCGAGCCACATGCAGGCCACTTCATATGATAAACGTCAGGCTTAACCAAGAAAGCCAAGCTCCCGCAGCTGTGGATAGCAGGTGGTCCTGAGCTTATACCTATCTCAGGCACCTAGCTTCGAGATACTAAAAGCCAGGTCTGCAAAGGGGTACTGCAATACCTAAGTTTAACGCAACCTGCTATTCTGTAGAGTTTACAGTCCCAAATTAGATACCCAGGACTCCTATAACTTGCATGGGAGAGTCAGATATCCAGAAATGGGATTAACAGGTGAGAATAGGAAGCTGCCAGGTGTAACTGCTGGAAGCAGTGGTAATTGCTGAGGAAAGACAAGGCCAGTTCTGAAAAGGTATTTAAGCAATGAACTCCAGGTTGAGCTAGGAGTGCTCAGTGTAAGGTATGCAAACGTGGTTGAGAAATTTCTACAAAAAGACAGAAAAAGATACTCTAGATATTCTACAGCAAAGCATTTAGCACATCCACCCAGGAAGAGGGATAATCAGGCTGTCTTCACCCTTTGTCTGAAAACTATTTAGCTATTTGTGTGTAGGAAAAAGATTCCAAGAGGAACTCTTGAGAAAGCCTTGCCCCAGGATATCCTTCAGGCTGTAGGGACTTGAGTTCTCAACCAAATCAGATGGGGAAAAGTTCAGGAAGATGTCCCTTACCTCCCAAGCAAGGGATCTAACCAGCTGGGGGTTTTACAGAGAACACTAACACCAGTCTTGTCTGGGCCTCACAAGCAAGGCTGGAAACAGATTCCCAGTCTGGGACAGGGCTTGGACATGAATGAAAGTACTCACCAGGTAGATATCAACTATTCAGGGCTTTCAGTAGGTCAATGGAGTAAATGGTTAGAGCATGGTTCATGGTTAAACTTTGGGATCTGAATGAATCACCCGCGGTCACAGCAGATACCAGACAAAGATGGTATTGAATAAGTTTCCCAAATGCTGTGCAGCTGTCCGCACAGTCTGCTTCCTTACGCAGTAGAGCTTAAGGGATATTCTCTTCGTGCACTGCTTAATCCTCTTGAAGTTCACAAGGGCTCCACAGGTGCACCAAGCAGAAAAGCCTTTTCTCCTACACCCACCCAAACAGAAATGAGAATGGTGGAGAGCTGCTCCCCCTCATTTCACCACCAAGCAGAATTTGACTCTGAACTGTAAGTGTAGTCCCACTGCTCACCCATCCTTTTACTGAGCTCCTCACAAGTGTTCAGAGCTGCGATCCCTCAGCTGCTGCTTTGAACAGAATGTTCTGCAGGTCACTCCATCTCACTCCAATATCACAACATTAACACATTTGCATGCCTGCTTCAGAGGAGCCAAAAGCATCAGGCAGGAATTGCCCTCCTGTAAAAAGGACTGGAGCCAGTATTTAACTTGGCTTTACCTATTACCCACATCTGGCAAGTAAATTTTGCTCCATTTGGCTTCCAGACTGTGGCACATATGGATATCAGGAACAGATATCTACTAGGCATGAAACTAAATATAGACTCATGCAGAACCACGGAAGTAACTGCCAGGGTGCATTTCCAATAACTGGGTTTATTCTGTCTACAGAGTGAGCAGCCATGATGAACAGCAAAGTTTACCCACACAGAAGTTTCACTAAATAGAGCTTATTAGATTTTCTTCTTGCTTTTAAATAGTATACTCCCATGAAGCCTGATGTTTTAGTATGGGACTTAGTAGTCAGTCCACTGCAGTCTAAGAAAACGAGTGCAAAGGGTGAGTTGCTAGACCTCACTCTGTAAGACACTGCAGAAAGCCAAAGAATAGTAGGAAACAGGGTTGGGGAAAAAACTGAGAGGTCAATTAGTTCATCTTCCTGCCCAATGCAGGACCAACTGGCATCAACAATTCTCGACAAATGTTTGTTAAATATGCTTTTAAACACCCCTCCTCCCCCCCCCATAACAGAGCTTCTACCACTTCCCTAGGCTTTAACTCTCCCTAAACCTTCCAAAATGATGCTGAGGGACAGCCTCAGAGGAGACAAGCGAGGGGAGGTCATAAGGAAACGGGTGGCACACTGAGGTTCAGTGTTCTGCCCAAGGTCACAAGTTGGTGATGGAGATGGGACAAATGACAAGGTAACGTTTAGTCACACCTGGAGCAGCTGTTGAGCAGTGCATACAGATCAAATTCAGACAGAACATTTGCTGTAGAAGCCAGTCTTTCAATCCATAACACAGCTAACTGGCTAACAAACACCACACCATGCTGTCCATGGCCAGGCCAGATTTTGCTGTCCCGCTCATCAGAAAGATGAGCCCAGCCTAGTACTAACGTGCAGACATGCCCCATGCGGTACACCCACAGCCAGGGCCTGCTCTTATCTATACCAGCCCAAGCCCACTGATTCCATGGTCCCACCAGGATGTGATTCATGCATGTCCCTGCTCCACCCAACTGGTATGCTCATCTCACTGATCTTGGCTTCAGGACTCCTGCTTTACCGGGACAGGGACTGCCATTTAGTGAGCTTTTGTAGGGGGCCTGTTGACCTCAGTGTAATTTTGATCTACAAGGTGCTACTGCAAGAGAAACATCTGATGGCAACAAAGAATTACTGCGCAGTTCCCTTTGAGCATGAAGAAAGGGTGAAACATTTAACTGTAATGAGTCGGTGATCAGGCTACCTCTGCAGTCATGAGACTCAAAAACCTGACCCAGAACATGCTAGGAGCCAGCTGCCAGGGTGTCACCGTGTGGACATGTAGGCTATCCCCCCCAAGGTCACTTTTGTCTGTTTATAGTGTTTCCACAATAACAACCCTGAATTACTACTGCTCAGACCTCTTCCCAAAGGTGTGGGTTCTCACAGGGAGGAATTTTCACGTATAGAAAAACAAAATACTGAAGGTCCTTCTCAACCCTAAGAAGTTAGGACTACCCAAAGGCCTGCTCATGGTCCCGTTATGTGCTGTGCACATGCCCAGGAAGACAGTCTCTAACATGGGATAAAATGCATTATTTAAGCTTCTGTTTGTTGTTGCTGGAAAAAATTCCTCTTCCAGTGGAAAGAAACCTGGAATGAAATGAGTCATTCCTGGAGAATTCAATGGCAGGCTTTTCCCGGGAGGGCTGTCAGAGAATGCCCAAGATTAGAAACTGACCACATTCAAAGCCAAAACCCAGCAGACACTTTGGTATCATGAGGTACCTATTATAAAATAATAGCAACCTTTTTGTGGATCAAATCTCTACTGAAACAGAAGGAAGAAAAAAAAGAAAAGAAAAAAAAAAAAAGAGAGGAAGCTCTCTTCATGATTTCCCTCTCCATTCATACTTTAATGAAAAGCTGTTAGTCATTTGCAATTAATACTTGAACAAGCAAGCTGTCAGGACAGATCTAAAAGAATTGGTGTTTAAAAGTCTATCTATTTGTCATCTGGCCCTCTCCCCCTTCCCAAAGCCAAACCCACCTTAAGAGTCCAGTGGCTCCAGCTGCCTGCCCAGTTCATGTCAAGATGCCTCACAAGAAAACACTAAGCACGCCAAAACATATGCCAAGGATTGCCCCCTTCTAGGTAAAGGCCCTCATCAGTACCCTCCTTCCAGACACAGTGCTGGGCTCAAAGAAAAAGCTGGAAAACCACAGTAGCCTATGTTATGAAGAAGGTTGGAGTAGAAAGGTCTTCAAGCCTTAAAACGCAAGGATCACAGAGGGAGAGTTTCTTGGCTGCCTGTACATGGCCACAGGACCTGCTAGAGGAACCTACGGTGATGCACATTTCACTGCAAACCTAACCACAAGAACATGCACATGGTTCTGGGGTTTTGGGGTGAAACAGAGTCAGTGATGGATAAAAGCACGCTGTGTTAGCAGCACTGTCGCTCATGTTCTGGACTTCACCATGCTCCTGCAACTGCCTCCAAGACGGGAAGGCTTCACATCCAAACCAAACACGCAGTAGCCTACAGTCACTTCATGTGGCTCTCAGGAAAGCCATTTGGTCTCAGCTGTTCTCCTCTGTCCTGCGTGCGCTCTCACCAGCCAGATACACTCTGAAAGTTGGTCCTATTGCCCCAAGGGTGTTAATGGGAAAACATCTACTGCTGCTGACTGTGTAACTGAACTGACAACGTCTCCATCATCTCAATTACTTAATTCCTTCCCCTGTTTGAGTTAGGGGGATTTTTTGTTCTGGGGGAAAGACAATGTTCCTGTGTCACCATTTAATAGGCCTTAACTGAAATAATTTTGAGAAGGGGAAAGTCTGGCTTGGAGTCTGAGAATCCATCTGAGCTGTGCCCAGACAACAGCTCTTGTACACGTGCTAGCTGGGAACCACAAAGTAAGATTATTTTTCTTCACATCCATATACAACACTAAATTAGGGCCTTAAGAACAAACCACTGCTCAATTCTGAAGTGGGCACCAGGCACCCTAAAACTCTTCCTTAGCAATAAGAAGCGTACCTCATTGTTCACACAGACTAAGTCCATCGTCTGTCCAAAAGCATCCGTGACCTTCTGCACCACTTCTTTGAATTTGACTGGTCTTGGAAACTGGATAATCCTGTATACACAAAGAAATACAACAACAGTCTCAATTTAGTAGAAGCGTACTGGAATTTGGGATTAGACTGACAATTCAGAAGAAAGGACCTGTATTCTTCTATCACGAAGCATAAAGCTTGCTCCTTGCTTTTACACTCATAGAAATGCCGCTTATCTGCTGTGCCCAAAAGGAGACTTGATTTACCCTGCAAGAATATCTACCAAAAATCCTAGTGCAGCTCCTCTGCTCCTCCGCCCGCTGTGAGGTGCAGGTGGAAAAGAAGAAAGTCCAGCAGCCCTTCACTGGAGAAGGCCCAGGGTCAGGCACTGGTCAGGGATTTATTATCTCCATTTCCAGCAAGTGACTCTGAACAGGGAGGAGGGATGGAAGAGAGAATAATGCAGTTTGACATCCTGTGACTCTCCTATACCATCACATTCAGCAGCTCTATAGGTACCTATCAGGAGGTACAGTCTAGCCCTACGGTGACGTTACTTAAATTTTCTTTGGCTTTAACATGCAACTTGGACCATCAGCCTGCGAGTTTCCAGCCCTGTGTCCATAGTCACCGAGCACCAAGCAGAGGTGATTCCATGAAAATGTCAAGCTGGGAAGGGCAGGCAAGCTTTAACTCCCAGCTCTGTTTTTATAGGACTCATGCCCAAAATCTGGTTATCTTAAGTAAGTGTCATAGGCTGCTAATCAAAGGACACATATCTGTAGAGTTGCAGCTCAGCTGGGGTTCAGCAGGGCTCAAGAATTAAAAAGAGAAAAGCATCCAAGCGTGCACCCTATGTCCCTGGAAAGAGGCATTTAATGACTTCCAGCTTGGAACTCCTTCGCCTGCGTGCAAATCCCAGGAGGTACTTGTGGCAAATGGGATGACGAGGCAAGGCTTTTGCATATAAAATTGTAGTTGATTTTAAGGGAACAAATCCTGCTGTGAGCTCATCTGCAGCTGGCTGAAGTCAGTAGGACGATGTTGGGTAAAAAGGGTAATTTGTCCCTGTACATGTGGGGGACTGGGGTGGGTACATACCTTTTCTCTCCTTCATATTCAAACTTGATCCTGACATTTCGCTGCTGAAAGAAAAAGCAGAAAATGGTTAGGTCCCAAACTGCAACCCAGATTGACACACAGATCCAAAGCTGACAGCAGTTCTCAGGGAGACTCCCCTAACTCCAGTGGGTGTCTGGTCTATTTAGGGCCAAGCTGCCTGCTGGACTCACGGACTTTGGGGAAACTCCACATTGCTGAGAAATGTGCTTGTCAAAAAATAAGGTCTTCTGTAAACAAGAGGACACTCACTCATCTGTATAACTGTTCAGTTTTAATAAAATGCATTAATAAAAGTGGAAAATTTTGAATGCTCTGAACTCAGTTGGGAACAAGGCACTATTATCAGAGGCAAACATGTTAAGTGTCTGATGTCTGTCCATCTTCAGTGCTTCCCATGGTTTTACCCCAGTACTTTTCTGTTGGAAACCCAAAAAGCAAAGCTCAGAGGATGTCTAATAGAACACAGGAATATTTGGGGCAAAGAAATAAGAAGTAAAAGCAAGCATGTTATAATGGAAGGGGAGAGAGAGTCTTGGATTTTAAAAGCCAGCAGTGCTGGGGTGGTGGTGGTGGTGGTGGGGTGGCTGTTATTTTCTTAGGACATACAAAATGCAAAGTATATCAGGCATTACTACGCTATACACAGTAAATGCCCACCCTGAACTGACCCATTGCTCACCGCAAGAGAAATAATTAAATTTGCCCAAAGAAGAGCCAGTGGAGTCATAGGCAGACTGGGCACACAACTGTGCGGGGACTAGTAAAAGCCACTTCTCCCATCCTCTGTGCATATTTAGCAGCGATCGAGACCACAAGGAGCCTTTTCATTCATTCAGCTTCTCAGACCGAGCCTGAGCCAAGCACCCCTCTAGCATCCCTTGGCTCATGCCAGGACTTTCCGATGATCTCCAAGGCAGATCAAAACCCTTTTTACTTCCCAGACCAGGTTTAGTCACCCCAGTTAACCAGGGCTCTGCCCCTGCTAGTGCACACAAGCCTCCTCAAATAGTGGTTTTCTTCCCATGGAGAAAAAAGTGCCCTCCACCTCCCTCCGAGGTATAACACCAGGGAGGGCTCGGTCCCACACCGCCTGCATCTCACAGGGATAATCCCCAAATGGGTGGGTGACAGCCCTTCCTGAGCAAGGGCCTTATCTCTAACCTTGGATTGCCAGCGCGTGAAGGCACACTTTCCATCCTCTCAGAGGGAAAGCAGAGCCACAGTGAAACAGCTTTGTCTCTAATAAGGAAAATGAGCTGGACGGGCGTCCTTAGGTTTATTTTTAAACTGACAGCTCCTCAAGTTCTGCAAACACCCATCGAAGTTCAGGAAGTCAAGGCTGGAGGCGATTTGGTTGAAAAGCTTAAAACCCAGCAGATTCAGGGTAAACATGTTGGATCATCCGAAACGCATCCTTTTTACCTCTGCTCGTGGCATTTTCTGTGTTTCCAGAAAGGCTGGGAAGAACCAGTGCCAGGACAGTCACCAACTGGGGCATGCCAGCAGTGTTACAGGCCTATGCTAAACAGGCACTTACATCACCTCGGTGTCTGCAGCCAGTTCTCCAGACCCACAATGTTTGGACAAATTCCAGGTTCACTTCTAGAACCAGGCCCAACCTGTAAAAATACCAAACTAACTCTAGAACAGTCCAAAATTCAAAAGGAGAAGAGATGACCATAACTAACCTAGTGCTGAAGGTCCAAATCATTCTAGAGAGACAGGCAAATAGGGGTGGGATTGCCACCTTGGATCATCTCTGTTGGAAAAGAAAAAAGATATGGGCTCTTTTATGCCAATTTTTATTTGCACGTGCCTCTCTGAACAGGGCCTGGCTGGTTCATCCCTCCTGGATGCTGGCAGTAAATCAGCCGGTGTGGGTTCACTGCATGTAGCTCCGCAAAGCCCTTCTCTAAAGTGAGAGAAAAAAATCAGGGCAAGGAACTTTTGAGGTTTCTCCTTACAAAGGAGCAGGACATGTAAAGGGAAAAGCTCACGCAGCGCCGGCTTTGCTGCAGGAAACCTTTCAAAACACAGGTTTCACTTTCAGCGCAGACCTGAACACTGCACTGAGCTGGGACATAGCACGCCGCTGTCTGTTTATGCTGAGCAACACAAATTTTGCAGACAAATAAGTTTTGAAAAACAGCTTGTGGCTGGAAAATGTCAAAACACTCATACAAAGCTCCAGAGAGAGAAGAAAAGGGGGGGGGAGCGTAAAAAAAAAAAAAAAAACCACCAAAAGCCACAACCCTGCTGCATCCTTTTCTTCTACATCAATAACAGGGCTGATGTGCTATGGCCCGAAGCCAACAGAAGTAAGCCAGCTGTCCCACACTGCTCCGCTCTGCTTCTGAGCAGAGCAACAAACACACCGGCTGCAACAGGGGAATGAAAACCCACTTCATTTGTTAATTAGATATTATTTTTTTCTGATATAAAACACACTAACCTCTCGCCTCCCTCAAAGAAACCAAGACCTTAAGCTCGCAAGCATTTGGAATAGGGATAAATATATATTTATCTATAGTCTGAGAAGTTGGTCACAGTTTTATTTTGCAGTCTTCCTTTGGCTTGCTCATGTTTTTGACACACAGCTAAAGCTGAATTCAACATTGCTATCAGCAACAAATACTTTTTTCCTTAAAAAAAAAAAAAAGTGGGCAGTGCCCAAAGCACTAGGAAGTCCCAGGGGGATGCAAAGCACTTCCTAAATGCCGGAGCAGGCTGTGATTTTTTACACCCATGGAAATCTGGTTTGGACCAACTGGTTTGAGATTACACAGGGAGTCTGGGGCACTGCCAAGTGCTGGAGCAAAATCTCACGCAAGTCTGCACCCAGGGTCTCAAACACACGATCGAGGGGAAGGCAGGGTCAGCATCTTCTCCTTAAGGACTTCCACACAATGTACAAATGCTTGAAGGCAGGTCATGGAAGAGGTGCAGGTGGTGGAGGCTACCGGGTCCTACAAACTTTTGCAATTTTGTGAGAAACGAAGACAACAGCGACTCCTCGTTGCACAATCCAAGTGGTGCTATTTACCTTCCCTGCCATCAGATGTCAAATGAGGTTAATGGCAGCCTTGTTCTCCCCACAATCAAGTGGTCATAAGTTGGTGTAGAAGAACAAGCTGAGACATCCAAGAAGGGCGTGTGTTAAATACGATGGAGGAGAGGGGTAAGGCCATGCCGCAAGGCACCAGCCTTAAACACTGAGCTCTGGTAGCAGATTTCAGCAACAGTTTCACAGAGCACTGTGAAAGCTGAGGCAGATAATGGCGCAAGCAGGGGAAACTGAGGCACAAAGGCATGAGGTGCTTTGCCTAAGGGTGTAAAGAAAAAGCCCAGCCTGGGGAAGAGAAGGCTCCAGGGAGACCTTATTGCAGCCTTTCAATATATAAAAGGGGCTTTATAAGATGGAAGGAGACTTTTTATCAGGTCCTGTAGTGACAGGACAAGGGGCAACAGTTTTAAACTGCAAAAGGCTAAATTTAGGTCAGATATAAGGAAACAATTTTTTATGATGAGGTTGGTGAGACACTGGAATAGGTTGCCCAGAGAAGTTGTGGATGCCCCATCCCTGGAAGTGTTCAAGGTCAGGTTGGACAGGGCTTTGAGCAACCTGATCTTGTGAAAGATGTCCCTGCCCACGGCAGGGGGGGGTTTGACTAGATGACCTTTAAAGGTCCTTCCAACCCACACCATTCTGTGATTCATTCTATGAAGCAAAGTGGCAGAGCCAAGCACAAAATTTAGATGTTTGATCTTCTAGGTTGTATGTACTGAGCAACTTTCCCTCTCCACGTGCGTTTCCGTACGACATGGGGCACGGAGGAGCCCGCATCTCGGCTGGCGCCTGTAGGCCCTGCTGCGACACAAACAAAATAAGCGACAGCCCTGACAGGAAATACCACAGTAATTCCCTTCGTTTCTGGAATAATTTCTGCTCCGAGATACTTGTGCCGGCATTTCCTCCAGCCCCGCTAACAAATGGTATTTTACTCTTTCTTGCCATCTGCCTCGGAAAGGAAAAAGCAAAGCCACCGCAGTGGCCACAAACCCATCACCATCTTTCCAGGCTTTCCTTGAGGTATTTTTAGCTCCTTCCTCAAAACTTCTAATTTCACGAAAAGACCACAACTGCCGAGCTTCAGAGGAAGCGCTGACGGGAACTGGGGGGGGGGCAAAGGAGGCAACCGCTTCTGCCCGCAAGGCACTCGGCTGGGGACCATGCACCCCAGCGGGCTCAGCCAAGCTCGGCCCCCGGAGCTGGAGCAAGCAGCCCTGCACGCTGGTTTAAATTAAGGAAAACGTTGGAAAAAAAATGGAAAAAGTGTTTCCAAACGAGGTGAATCATGATCTTATACAGAGATCCCTGAAGAGCTGACTGCTGTTTATAATAAAAGCACACACGGAGAGCAGGAAAACATGCAGTTAGGCCTAAAATGGAAGTGGCTTCGGAGGAACAGGAGGTGCTGAGCACCCTCAGCTGCTGAACACCCTCAGCTGCTGAACACCCAGAGGGTCGATCAGACTGGGGGCATGAGTCCAAGCTGAGCAATACCATGCCCGTGGAGAACGGCGACTGATGGTGCAGGGACACCCTTGCTGCATCGCCTCAATGCCACCGACTGCAGGCAGGGACCCAGTGAAGGAGACAGCCCCGCACCTCCATGGCTGCCTGTGCGCTAGTGTGGCACCGAGAGCTGAAGCACCTAGAACTGCCACATTGTAAAATCCCGGATGAGCACCAAGTTCAAAGACTCCCCCCATCACGTCCTCTCCTCCTCCCAAATTCAGCTACTGTCAGAAACAGCGTTCTGGTCCGACTCCACCTCTGTGGCTTGCTTTTAAAGCTGCTCTTGTCAAACCTAACCAGAGGACAGCTTTGCCCATGCTGGGACAGGGCCTTTGGATCACTCCTTCCATCCAGATCCATGATTGCCTCACAAACCACCTGGGACAAAGCATCTGACTCCAGCATTAACCCTTCTGAGGTCAAGAAAGGCAGGAAAAATCATCAGAAGGGGCCTCCCCTTCCCTTCAGTGCTGCACCAAGAAGGACTCATTCCAGCTTTGCTCTTACCCACCCACAAGACCTTGGGCACTTACTTTGCCTCAGTTTCCCCCCGGGTAAAATAGGGGCAGTGAAGGAGATCCATTTCTGCATGCTGGAGGGTAAGCAGAGGGATTATATTCACTTCTCTCGTTTTCTACTTGTTGGATTAGGAAACAATGAGAAAACCCTGCTGAGCGGTGCGGCGTTCAAGCATTAGTGCTCTAGTTACTCCTTTGTACGAAGCCACAAAGCAATGGGATTTCTCCTCAACTTCTGGCTTTGACCAAGAGAAGTCAGCACCCCTGGGCCAGGCCGAGGGGACTTCTGCACCTCCCCAACGTGCACGTTGTTTGCATTAGTCCTGTTCTCGCCCCTGCTTTTAGCAACAGGACGTTCGTTACAAGCCAGACAGCTGGACCACGTCCCTAAACCGCAATAGGAGATGACTAATCCGTGTCATTAGGAATTATCTGCACAGAACCCCCACACGCTTCGGCTTATTCAGCAATCAGACAGAAAGGGGTTTGTCTGGGATTGCCCCCTTCTTCTCTCAGGGGGTGGAAGCTATGAGATATCCTGGTCCCTCTGGATCCTTACAGCTCTTTTCCTCCGAAAAAGCAAGCCCAGCACGTAAGCCCCTCAGAGGCCTGTGGGAAGATGATGTCTAGAGGGTTCATTGCTCCCTGTTACAGATATTTTTGGTTTATAAAGCAGCAGAAATCACAGGCTTCAAAATTTTTTATCCAAAATCACCTACCTGGCAGGGAATAGCTTTTTTTCCAGCTGGGTTTCTCCTTGGTATTACCCTCTTAGCACCCAAGTCAGCTCCACACACAGACAAGGGAAAGCCTCTTCCCCAAATCCTTGGGACTCCACTGCCTTTGCCTTCTCCAGCCAAGCCTTTCCCAACCGGTGCTGCTGCCCTCTTGGTCCCTTGCTTCCGCCCCCCAGGTGGGGCAATCCCTGCAGATCTCCTCATAGAGACTCCCATCTTCAAGGTGATATTTACGGACCCTCATCATACTCCCCAACAGTAAAACAGAGGTGATAAAGCCAAACTCCTTTTAGGCTGCTTGAAGACCTACAAACAGAGAGCCCTAGAACGTGAGCTGTATTTCATTCTAGTTATGAGCAAGCCTTGTCCTGTATCCAACTTGCCAAAGAAAAGAGACTCTGGAGGTAATTTACTAAAAGAACAGCTTTTAGGTCAGTCTGACATTTGTTGTGCATGGGAAAACGTTCCTCGCAAGTATTGGACTTCGTTGCTGTGAGGGAACTTGCAATCAAAATTAACGTGGCAGAGGAATTGCTAGCTGTCATCAGCTGTGATAGAGGCCCACACCAATGCCTTGTCATTAGACTGAAGTGCAGCCCTGACAACCAACTTCATACTGCGAGTTGCCAAGCGCTATTTATATAAATAAATGGATATGCACATAAATAGACAGATGCAAAATAAATGTTAATATAATTGCTCCTTTCTCCTCCATGCTTTTGTTTGGGATTTCTAATTCTTTGTGGTTTCCCTTCTTATTCCACTCATCTTTCTCCTCAGTGATCACAATGCCGATTCTTATTCTGCTGTTTCCTCTCTCCCCTCTTCAGAGCCACCACTATAAACAAACTCTGTTGTCTGTTCAGTCCAGGAGACTGCCTGAAAGGACTCCTTCCAGCCACACCAAAGGATGCATGAGGAATAATGGATTGATAAAAGGAATAATGGAGGAATAATAGTGCAGAGGATGCACTAGGAATAATGTCAGGATGATCCCTCTGCTCCCAAAGAACGGCTCCGTTTTAAAGGTTGTAACTTACGCGCGGAAGCAAAAGGGTGTCCATCTCTATCCCTCTACCCTGTTTTCTCACAAGGCAGAAAGGCAGCGTAACGTAGTGACTGACACACCTGACCAGGACTCGGGAGGCTGGATTCAAGCTCAGCCATCACATCCGCTGCCAGCTGCCTGGGCAATCTAAGGGAGGAAACTCATCCACACTGTGCATCAAGTATTGCTCTTCTCATTTCCAGCTTGTTCTACCATGAGGCATTAGACATCCAGAAACTCAGCCTTAGTCCTAAACTCAATTTGTAAGGAAAGCAAAATAAAAAAAAAAAAAAAAAAAAAAAAAAAAAAAAAAAAAAAAAAAAAAAAAGAAAGATTTTCACGCAATTTGCCAAAGGATGTTCATTTCATAAGATGATCTGAAGCAAAACTGTCGATATTTTTGGGAAGAAATATTGTGTAGCACACACCACCAGAGACTACTTTCTTGTGCGGCCGAGGCCTACCAGGAATACTATCTGGCAGGCTCCAAATTTCAACTTCTGTCAAGAGAACACTAGGAACCCCTCCAGGAGACAGGATGAGATAGCACTTCGGTTGTGGTTCTCTGTGGACCAAAAAACTGCTGCAAGCCACGAAGGGACAGGCTAGTTAGTCAACACATTCTTGTTTAAAGTGTTTTTCAGTGGGAATTTGGAACACTGACTAAAGGATTCCCATGCCTCAGAAAAGCATTCTTCCACAGAAAAAAAGATATATTTTTTTTTAATCTAACAACTGAATGTCCAGACCCAAGTATTTCAATGCAAGCATGTTGCTGCAGGGCCTCGTAAGAGACACCTACAATGAGATTCCCAAGAGGAAAATTTAGCATCTAAACGCCCCATGCCTCACTCTCCCTCCCCAAGAAAGGAGACTGTGCAGTGCATCCTTCAGCCCAACCAGCCAACCTGATCACAGAAAAAAAATAAAAAAGGGGGAGGGGAAAGAAAAAAAAAAAAAGGAACACCAAGTATCAAAGGAACAACAAATCACAGGCATGACAACAGCATTTCTAAAGCAATCTTCCCCCCCCATCAATTTCTGTGCTAAAAAACAAGGAAAAAAAACCCCTAAAAGTGACCCAAACAAGTCGATTAAAAGTTTCTGAGCTGCAAACATGAACCAAGTCCCCACTAATTCCACCTACTTTGGCCACTCCCCACCTCGCAGACTAGACTCCCATCGTCCCACGAGCCAGACTTGTTCCAGCTAGTCTAATTTAGTGAAGCAACAGTTCAACATACTCCAACGCCCTTCATCTCGTGGGGCCTGTTGTTCTGAATCCTCAACCCCGGATGCGCAAGGAGAGTGGGATGCTGACTATTCGCGTCTCCTCCATCAGAGAGCTCTGAATAACAAATGAGCAGGCAGCTACGGCTGGTCCACTTACGGATAAAAAGAAGAATCATAAAGGAGGCAATGTTTTTCCAAGCATCAATGTTGTAATTGGGAAGGAAAGTTTGATTCCTAATATAATAAAATTAAACGCAAGTGGCAGCCAACAGTTCTAAAGCTGATATCAGAGCACAACATAACTCTATAGGTGATTTATAAATTAAAATACAGAGTGGATGGGCTGTGGATACAAATTTGATTGCAAGACGCCAACTTTATGAAACTTTTGTAGATAAGAATTCAGCCAATGAAAACTATTATTTTCCTTATTTTTGATTAATTATCTGGTTAACTGTATATCTGCAGCATTTACAGCAACAGTTTTCAACAATGACAGCAGGGATTTTCCCCCATTGTGAGAAAACAAACATGTTATTTAAGAGAAGTCTAAAAAGCTTTGCTATCCTGAAAGCAACTCAAGATGGCTTGGTATGGTCCCCACCCATCAACTTGCAGAAAATGCTACCCTCGGAGCCATCCAAAGCTGCACTGGATTGTCTGCTTTGCCTGCAGCTGCAGAGAGAACCAGCTCTGAATTTCTCTGGTCAGTTTTGTAAACATCTTGGACTTATTTCAGCAAGAGCTGAACACAAATCCAGTGATTCAACTTGGACAGCTGCTACCGCCAGGACACACTTTAAAACAGACATGCTACGTGCACACTTTTCCCCTCTGCATCCAGAGCTCTTTGTTAGTAGCACAAGTGCCATTAAAATATGCATGACGACAGTAAATGACAATTTGTTTTCTTCCTTGCTAGGCGTTCAGCAATTGCAAAGTTGATTGCAAGCTTATTCTAAGCTACAGCACTAGAAGTGGAATTCCAAGTGGATTTGCTCACATGGTTCTCCAGCACCTTCCTGGTCCTATTAATTACTTTTCCCCTTCTTTTTTCTTGCTATTTTGACAACTGAATCCTTTCTTCACAACTTTCGTGTTTGCATAATATTTGTTCCATATGCAAACAGGCTATTAAATCCACTTTAGCTATTATATCGATGTCAGCGAATAATTTCTGACATTGCTCAAGGGACAACGTTTTTGCTCACTAGATCAACTCTGAATGTGCAACAGGGCCAAAATGTTTGGTTTTAGGAGCATGAAGATAAACACCAGTAATTAATATTTAAACACTTTATATAAGAATGACATTATTCCTCCCCAAAGGGCCTGGGTGTCTACAGCTCAAAGTTGGCAGTCTGTCTTTCAAATATCTAAAGTAAAATGTGCACATGATAAATACCGTATTTCATCAACGCTGTCAATAGAAAACATTTGACTAATCCAAATCTTACAGCTGCATAGCCTCTAACAAGTTCTACTACCTTCAGTGCTAAGCAAGAGAAAGAAGTGCCTTGGGGTGAGATTTGAGATTTAAAACCAGTTTCAGGCTCTATTGCTATATTTGTGAATGATTTAAGGTATCACTCTTCTCCTCTGCTCCTCCATTGCTCCTCTGTGATACGGGGATGCCTGTAGCTTCTTTTCAGCTCTTCAGAAAGAGGTCCTAAAAGCTTATGCCTCGGTAAAATTATGTTATTTCTGATGTGCTGAGCTCCTGCAGCACTGTTAACTTCAGTTCTAACATTTTAAACTCTGTTCTCTCAGCACAGTAAGCACCATGCCCACCTCCTTGGTCTACTGGACCTTGGGGTAGACTCAAGCAATGCCTTACCTGCTTGCTGGTGTGGACACTGTTTTTATTCCTGTTGTTGTCCAGCAGCCCCCCACATTTGCCCAACGCTGCCAAATCCTTCATAATAGAATTCAGAGCTTCTTCTTCATCTGCAAAAGAAGGAGAGACAACTGAAGTGTGGAAGGCAACCTCGCCCCTGGAAGTGCAGAGTAAAAATACAGCATTGCAAATACAATCTTTCAACCCAAATGGGTCAAAAGACATGATGTCTAGCCTTCCTATTAAGAGAAATATTCAAAGACTACACCACAGTCCCTCCCAGCCCATCGTGTCTTGGAAATACAGGTCTCTTCATCACAGGTGAGACAGATCCTCAGAAAAGCCAGTAGCTGAGTGTGAGTGACCACTGCTCCTCCAGCTCCTAGCCCATGTCTGCTGCCCATGGGGCCCTTTGGAGAGGGACCCATAGGCCAGATGCACTGTCCAGTGGGCTGGATCCAGTTTGTGAGGTATAAGGTGGTGCTCTAGAGGACAGAAACCTTTCAGACCCAGAAAGCTCATGCAGCAGGTGATGGAGTACACCACAGTTCTTCATCTCCTCCTTTCCTCCCTCCTCATTAAAGATGCTCAAGAGCCACAACTGATTTTCAAAACTAGAGCCAGTGAGAAACCATGGGACACGGCAAGAAACTCATTAGAAGAGGTAACAAACTCAACTATGATGGATAGAAGAGAGACACACACTGAGAGCCCATATGGTATTTCTGATTTCTGCAGTAACTAGAGAACTCTGAAGGACCCGTTTGATCTGAAACCAATCTCCTCCTTTTCAACACTTTTACATCTACAGCTGTGGTCTCTTAAAGCAGCTGTAAACTATTACATTGCAAAAGAGCAACCACGAGCGCTAAAAACCCTATCAAGACCTAGGGCACACCATACTTGTTAGGAGGGTGTAAGAACCTGTTGCATGCTCCATGTTCATGATACAGTCAAGACAGGCAGGTATTAGGCACATGCGGCTATTACTCTAAAAAACCAAATACAGCTACCGCGTTTTGTGTAAAAGCGAGTGTCTCCGGGGATAGAGCCACCCCTACGCCAAACCAGCCTGCAGATTTAACTCAACGTCCGCAAAGATGTGAAAGATGACAAAAGCTATACGAAATCAGACAGGACTGGACCCAAATACTGAGGTTCTTTCCCCAGGGAGGTATATGTCCAGGATCCTCATGCTCAGATACAACATCATCTCCCCTTTTCCCGCTTCTCCTGCTGGGTTGTATCAGGACTGAAGCTGTGAAAAAAAGAAAGATGTGTGAAAAAGACTTCTCATGCGTGCTGTGCACCCAGAGCCATCTCGTTAAAGAAATAAGGGAAAAAATGGGGGAAAATGTTTGAAATCCAGTGTCACTTTTATTTTAGAGCTCAGAAATGAGCTCTAATGCCTATATCAGGCATTAGGAAAATGCCTGCATTTTCCTGTAGGCAATGTGTGTGTATATAAAGTTACAATATAATATAAATATATATATTT
>NW_008795026.1:680102-699738 GCF_000699145.1 Aptenodytes forsteri | reverse complement strand
GGTGGGTGTTGTTGTTGTTAAAAGGGACCTCTGGGGACAAGCATAGTTTTCCAGGCAGATTTTGTAATAGGAAAAAAAAAAAAGCCCAAACACAAAAAAGAAGAAAAAAAAACCCCTTTTTTTTGTGCAGGGGGAAGGGAAAGGGGGGAGGGACAAGTTAAAAAAAAAAAAACAACAAAACAACAAACACAAAACCAAAACCCACACACACCACCCTCCAGGAATTTTCCACCAAAGCTATAATCTCTAAAATCCCCCTCACCCTTTTTTTTTTTTTCCAACCCGAGTGACAACAAAAGTTTCCTGAACTCACTGACACAAAACACAGTCTGTGATGTCGTGGTGAAACAGGGCTTCAACAGGCAGCGGCAGAGCTGGGCTTTTGCTAGCAAAACCCCCCGATTCACCACCACTCTCCCACCTCCAAACCCTCCTGGACATGCCTGGCAGCATCTGCCAGGAGATGCATCTCTGGTTAACCCACTGGTGCCCCGCCAGGATATTCCAGGACTTATAAGAGTCTGGAACTGCCTGTCCCAAGGAGGGACAGCAGGGTTTGCTGGTGGTCAATAGTAATAATAATAATAAAAAAAAAATAATAAATCAACAAACAGGGACAGAGGAACTTCAAAGTTTTCTGGAGTGACTGTCAGCTGCTCCCACCATTCCTCCCAAGAGGAAGACCTGGCAGCCCTCAAGAGCTGGCTCAAACCCCCCATAGACCACATCCCAGAGAGCTCCCACCACATCCCATGGGTACCCGCAAGGATTAACCATGCAGCCGAGAGCAATAGCATGAACCACGCTTTTGCTAGGATGTCTGACAAGCACATGGCATCACTGAAGACCTCAAAAAAGAGAGATCTTCGAGCTGAAGTGGATCCTATCACTATTACCACTAGAGATGAGTACTCAGGATCACTGCTTCAGTGTTATTCCTACAGGGTAGGTTACTTGTCCCTCATACAGACAGTAGTCATAAGGGATTGTGACATAATTTCACTAGAAGGACGCTGGAAGTGAGCAACCCTGCAAAATGCAGAGAGTCCGCGATTGAAAATCACCTCTGCAGGGTATACAGAAAACCTGGATGTCCTCACTGCTTATCCTACCACATGGGGCTTACGCTGGCCACCAAGTCAGGGTATTCAAACTAACTTGTGACAAGTTGTCTACTGATCGAGAAAGCAAGGAAGGCCAATTTCCCATGGACTTCCGTCTTCTCCTTAAACACCAAGGGGTTTCCAATGTCCAGGAAAGGTTGGGTTTATATTACATTGCCCTCAAAGCAATAACCAACTCTTCCTCCTCTACCTACCCATCAGTTTTGTCAAAACTTTTTGCAACGCAGTCTCCTGAATCCATCAAATATAGGTTTAAAAATTCCTGGTGCTGCAACCCCACCTGCATGACTGTGAAAGTCGCATTTCCTTAGAAGGTCAGGCTACACATCTCTGCCAGAAGCATCCTTTTACATCTCTCCCAACATAGCAAAGCAAGAAGCATCCACTCACTTTCAGTAACTGCTTAAATTTAGCTTATTTTCAGAAATACCCAACCATCAGCTTAATCAGCCTAGAATCAGTGGTGTAAAACTGGGCCCTAGCTGTCCTGAATCAGGTACTAGAAGCAAAAAAAAAAAAAAAAAAAAAAAAAGGAAAGAGAAGATATTTCTAATATTTAGGCTGTCAACTCAGCATCTTTGTCCCTCCATCTACTTAAAAAACCCTATGCCAAAGAGCATTCTGAAGAGTATTTGAGAATTTTTTATTATAAAACATGTGTTACTTGTCAAAAAAAACCAAAATACACATCCATGCCATCACTGCTACAAAATAAGCTAAGAAAACGTCTTCCTATATGAACAAGAAAGGTTGTTTTCTGCTGCTGCAGCGTGAAAGAACATGACTTAGGCACAAGCAATGTATTTCTATGTGCTTAAGTAGCTTTTTAACTACTTTTAACAGTGTGTTTTCAGTCCAAGAGAACTGCAATTTCAGAGGGACTATGACCGAAGCCTCAACTGTTCAAAGCAAAAAAAAAACCCACACCATGCTCTGAAGCAACTGCAGAGCAGGAGCACAATTTGCATCATCGGTTGAAAAAACTGACACTTCCCAGTCCTCTCCATGACAGCTTTGCACAGGAACTGATGCTTTCCAGACTAAGCCTCTTGCCCATCCTAATTACTGCTCTTGGGGTCTCCGAGCTGACTCCCAAGAAGGGTGGAGAACTTTGTTCCATGGAAACAAGCAGCCAGCTCAGCCAGTTCAGTCAAAATTCAAACAAGCACTGAAACTTGCTGGATAATTAAATCCAAATGCCGCTCCCAAGCCTCTCCAGTGAAAGGGCCATCACAGGCTGCTCGCTCGCCGTTTGGCTTGGTTTGAGTGAGCAGAGGGTGCAGGATGGATGGCTCTCCCTAGGGGAAAACGCCAGGGAATCGATAGGAATCCCATGCCCATGGGACACGCAAGATCAAGTTCTCCCGATCTAGCACTGGCAGGACCCAAATATGCTTCAGCCTTGTGAGAAGGCCGCACTGAGACTACACAGCAAACATCTTCCCAGGCTCTGCCATGGCTCCAGAGCAAAACAGCTGCAAGTTGCACAACACCAGTGAAGTATCCGCAGAGCTCAGATGGACTCGGAGACTCATGGAAACCACTGACTGCGCAACGTGAGCTGAGCAGGTTCTTGCGCCTGAACAACCTTCTGGCCCAGCTTCACTCTTGCACCATTTTGTACAAATTCACTTAAGGTATTGTAGGTTGACAGGATGAATTACTTGTACAACGAAGCCTGCTCTCTCCCCAGCACAACATGTAAACAGGAATATTTGTACTATGGAAAAGCAGGACAAAGAAAAGCTGATTACACAGACAGCAAAAATGCAATGTAAAAATCAATTGTGTTTGGCGCTGTCCCTTTGTCCCCAGTGTCTCTTCTTCCATCCTCAGCTTGCTCTTTATTTTCAGCCATTTCCCTTAATAGGAAACTCATTTCTTTCTTCTCTACTTCCCACCACCACCCCAATTTTGCACTTTTTCAATCTTCTTCCTGTGACAAAGCTCATTTGATCACGTTGCCAGCCCACCCAATTAAGGACCACTTCCACCCAAATATAATAGAGGTCTCAAAGATATTCATGTCCCAAAGGTTTGGAGGCGGGGGGAAATATCCACAGAAGAAGTCAGCCAAGAGCCCTCCCAGGAAGCAATGACAAGCAGAGCTACAGTGGACATGGGAAGGTTGGGTTTATACTTTTATTAAAGTACGCTGATCCATTTTGTCAGGATCTTATAACAACCAGAATACATTCTTCTCTCATCAAGTTTTCAGTTCTGTAAGACGTTAAGACTTACAAGTCCAAGGTACTACCAATGTGAATCTAGGGCATTCGGCACTTAGTAAAATCAACTATGAAGTGAAATCAAAAAGCTGCAAGATGACACATCTCTCTGCCCTTCAGATACCCGTTTCTGGTGCTGCTACATGGCTTCGGTTCCTGCGTGCATGCAGGAGAGAGGAACTTGGAGTTTCAATCTTACTACAGCAGGCTCACTGCTGAACGAGAAGGGGAAAAAAAAAAAAGGCAGGGGAGAAATAGTGAGCCTGAAGGTCAACACAGACCACCCAAAACAATTCAACAGTCAGGAGAGAAAGCAAAAGAAGAAGGGACAAAGGAATAATTTAGCTGTGTTCAGATGGTCTAGACAGTGCTGTTATTGTTGGCTTCACTAATAGGTCATTACTAAGAGGCAGCTTACGGTAGTTCCATGAAGCTGCTTCCATCAACACTGAAAAAAAAAAAAAAAAGCACCAGCTGGATGAAGCACACAGAAAAGCCTGCAGAAGTAAAACAAAGACTTGTAAAACACGGCAAGTTCTGATTTCGGCCTCTCTCACACACCAGGCAGAGCTGGGGATGGGAAAAGTTGGGGAAAAATCCTGGGTGTTGCAGAAGGGAAGAATATTGTCCTCTGAGTCATTACTGAGCAAGGCTGGAGCGTGTAGCTAAGGGGCCGCATGCTGTCATATACACTTCCGCTTGGATCCAACGTAAAACCACAGATGTGACCACTTGTGGTCACTAAAGATCCCACTGTGCTTTTCGCAACTGTGATGCTGATAGCCATTGTGCCTGTGTAAATTCCAGCAGCACCCTCCATCGCTAGCATCCACCTCTCTGGAAGGTGATGCAACTGCTGGGGATATCCCCGGGCAGAGGGAAGAGTTCTGTGAAGGCTGAGAGGGGATGAGGAGAGGATGGGAAGCCTCACAGAAACATTGTCGCCTTCAGTAAAAGCCCTTTCAAAAGGCAAGACTTGGAACATATAGTGAAAAAAAAATATTGAAATGTAATAAAACATAGTGAAAAGAAATACGGAACCACATGACTATGACATTGACAATCTTAACTTTGGCCTACAAAGGACATCAGCCTTTCATTTTTTCTGGTTTTGGAAAACATACATTTATTTGATTAACTGTTATACGACATTTATCATTTACCAAAGAGAATCCTCAACTGAAAGCCAAAACTCGCCACCTCAGTATCACTCAGTACCTGCAAAGGCCTGTCTCTGTCCTGATGGACTTTCAGCTAAACTGTCAGGTGGAAGGAGAGATGAGCTGGGTTTTAGGTTTCATTTTATGGACAGCAAACTAAGACAGACAGAAGTCTTGCTCAAGACTACACAAGTCTGAAGCCAGAGCTAAATACGTTAACAGAGCTTAAATTCAGAAAGGACTTAGCTTGTATCTAGCCTTCCTGGCTGTATACAAAGGCCACAGAAATTCATTCATCAGCCTCTACATCATGATCTTGATCCAGAATCACACAAAACAGTCTCTTTCAGAAAGCTGCCCAGAAAGTCTCAGTTTGAAGAGCTCACGCATTTATTCCAATAACCTCTCTGTAACAAATCTCTCTCTAAATTCTAGTTTGAGTATAGCTCGCTTTGTATTGTACTCATTAGGTCTTGCCATCGCTATATCTTGGAGACCCCTCTGTTAAAAAAAAACCCCCCCCCCCCCATCTTCTGCAGGTATTCACAGACTGCAATCGCATCCCCTTTTAGCCCTTCTTCATTTAACTAAATGGAAACATATAGCTTCTTACATTAGAGTAATCCTTAATTCATTCCTACAGCTCTTTCTAGTTGTCTTCTTTTTATTTATTTTCTTTATGAAGAGCAGAGCAAATGTCAGAGTAGCATATAACGTTCAATGGCCGCAACACCTTTTCATTTCTATTTGCAGTGTGAGCATGGGGTAACAGCAAACTTGGCCCATGCGTTACAGTGAAAGTTCACGACTACTGGACCAACGGCAACTTGGACTGCCCACTGCCTTCGTTAGGAGGTCAATGTCATACCAGTCCTGGGTTTGCTTTCCTGGACCAGGGAACTAGACAACACTGGACAACACTGACCAACGTGAATGCAAGTGTCGAAGAACTTGCTTGTGAAGACGAGCAAAAGCCAGAGGGAAAATAAGCTTGGAGATGAAGAGAAACCCAGGACTTTTGGGTTTCTTCAGCACCTGCAGACACCGTCAATAGACATGTACTGCCACCAGGATTCAGGCCATGCACAAAATACCAGGGGCAGAGGTACCAAGACAGCATGGACTCAATGATCTTAACGGTCTTTTCCAACCCAAATGATTCTATGATTCTAAATAGCAGAAGGGATCAATTAGTAAGTAAACACTGTCACAGTGACTGTCACAGTCAATACTAGGAAGGAGACTGGTGAGTCAAGAGCCTGACTTGGACCATAAACAAAAGCCCCTAAGCAAGTGAAGAACGGACCCAGACACTCTCACAGGCAGCTAAAATACTGTTTTGTAACTCACCCCCCCTTAGAAGGGCTGTCTGTGAATGAAAGGCGGCAAAACAGATTGCTGCATGCATCCATCTAGTGACAGAGACGCAGATAAACCTCCATGTAAATTAAACCCACATGCACAAATCATTTTGCCACTGTCTGGAGCAGTGTTCAGTATCTGATAAAGAGAAAAATTACCCAGTTACGCTCCCCCAGTCCAGATTACTGTGCACTGCAGCAGACACACCAGTGGAGCACGTTCCTTTTGCAGGTCAGCAAAGGCTCGCCGACAGCTGGATTCTGCTGTCGTTCACCCTCCTGCAACCCCACCCAAGGGATGGCAAGGTCACCCCTGTGTATGACTCGAGGGCAGGGCACAGCTCAGCAGGTCACACAGAGCAATTATACATGAGGAAGTGAGGAAAGACCCTTCTGATATGCAGGATTTCTTGGCAGGAGTTTGCTCGCTGACGTCTTAAGCTTGGGACACACAAATTCACATAGATAACTAATGCTGTGAGGTGCTGGGGTTTCTTGAAAGCATGTTGCTCCTTATCAAGGAGTTATGATGCTAAAGGGTGCACCATGTAATAAGTATAGAAGATTATTAATACTTTACCTGATAAATCAATGGTAAATGTTTGCTCTCCATAAATTACATCATTTTGGATTTTGAATTTTGCATTTATAGCACAACTAGTAACTGCTTTGTGAAAAGAAACAAAACCAAACCCATCAGAGGCTTTTGACAGCTACAGACATCCATCACACCAAATGCCCAATAAAACATCTGTGGTTTTAAGGTACAGTTATACTATCTCACAGACTCTTTTCTCAGGGATAAAGCTCATTTTGAGAGTTCCTGCCTCCTATTCCCCCTCTACCCCATGGTATCCCTCAGGTATATAACCCATATAACTACTGGTAAAATTGCACAGTCAACAGATCAGAGAACCTGTTTGGATCAAAAACAACCCTTCCCTTTACATCCCCTTGCAAAAGGGGACAGAAATTAGTGCTCAGGAATGGGCTTGAGGGGAAGGCAAAAATCTGTTTAAAAAAGCTAAACCAATTATTTGTTAAAAGATAATTGGTAAAACCGTATATCACATATATAATTAATTCTTATCACCACAACAACAGGGCCCAACCAGTCCCCAAAATAATCATATACACAAATAAGCAAACGCCTCCAATGTAATGTTAAGTGATTGGGCTCTTAACATGTCTATAAGAGCACTGAGAAAACAGCAAAAGAGAATAAACTAGCAAATAAATATGTTATATCATGACGTATTGCAATACGGTATGTGCAATAACAAAGAACTTCAGCTGCCCTCTGAATTTCCCCAGGGAAAACAAAAAGCTAAGGTAACACTACTGGGAATTCACCTCAGTTTAGGTAAGACGAGAGTGACGACCTTATAACACTGAGTGATCGGTACCTTGCAAACACCAAAACCAAAACCTTTCCAGGGCATTGAATGGCAAGTTTTATCACTTACGTAAAAGTTTCAGTGGCTCATCCACAAGTCGTACAAGAAATTTCTCTTGACGAACGCGAAGGGCTGTGGCACGACACTGATGTGCCTTTGTCCTAGAGATTTACCAGGGACTTTTGCAATGGAAAAGGACTCAGGATCCAAAAGGTGTTTTGTTTAGCTCAGCAGGGAGGGAGAGAAGGGTTACGTCTGCGGTTCATTACAACCCTCTGCTCCCAAAATAGCCATCCCTCTGACAGCGCCGTGCACAGTAAAATTCCATGGGATCAGAGCCGCTGGCAGAGCTTTCCCATGCTCTGCAACACACCGCCCTCCTCCACAGCCCCATCCCCGTGCACACTCGTCACCACATGTCCCCCATACATCCCCGCACACGCAGAGGACAGCGAAGCCCAGCTAAGAAGCCATTTCCCCCCCCAGATACAGCCCGTGCGACATCCCAACAGCCAGATTTAGTTAGGGCAAAGCAGCTGGGGGACCGGGGCATGTAAACTCTCTGGCATTACAGGATGAGGAGAGCTGCTCGGAGGCTGCACTGTGGCGGGTGTCCGAGCTGGACAGCTCGGAGATGGGCAAAAATCTTTGCCCTTGTAGGGTTTATCCCGTGGCTTTCAGATAAAGGCTCGGGCACAAAAGCCAGCCTCCTCCCTCCTTCTCACAGCCCCCCTCCTCCAGCAGCACAGTCCCACTGGGCCCTGTAACAACTGTGGGGGTCCAGCCATGGCACCCCGCACTCTTCAACCATCCTCGGCTAATGGGGCAAACAACTGGGTTAAAATTGGGTGGCATTTGGTGGTGGGGGGAAGATTTGCCGAAGAGGGCAGAATTGGGAAAAACAGGTGCTGCCTCTCATATCCAGCCAGCGACTTGGATCCTGGAGCAGGAGATGTGATGGTTCAATAATAAAAAACACACCAGCTTTTAGTGATATAAAGGGTTTCAGTGCTTCCCCAGCACTTGCTGACTGACCCTGCACCCTGTCACCACAGGGCGGTGAGGCTTAGCCCAGGCCCAGCTACCGTGACACCCCTGGCTGCAGCGGGGTACAGAGGCCCAGCCGCATCCCCAGGCCATGAGGGACAGGACGGGACCCTGGTGTGATAGTCATACCCACCATCTCTCTAAGACGACACTCTTCAAACTCTTCTCCAGCCCCCAGCAGGCATAATTTTGCCGCCAAAAGGGTGGCAGCGTGGCGCCTAGCCCTGAATCAGCCCCCAGCACCGAGCACACCACGCAGGGCTAGGACCCACAAGAGGAGTTCTGACGAGCTCTACGCTCCTTAGACTGTTTTTGTCTTTAGTCAGCTAAGCGAGACCAGCACCCAAGCCCTGCCCTGTGACCTTCCACAGCTAATTGCCAGCTTGCCATCTGCTTTGTCCATGCCACCTCGCGGGACCCCGGCCAGCTCCCCTACCCCCTGGGCTGCTCCCTATAAGGGGAACAGACGATGCCACCCCATTTTGGGGGAAGAATTTGGCCATACCCACACACACAGTGCTAAAGCATGGGCCGTGACATATTTTGTTCGCTACCACAGGTGTAACTGGGTAAGCTGCTTTGCCTCTAAGTGCCTCTAAACTTGGCTGTGAAGCAGGGACCATAACGCACACCGTGTTTGCAAACCCATTTGAGGCGCACAGGGAACGACGAAAGTGCACCTCAGTCCCCTGCTACCAAAGCTCATAAAGAGATCTAAAGCATGGCAGAGATTAAATAAGCAAGTCTCTGTTAGCCAAAGAGCAAGTATTTACCCTATGGAGCACCAAAGAGAAACTTAACCTAGCCCTGACCGTTCCAGCTGCCAAAGGCTTCCCAGCCCTGAACTGGCTCCTGCACTGGGTGGCTCCCACTTGCAGCCCTGGGCAAGACGGGAGGCAGAGACAGGAATACAGCAGTGAGAGTCACGGCTTTCCTATAAAAGCACAGAGTGCTGCGAGATAAGCCATGCTAAATCTCTGCCTCTTGGACAAACCCGTTGTTTCTCATTTGCTTTTGCACATTAAAGTTTGTCTAGGAGAGCTGCAAGCAGGGGCTAGACCCTTAAAAAGCAAAATTAACCACAACCAAGAAAATTTTGTATGCCCATAGCTCCACTGAGCATTAAAAAAAAAAATAGAGGGGCTGTTTTGTTTTATGGCACGATGCTTCTTCTCCCACAGCATCTGCCTGCAGAACTCCTCAGCACTTCACAGGTACGAGGTACTGGTTTCTCTCTCTCATCCCACAACAGACTTTCACAGCTTTTTTGCTAACCCTGCCCTTTGCTCCACAGACACTAGCTACCTTTTCCTTTAATGGATTAACATAATTAAATTAAACTTGGGGCAATTTTTCCAGCCTGTTTTCCTGCTAAGCTTAAAATTTGCTCCTTCTGAAGAAGGGCTTATGCACCTAAAAGGCAGCCTATTTTTTTTCCATCTCTAGCAGTTTGGTCTAATAAAAGTTATTACTTCTCCCCCCAATCCGTACCTCTCTTGAGCACACTTGAAAGGAGAAAAATGTTTACCCAGCGAGAAACATAGCTGGCAAGTTATTTCCCCTGACTGCCTCCGATACCTTTGAAGGTTATTTGCAGGCTCATAAAGACCTCTTTCTCCCTCCCAGCCCAGCTACTTCCAATGCTCAAAGCCGCAGCCCAGAGCCCGTGAACTCCTAATCTGTTACTGCAGCAATGGCTGCAACGTCCCAAATACGGCAATACAGGTCCGGTCCCGCATTCCCCAGGTGCCCCAAGCGCCTGGTGTGACCCTAAACAGGAGCCCTGGGTGCAATGGGCACAGTGCCAGGAAAGGGAGAAGGAGACACGGACACCTCTTAACTTGGACACCTCTCGCAAATAACAAAACCTGAGCTAGAGAGCCTGATGTGCCTTATTGTAAGATAAACTGCTGCAATTCAACCTGAATTTTTTTTTTTTTAATAGCTTTCTGCATGCAAAGAGCAAGCGAAGAGCAAAGAGCAAGTGAAGAGCAAAACCATTGCCTTGGATTGAGGAATGAGGAAAACAAGGCATGGGAGAGCTGAGACATCAATGCGGGTGTGCATGGGGATAGGGAGAGTTGGTCTGTTCTCCCCCCACCAACTGGCGCAGTTCTTTCCGTCTCAACAGCCCCCAAAAAACCACTGAATTGGGTTAAATGGCCAGACCATGGCTGTGCAAACAGGCCCCCTCCTCCTTCAGCAAGCTGCTGTGCCTTCTGCCACCCCAGCCTGCAGTCGTCTTCTCCAAACACACCCACTCTGTCAAGGCAATACTGTAAATAAGCATCGTTCTCCCACCTCCTGCACCTCAGATTACCTTTCTGCTGAAGCAAAAGTCACACTTGCTTACAGAGAAGTACTGAAGACCTAAACCTTTGAGTTATATGTACGTACACTGAACAGACTAGATAAGTGTTCCTGGAGTTTTTATCATCAGAAACACACATGCACGCACACAGCATTTCATAACCAGAATTAAGAATATTTAAATCATTCTTAAACAAAAAGAAAAGAGTTAGGCAATAAACATGCTGGTGCTTTTTGTACCAACTTCTGCAGCTTTTTATTATAACTTTTACTGTGGTATTGTATTTAAACACAGTAATTTTTAACTGCCATTGACCATGGTCCTTCCACTGTGTTGTATTGGAGATGTGGACATCTTTAGAAGTGTCATATGCACTCGCTGGTGCACAGATACATTTTGATCAAATTATAAAGAGGTCTTGGACCCTTGTGGAGAGGTGGCAGATGGAAGTGGACTGCGAGCTGGAGGAATTGCTCTGTGCCAGGAGTGAGAGGTGGGACATCCTGCTTTAAGACACATATTCTCCACTCCAATTTTTCTCCCATTATCAAGGCTGAGAAAACCCATGTGAGAGGCACATGTCACTTGGACTCTTTGAGGCCTGAAAAGAATGGCAACCCAACAACCATGTTAAAAATGAGTTCGTTATTCTTCCAACCAGCAGGAATTACAGTACCAAACTGACAGCAGATAACCACTTCAGGCCCCGGCACCGTTTTGAATGATCACTGTCCAGAGAGGTGTATGTGTTGGGACCAGCCTTCCTGAAGATGTCTCTCTCAGACCCACGCTCAGTCATCTTACCCCACTTCACCTCCATACCCAAGACCTGATGCACTCAGGAAACATGATCACCTTCTGAAGCAGTAACTGAACACCTACAGCATGACCACAGCTCTCCCTCCAGAAATCACAAAGTCCTTCCAACGCCATTTCCACCTACAAACCATCCCACTGTTCTCACCACCTTCCTCTTCCATACAAATAAAAAGTCAAATGCTTCAGTACAAATACAACTGTTACACATCTGGAGTAAACTGTCCCAGGGCAACACTAAATGGGAGCCCAAGTGGTTTATTGAAGATCAAAGCGTGAAGCAAACCCAGAACAATTCTGTCCCAAGATCCTATGCTGTATCCAGTTGCTCTTCTCTCTGAAATTAAGCCCTCTCATCTATCCTGCAGAGAGATGTCCAGGTCCTTCACAGAGAGCACTAAGAGAACAAGTGTCAAGTGTCATGGTCATGGCTGCATCTACACATCATAAGACCACCCAGCGCCAAGGACCTCTGCTTAGGCTGGCCCCACGCTGGCACATGTAGAGATACTGTCTTGGACCTGCAACAGTAGAGCAACCTACCTGCAGCACCGGAATGCCACGACTGCAGAGGGCTAGTCCAAGCACTGCTGCACCACATGACAACCAAACTGCTATGTCAGAGGTGCAGCCCACGGAGATGCCAGAAGGCCCCACTTCCCATCTTGTGGTCTCCATACAAGGTCATGCAGCTTCCCTAGAACATGTCCGGCAGTGAGCAGTCCTATGCTGAACTCTGAGACACTGAGCAGACTATAAAAAGAATTCTAGGAAGAAAGGTAGACCTGGAATGGACCTTCAGAGATCACTTCATCCAACACACCTCCTCTGTGGTCTACCAGAAGGGAATAAATGGTATGACTGCAAATTCCCTGCTCTTCCCTTGAAAACGCTCCCCCATCCCAATACATAGAGGAGACAAACACACATATAAAAGGAGGGGGGGAAGTGAAACTAATAAAACCTCAAAATTTAGCCTAATTTTTTGTGCATCAGCAAAGCTGTTGCAACAATCCTTTAACTAACAAACACCACTGGGTAACACTGATCAAGATACACATCACTTCATCCGTCTCACCCCAATAGTCAAGCCAGAGACCAGACTCAGGACCGCACCATGATCCTTTCTGAATGCAGCCTGGCAGATCTAACCAGCCCTTACACAGGCATTGATGTTATGTCAGTGACGAGCCATAGCAATGCTCCAAGCAATGACACTTGGGGAAGGGGACATGCACAGCACCTTCCACCCACACACAAGTGTAAGCAGAACTGCAAATCTGCACAACACTCCTACCAATTCAGCTCACCTTCCCAAAAAAACAGTCACGGTGCCTTGCAAAAGGGTGCTCTCTTCACTACAGTATTCCCACAATCACTGCTTCCCCAGTGCATCCATATTATGTTTACAGCTGACAGTTTGAAGGCACCTTGAGCAGTTTGTATCAACCGCACTCTCTGTAACTTTCCTTCTTTAAAAAAAAAAAATTGCATTGACAAAGGAGTGGCTTTCACCTTCAAAATGAAAGCGTTTCTAAAAAATTTTGGGGTTTTTCACCAGGGATTTTAAACTGAAATTTGTCATTCTTTATATTGAAGAAACAGGTCTGGACTTTCTATTCCCTTCCTTTTTTTTTTTTCCACTTGGCTTTAAATTAGTCCTCTCCCCACAAAATCTCTCTTCTAGGTAACAGAGAAAGAGCAAAAAACCAGAGAGGTAAAGCCGGGATGTGGTAAACACCGCTTTTCTCCCTTCTCCATGGGGGAGGGCAAACAGTTACGGCGTGGCAGTGGCTTCACATTTTTCATTTTTTAAATTAAAACCACTATCAAACTCTGAATCACTTTTCTACCAGGTTTGCAAGGACAATCCCTAGATTTACTGATATTCCCCCCCCCCCCTTGTTTTTTTTAAGCACCATTTCAACCAGCCCTGAAAAGTTTTGGGTGAACTTGCGTAAATGCTGCAAATGTAAAAGCGAAGCGCTCAGCTTCAACCAGGACTCCTCTGTGATCTCTTCCCCTTTCTTGGGTCACCAGGTCAGGAAGCCATTTCAGGAGATGAATTTAGGCTCCTCTGTAACCTGCCTCTTCTGGTGAGGAAAACAGGACACGTGTTAATCGAGACTGACACCCATGGGAGGTAGAACCTGGCCTTGTTCTTCAATCTGCTGAGCTTTCTCTTTTCAGCAAGATTAAAGAAAAGGAGCAGAAACCCCTGCAGTTGCTGGAACTGCTACTGGCTGGCAAAATGTCTTGTAGACCACTTTGGAATTGTTTTTGTGGTCAATATTCATTCTGCAAAGAGCTTCTTCATACTTTGCCGTGCTCATAAATGCATGAAATGCTGGCTGAATCCCAAACGCAGCAGTGCTGCTGTCGGTAAGGCATGCGTCTCCTCCTGTCAAGCCCTTTAGCGGGGATGGGAAGACACCAGGCAATCCCTCCAGCTGTGTCCCACCTGTGCGACAGGTTGCAAGCACAGCAGCAGAGCACAGACATTTTCCTGCAAGTATGATTTTGCAAGAGTAATGTGATAAGTTTGATGGCCAATGGCATGAGAAGCTGAAGGAGGCTGGGGCTCTCACACTCATCTCCTGCTCATGTGAGACAACACCACCAATCTGATTATTCACGTGCTAAAACTGAGAGAGTCCAGCACTTCCAAGTGGTCCCAATTTCTGACATAACAAGTTTCCTTTAGCAGCAGCGATAAAGATCATTATGTACCTCCAGAGCTACAAATAATTTCCACTTTTTTAAAAACAAAAGTCTCCCTCAGCACCACAGAGCATCTGATACACAACTATTCCAGTGGAAGAGGGAGAAGGTGCAAGTAATCCAGGTCACCAATTAGAAAAGCAGTATACTCAGGCTCTGTTTGAAACGGAAGCTTCCTTGGGAGAAGAGATACAGGGAATGAAGATGCTTTGCCCAGAAATACAAGGCAGACTTGGGAAGAGGCTCCACCTAGAACGTGACCCACCAGATCACACTGATGGTAAGAAGAAAATTTGTCCAATTTTGACACCACTGGAAGGCAAAAAAAATTAGAAAGCAATGTAATATTCAGCCAGACCATCTTGGCAACGTCTCCCACTCTGTTGTCATGCTTGGTAGCCCCAACCAAAATTAGCAGGCTGCAGAAAATTAATTGCTTCAGGAGAATCCAGTTCTTACCCATCTTTCCATCTACATCAGGCCTCCATTCCACTGGTCCCAGACACTTGTACCTTATCCTCCACTCTCAAGCATCCACCCTGTAATAACAAACATACACAGAGTTTACAGATGAATTTTGACATGTCAGAGACAGAGACTGAGCAGGACCACCCTTCACAAAGCATTTCCCCACCATCACCTGGGCTGGAAGAAAGAGGAGAATCATTTAGTTCGGAATTAAGACCAGCAGTCTGCCCTCCTCTACACACCCTAAAGGTAACACACTACAAACCTGGTACCTTTTTGTTTTTAAAATCTTGGAGTAACCACCTTATACTTGTGCCACAGGTCTCCTTTTGTTAAAAGCAGACCATCTTTAATACATTACACCTTTAATGTATTTTTACATTATTTAATTTAACCTTAAAGCGATACCGTCTTTAACGCATTACATTTTGCGGCATCCCTATGAAATAACACTCATATGGGGAACAGACCGACAGCAGGACATGGAAAGCCAGTCCCAGAGGCAGCCTGTATCAAAGCAGAAACCTAAATTTAGGCCTTCCAAATTCCAGCCAAGGTTCCTCAAGGCTGGACCAGCCTTCCTCTGACCGCATGGGAAAAAAAAAACCCTGAGTCTGGGCAGTTCTCGGCAGCAACGTATGCCCCATACATCCCTCTTGGCAGGCCGTGCCCCTGCAGCCCTTCCAGAGTCCCTGCCTGTTGCCAAGTGCGACTCATGGCTATCCACTTATTTGCCCAAAACCGATGCAGGAGGGGGTTCAGTTACCTGGCATGCTGCATTTAGCCAAAGCTCTGTGCCCAGCAAAGGTGTGGGGTTTTCTGCTCACCAAGAAACTTAGAGTGTAAACCTGAGCCTGCTGGAGTCAGTCCTGCTCACTAGTGGAAGACCTCATTTTAGACTGAACGAGGGTGTAACCCACCTCAAGATGGGCACCTTTTAAGCAACGTGATAGAAGTGATCAGCAAAGACCAGTCCGCTTTAGCTGTCTGATTAAGCACAGAGATTTCTTGGCCATAAACCTGTGTCATAGCACAAGTAAATGGAGAGACATCTCAAGTACTTCATCTGACTTGTGCAGAGAGAGGAAGACATTCCTGTGCTGCAGCCACTTCGCCCCAAAGACAATGACAGCTGTGTGCGCCAGGGCGGACACAAATTCTGCAGTGTTACGCATCACGGATTGGGCAGAAGCAGCAGAAAAAGGCACTATGAAAATCTCCAAGCTCAGTCAAATCAATTTAAACACAATAAAAAAAAAAATCTGAAGGGAACCAGGAATGATCGCAAGCGTGGATTAAAATGATTTTCTGCAACTCTGGCGCCTGGGTGCTGGCAAGCAGCAGGATATTTATCCAGCCTATTTTGAGAGAGACGAGCAGGAAGGGAAAGCGATAAGAAAGCAGCAGAGGCGGAGACGTACATGTGCCCTGAAGTACGTTGTTCCTTTTACTGCTGCAGCTTCCTCTCGGGACAGCACCATTTAGCCTAAGAGCCCACGGCCGCCGGGGACTCTGCTCTGTCTGTTTTCAAGACAAAGGAGGAGGCAAGGAAGTAACTAACAGGCTTGGAAAGGTTTAAAATCCTATCTTGAGAAGGAACCGGTCAGTCTATGCAAAAGTGGATCAAGAGAGAGCAGAAAAACACCAGAGAGGTGTAAAAATTCCACCCGATTCTAACAGGAGCAGGAAACAGCCCACAGCTTCACTGCTTTTGCTTTCAAAATTGATGCGACACTGCCAGCAATTAAGTTGCGTGCAAAGTTTGCACCAAGGGCCACCTGCAGATAGCCTGGATTAACCCGAAATTCCTGGGCTAGCCTAGGTTAACTCTTCCATCAGTGTAATAGACTTTTCTAACGGCTTTTTAGAGACCTTCCAGACCTTTGCAATCCGTATCTAGTTACAAAAGCATGCACCTACAGGAACTGTGCAAACGAACCCTGGAAAAACAGGTGACCTTTCTGTCGGCAGAGCCCTGCCCTGTTGCTCTTCTCCCTCATCTCTGCCGTAGCAAGCCCCTGAGACCCCACTGCTCAGCTCTCGTGAGCAAACCAGCCCTCGCACACAGCGCAGGAAATCTCCACGGATACACGAGAGAAAAAAGGTTTTCTATTTTAGCAGATCTCTTCAATCCTGAGGACAGCCAGCCTTCAAATTGGACTGCAAACACTGGCGATTTCCGTGGCTTCCCAAAAATACATACCAGCAGCTTCCTGTTACAGAAGGACAAATTCCTGCTTCTAGTACAAATTCTGCTGCTTTATTATCTCCCTTAAAAAAAAACAGGGGGGGAAAAGGGAAAAAAATAAGGGAAGGAAAAATC
This sequence comes from Aptenodytes forsteri, assembly GCF_000699145.1. Classification (NCBI taxonomy): domain Eukaryota; kingdom Metazoa; phylum Chordata; class Aves; order Sphenisciformes; family Spheniscidae; genus Aptenodytes; species Aptenodytes forsteri. The sequence goes on along the minus strand of NW_008795026.1, from coordinate 682,782 downwards.
CTTTTCTATTCTGATGCACTTCAAAGCAGCATCCCCCTTCTCCTCCCACTAAGCTCCCCGATCAGAGCCTTCAAGTCTTGGCAGTTTACAACACAAACCAGCGAGCATCTGAAACAGGGCTCCTACTTCGCACTCCACCGCTCCCACAGCTAGCAGAACCAGCCTCCGCTGTAAATCTACTCTAAATCTCCACTGCCAATCTACAAACTACTGCCCTGGTAACCTCACCATGCACAAACGCCTTCCACAAAGCAATGAAAGTAAGATCTCGGCAAAGCGTCAGCTCCCAGGGATGCTGGGGCGGTGCAGTGCTCATATCCCAGGTTTGTGTCTTGCACGCAGAAGAAAGACTTTGGCTGCTCCTGCCTTCTCAGAAAACTGCTGGAGGTTACTTAACCTGCAGGAAAGTCCAGTATAGATGCTCTCATCTGGAATAAAAAAGCAGCTTTGATTTGACTGAGCTCAACTCAATTCTGCAGCCAAAGTGGCTCAACATCATTACGGCTACATGAGTGCAGAGTATGAGTATCCATGCGAGAACTATATGCAAGGTTATTAATCCGCTTTAAAAATTAATCCCAGTTCTTCTTTTTTCATCCTATACTCCTGGCTGCAAAGGGATTAAGCAAGACTGAGGTCAAGGGAGAGAACAGCAACGTACTGCCCAGCTAGACATGACTCCAGCCCCTGTACATCTAAGTTGCGGAAAGCGAAGCAGGGGAGGAGAAGATGAAGAGCAGTTTTTCCCTGGATGTGAGGGAAGAGAAAAAAAGTGACTGGAAGAGACTGACTGGAAGGAAGGATATAGGATGGAGGTTATGAAAGCTTGAAGAGTGCAGTCCAGCATTGAGAGCTGGAGTCACCAGCAGCCTACCATTGACTTGAAATGGGATTTGCAGTATCACCCCAAAAAGGGCTGTTCTTACCCCACAGAAGCTCAACATCCAACATAAAACACAGCCCCCAAGTCAGGATGTCTTGCCACTACTGCAAGTGACACCTCCCTCTGCAGTTTATCATCCCCAGGCTTCCAGGGAAAGCAGCACCTAGCTATTCCTGCCTGAGCACCACTTAACACTTTGGTTTGAAGGTGTCGGGACACACCACTGTAAAAAAAAATAATAATAAGCCACAGTTGCCCCTGAAATATGGCTCAGCTGGAAAGGTACTCAAACTAGCATTGCTAAAATTGGGACTTTCCTTGTTTTTTCAAGCAGCAGGGAACAACATGTTGGGCTCAGAGAGTTTAACAAGCAAGAGTCAAGCGGAAAAAATCTCTCCTTTTTAAGAGTTGACCACATTAACTTTCAGCAAGTTTCCGGGAGTCCTGCCAGGGCACTGGAGTTTTGTATACTACGGAACTGTTAAAAATATTATTGTAAATGTTATTTTCAAAAAGCTTCAGAGGCCAGGGCTGGGGTAGTGTTAAAAACAACAGCAAAGCAAATGAGATTGTTTTAATGGTGAGAATACAGACGTATGCCTGCTGATAGCTCAGTCAAACAGCCTGCAGGCTTGGCAAAGATGGATTCAAATGCAAAGAAAGAGCGGTTGAAATATTACAGGTTTCCTCAGATCATCTCAACCTCATCCTTATAGTTTTGTTCTACACACTATAGGACATTTGTCCTGGTGCACATAGAGCTGCCCTGGAAATGGGATCCATATTTAGGGGCTACAGAAAAGAATAGCTATTTTGGTGACACTTCAGACAAGTAAGACCCTGCTCTCCTGGAATTTTTCTGCTCAGGTTAGGATGTGTCACACAGGGTTAGTCAAAAAGTCGCCATTTAAGACTATGCATCTATGTTTATGAGCATGTAACTGGGATAGACTTTTTGCAAACACCTGTGTAACCGGGCCAGGTTTGCAAGCATATCGCCCAAGTAGGCTTAAGGGACAAACTGAACGAGCCAAAACGAGGAGGAGAAAACCTTTCCTGAGCATGCACTGATCAGGCTGCTAAGCAAGAAGTGACATACATGCATCACCGTAGCTCACATAAGGAGCAAACCAGTGTTCTGGCAACTACAGCGCATGAAACCCAACAAGCAATTCTATATGAACATGCATCAGTTCAGGTTTCTTCTCCCCATTTTTGGGCACGGCACCCCAAAACTGCTTAAGAATCCTTTTCACAACAGCTGTTGCTGGGAGAAGAGATCTGTGCTTAAGAGCCATCGTGCACGATGGAGGATACCTTTAGCCAGTGACCCAGACAATGCAGCTGTATTCAACAGCCACTTCTAAAGAAAAATCTCCTGAGCCATCTTGTTGATTCCAGTACGTGTGCGAGCTTTAACACCTGCATGACTCCTGCTGTTAAGTTCCATGACAGCCCTTTAAGACAGCCATTGAGATCTTAAAACCTCTCCCCTCTCAACCCTTCCTCTTCCCGCAAATGACTTTGTAAATGAAACGTTGCAGACAGTATGCCCCAATAAGTTATCTTTTTCAGTTAGTTTCTTTTCTTGCTTTACAGTAATAATCCTTTTACCAAATTCAGTGGAATAATCAGTAATTTATACTGGCATATAAAATAGCTTTGATTTTGCATACAGAACTCAAACTTCTGGAAACCCATAAAACAAGGAAGCAAATCAAAAGGATTAGAAAGGACTCTTCCCTCAGGGAAAAAAAAAAAAAAAAAAAAACAGAAAAAACAGCCCGACACGGCCAG
>NW_008795026.1:673491-679867 GCF_000699145.1 Aptenodytes forsteri | reverse complement strand
AAAAAAAAAAAAAAAAAAAAAAAAAAAAAAAAAAAAAAAAAACAGACAACACAGCCCGATCAGGTCAGAGTTAATGTATTTTTTTTATATATATATATAACAGACAAGTCAAGCAAAGCAAATTTCCAGAGAACACACGTGGTTCCCCACCCATTTGGTTTCTTACTTGCATCAAGGTCTGCACAGCGCAGAACTGCGTCTCTACCGAACTCTCACTTGTCACAGGGGAACTGCCTCCTCCAGCAACTGGCAGAGCCAAACTAATTTGCAGACACCCTGATTACACCCCAAAGCCCACCTCAGTCCTGCCATACACTGTGCCTAAATGCAAATTTTTAAACCAGGCACTGAAGTGACAAAGTTTAAAGGATCCTCATCTCCTGCAACCCAGTACATGCATCTCCCCAGAAGCCAGCCCAGCCAGGATTATTTAAACACACATCCCTGCTTGCTGAGGATGAAGGTCTGCAGCTAGAGGATAGCACTGTTCTGTATCATTTCCCCTTGTACAGGGCAAAATCCTGTCCTCTGATAGCTATCTGCGCACTTATAAAGCGGAGAGAAACCCTGATGCAAGTTACACCAACAGAAACCCTCTGATTTCAATGAACGCACCCCCCTAAGTGAACACAGCAAAGGGGAAGGTGTATCTCTATGTATAAGATCAAAGCCAATGCAGAAGAGTTATAATTTCTTCCTCCTGCAGGTTTTCATGGCCTTTTTTTGTGTTTCTCCTCAAATGACTGAAGACTTTGTGCGGGGGAAATTAAAATGAAAGTGTACCTCGAAAAGTGAGGCTTCAGGCCTCTCTCTTCTATGTCCCTGGGAAAAGAGAAAGGAGCAGAAACCAAAAAGGAGGAATAGATACTAAAACCTTCAGATGGCATATGCTCTCAGAAAAGCATTTGTCTTAGAGCAAGATCTTTCCTAGCAAAAGCAATTGTGAGAAAAGCATCTGCACAGCACCGATCTGCTATCCAGCATCAGAAATGAAGAGTCTCCGTGAGCAAAGCTTTATGCCAAAGAGCTGCAAAGCCAACATTGTGCAATGGAGAACCTGGCCTGACAGCCAGCATCTGCACCGAGGACTGGGACACCCAGTTCTCCCTGAGGACAATGGTAGGCAGGAACCAACTCTGTCTCTGTGGCTTTGACCTCTAAGAGTATCAAAAGCATTACAAACTTTATGACTGGTCCAACATGCTCTAACAGGGAGATTAACACTGAACGACCAAGCTTTGGACTGGGAAGGAGGGAGGTCCATCCCATCCCCTAAGTGGGCAGCAAGACCTCATGGCAGTATTGGGGCTTTTAAGCCGCTGTGCCATCTTCCATGCTCATCCCACCTTCTAGCTGACCCACTTTATTTCACTTGCAACATCCTGCTGACGGCATACAGGATAACACCTGTATCTCCTACGAGTTGTCCTACCAGTCTTTGTATACCACCATTTACCCTCAACCGGCTGCGATCGATAGTCCCTCTCGCTGCCATCCCACTGCGCAGCTTCATCTTTAATGAGCCACAGCCTCACCCCTGCAGCCCGTCTAGATTTGATTGATCATAACACGACTTTCCAATCGACTGCAAAGCTGAGGGCTGAGGACTAATTGACCACCTTCTGCTCTCTCAGCAGCTACCTGGTTATTTTGTTCCTTCCTTGTGGGCAAGAAGCGTGAGCTCCACAGCCCATGGGGAGACCAGGGTCTGAGGATCAGCCCCCAGGAGGCACCGCAGAATTTGCAAGGTCCTTTTCTTGCTCACACCACTTCTGCCATGCTATTCTGGATCGAGATTAGAGCAGTAGAAGGAAGCCGAGCTCAGCGAGCACTTGGTGGCAAATGGAGATTAAAAGACATCTTGTGGTTTTGGGCAGAAGGACCATGTTTCTGCACAGCCCCAGGACACTGCTGTCTCCACAAGCTGCTGGCTTGTGCATGCCATCAGGGGGGTGATGACAGGGTTATGAAACAAACACATTGGGTCAGCTTTCACAGAGGTTTTGTTCTCCTTGTCCTCTTGACTTCTAGTATCACATGAACTCAAGGACGCTTACCTTCGTGTGTGACTAAACATGATAAAAAACGAGCCATCAACAGTGCGGGAACCAGACTGGGCAGCACACGGCCATACGCTCACACAACCTAACAGGTCTGTGGAACATATGTATTGATCAAAGCTCAAAGCCCTCAGGGCCTCCTGGGTCTGCCCTACCTCTCCTGCCAGCCCTTCGCCATCCAATTTTCACATGGTTGTGGCTCTACAGAGCCTGCACACAGGCTGTTGCTTGTTGCAGCACGCAAGAGGCAGCTTCTTTCAGAGGAGAAGCAACCTCAAGTTGCCCAACCTGTGCCATGCACAGCCATCATGTAACGGTGACCTGCTCCCCCAGTGCAAGGCAGCAGGTCGTGGCTGCTGCGCTGGCTCTCCTTCGTTCCCCAGGCCCGGTGGAGGGAAAAAAAGATGAGGAAACTGAGAAAAAGGCAGATCTTGCCTCTAAATCCAGCTTAGGGCATTGCAGAATGTAAGGCTGAGCACAACAGCTCACCGAGGCCAAGAGCCGTCTGCAAGGGAGGCAGAGCGATGAGTAATTTCCTTTCCTACGGCATCCAGCCTGGTGCGGTGCAATGGAAAGTCGCAGGCAGCAGAAGGCTGTGGGCCTTCTCGGCCACCTCGGAGGAAGTCTGACCTGAAAACCTTCAGAAGAGAGAAGCCCATCACCCTCAAGTGACCGGGACCAACCCTGAACGGTCAAGGCAGCCGCACAACACCTCTGAACTGGAAGACCATCAGAGCAACAGTTGCTCAGCTGCTCCAAAATCAGGTCATTTATTAGGCACAGTGGGGAAACAGTCAACTACTTTTAGAAGAAAGCTCTGGAGAAATACAGTTCAACTCAATATTGATTCCCACGGCCCCATTACAGACAGACAGAATTAATTTCCAGGATGGAAAGAAACATATGCCTGCATATCAAAACAAAATACAGAAGCCTTTCCAGTTCTTCAGCTGCATTTCAATGGAAACCAGAATGCTGTCACGATGGAAAGATTTCAGTTTTCTAATTAATCCTCCCTGCTGAGCGTTTAATGCCGCTAATTGATGAGGAGAGGCCGTGTTCAGACAGCATTTGCAGTTGCTTTTTACATCTTTAGACAACTTTTCTCTAAATTAAATAATAATAAGGCAGATTTGCTCCCTGCATGCACTGTGCCCTACTCCAACTCCCTCCTCCCTAGAAGATGTCTGGTTGAGGGAAGGAAGGCGAAGCCCATCTCAGAGCTCATTTACTAGTGTTGGAAGTTTTCCTGGAAAATGTCATCTGCGATACTGTCACTTCCACAGAACATGCCAAGAGAAAGACCGTTGGTGCCAGGGACATGGTCTGTACCGTGAAACACCCAGCTCCTACCCTCCACGGATCTAAGGGGTAGCTTCTCCTGATTCAACAGAGCAATCACTTAGCCAAGAGATGTCCCACAACACCTCCATAACAAAATGCACCGTGGTGTCAGGAAACAGATAGTCAGGCCGCAGCACAGCCCCGGGGGCTCAACACAGTGCCACCACCAGAAAAAACATCTCACTGGTGGCAGAGCTGGCTTGGTTGCTCACCTGCACCACAGAACGGTCCTGGTCTCTAATCCTAAATATTGATCTCGCACTGGTGTTGACCAGGAGACACCTTTGGAGCCAGAAGAGTGATCCTAAATGAAAAAGCCAACACAGTCTCAACATGAGAAGGCAGTTCAGCACATGCCTAGATATGAAATTTCTGCTCCCATCCCCTACCTGTGTTCAGCACATGCTCTAGTTCTTCCCTGAATTAGTTAAGGACAGAATCTGTCCCTTTATACTCAACACTTAGCAATTTCAATCAGGGAGATGCTAAGTGCTCTGAGCTGCAAATGGAATCAGGGTGGGAAATAAAAAAAAGTACGCATGCCTGAGGCCGTGCTATGGTTACTGAGGAGTAATAAACGAAGCAGTGTTGATGGTCCCCAAGCTCAGGCCTGAAACTCCAGCACTGATCTGTTTGTCATAGCAATAGCATTTCCACCTGCACCTTTCTGATGTCTCCTTCGGGAGTCTTCACACACCACTGTCATAGATCATGGCCAGTGGAGCCCAGACCAGCTGTGCAGATGTCTAGCTGGCTGACCTCTCCTTACCAAAAGGCTTCTAATTCCACACCCCCCCCCCCCATTATTATTAGTTTTCAAACCACCTATTCCATCATAAATATAAAGTAAAATTAGCTTATTCCTAGAACGTTAAAAAAAAGACAAGCTGACGCCTGCACAAACTGAGTCCCAGCAAGTCAACGGGAAGGCTCCAAGCATGCAAAGAATGTTGAGTCTAGAGATTTTGGCCCTTTTACTACAAAATCCTGTTGCTGCAAGCAACTTGTGCACGTGCAAGTCGAGTCACATGTGCGCAGAGTTCCTCACCCGCACAGGCTGGCTGCTACTCTTCCATAGTACCCTGAGTAAACTACTCCTGTCTGCCCAACAGGCTACTAATAAATATACTCCAGGGAGAAAAGTTGCATGCCAGCAGGGAGGTGGACAAGATGATCTAATAGGACCTTTTCCATCTCTTAACTTTTATGCTTAGTCACAGGATAAATATCTCCCACGTTGTAAAGAAACATGCTGGCTTTGCTTGCCTGCTTATGTTGGGAGAGCGTTGCTCTCTGAAGACATTTCGTTTTCTGGCTGTTATTTCGCTCACACTAACAGGACTTACCCAAGGAGAGTTAAGCAAAGGAGGACTTGTATTTGCCTGGCTTTCGGCTTCAGTGAGCTCTGAGGCACCCAAGCAAGTCCCCTAATTCCTGTCCCAGCAACCACAAGCAGCGTAGGAACCTTGTTTCTGTATTATCAGAGTACTTGTGCTTCTCTGCCTGATCCTGTCCAACGTGGAGATGCACTCAATTTATTTTTTTGCAGAAAGCAGGTTGGCAAGAGAACAGACAGAAGCATGCCCTCCATCAACCAGCCAGGTCAAGCCTCCTAAGACAGACTGTCAGAAAACAGCTCAAAAAAAATCCCCAACCATCCCAGAAGGGGAAATGCAAGGAACCAAAGGGTTTGGGGAGAAGACTCCAATGCAGCTTAGAGAGTAGAGTAGAAAATAGTTTGGGTTAGCCTGTCCAACGTGGAGATGCACTCAATTTATTTTTTTGCAGAAAGCAGGTTGGCAAGAGAACAGACAGAAGCATGCCCTCCATCAACCAGCCAGGTCAAGCCTCCTAAGACAGACTGTCAGAAAACAGCTCAAAAAAAATCCCCAACCATCCCAGAAGGGGAAATGCAAGGAACCAAAGGGTTTGGGGAGAAGACTCCAATGCAGCTTAGAGAGTAGAGTAGAAAATATTTTGGGTTAGAAGGGACCTTTAAGGGTCATTTAGTCCAACCCCCCTGCAATGAACAGGGACATCTCCACTAGATCAGGTTGCTCAGAGCCCCGTCCAACCTGACCTGGAATGTTTCTAGGGATGGGACATCCACCACCTCTCTGGGCAACCTGTGCCAGTGTTTCACCACCCTCAGCATAAAACATTTCTTCCTTATATGCAGTCTGGATCTCCCCTCTTTTAGTTTAAAACCATTCCCCCTTGTCCTATTGCTACAGGTCCTACTAAAAAGTCTGTCCCCATCTTTCTTATAAGACCCCTTAAGTACTGAAAGCTTACGTTGCAATTTGCATTGGCATTGATTCATGCCACTAGCAGCAGCAAGGCCCTCTCTTATTTTTAAAATGCAAAACCAGTGCAGTCACACAGAGAAAGGTCCAGCAGCTGCATGACTCCAGCATCTCCAAAGTGTGTTCAAGCAAAGCATGCACCAATATGCAAGGTTTCTACAAGAGACCATCTTCACACGTAAATCGGAGCAATTGAGAGCCTCAGGATCACAGATCCGCAAATTTCACCATGTAAGGAAAAAAATCTTTTACCATATAAGTTATAAAACCCCCACACATCATAAAAAACTCAAAAGCCACACAATCTAGATCTCTTGCAACAAGACAGACACCAAGGAATGGGGAAGCAACACTGGAAAGGGCGTCGGGAGTAGAAGGTTTCGCTTCTGTTCCTAGTTCAGCTGCTGGACCACAGGATGACCCTAAGCATTGCCAATTCTCACAGAATTCAGTGTTTTTCGTAAGTACCGTTCTTCAGGAACTCTGTGACTTCATCAAGTTCCTGAAGTCACATGGTTACATCAGAATCCACGCTTCCTTTTTTTGGGTTAAAAAGAAGTACTTGTAGATGTCAAAAGTTGAAGAAAGAAGTGTAACTCATGAAGTTTGAAATGCTCAAACAAAAAGAAATAGAAAAAATTATTTAAAAAAAAAATCACTATTTTA
>NW_008795026.1:670564-673187 GCF_000699145.1 Aptenodytes forsteri | reverse complement strand
CTGATGCTGGCCTCCCTAGCCCAGAGAGCATTATGCACTGGGGGACAATATGAAGGCACAGCAGTTTTAAAAAAAATTAAAAAAATAAAAATACAGCAGAACATCTTGGCCAAATTTTGCTTCCACTTATTTTATCCAGTATCAAGCAGGATAAAGCCCTGGAAGTCAGCTACGCCAGCTCATCTGCTGGCATCCTCCACTCACCAAAACTACCGGATTTATAGCTGCTGATGGACCTTGCCCAGCAGAAATACCTTATGGTAATAACTAGCCTGTAAATAAGGACTTGACCTTCTGAAAAAGCCTTTGCTGGCTCTTACAGAGCTCATCCCATGCTGCTGCTGAGCCCTGGGGCAGCGGTGCAGCCCACTGTGCTAGCCACAGTGGCTCTACAGGCACATGGGCTGCAGCTAGCCACCACTTAAGAGTAATGAACTTTGGCCTGCACTCAAATAGCCACAAGCACAATGAAGAGGAGGAGACTGCAGGTCACATTTTGTGCTGGCTTTGGCTGGGATAGAGTTAATTTTCTTCACAGTAGCTAGTGTGGGGCTGTGTTTTGGATTTGTGCTGGAAACAGTGTTGATAACACAGGGATGTTTTCGTTATTGCTGAGCAGTGCTGACACAGAGTCAAGGCCTTTTCTGCCTCTCACCCCGCCCCACCAGCGAGCAGGCTGGGGGGGCACGAGAAGCTGGGAGGGGACACAGCCGGGACAGCTGACCCCAACTGACCCAAGGGATATCCCACACCATATGACGTCATGCTCAGCATATAAAGCTGGGGGAAGAAGGAGGAAGGGGGGACGTTCGGAGTGATGGCATTTGTCTTCCCAAGTAACCATTATGTGTGATGGAGCCCTGCTGTCCTGGAGATGGCTGAGCACCTGCCTGCCCATGGGAAGGAGTGAATGAATTCCTTGGTTTGTTTTGCTTGTGTGTGTGGCTTTTGCTTTCCCTATTAAACTGTCTTTATCTCAACCCATGAGTTTTCTCACTTTTACTCTTCTGATTCTCTCCCCCATCCCACCAGGGGGGAGTGAGTGAACAGCTGTGTGGTGCTTAGTTGCCGGCTGGGCAACGAAACCACAACACATTTATTTCCTTTTTTTGCATGGAAGAAAACTATTAAGATCTAGAAGACTTGGATCTGGGGTGTGTTATACTATGCATTGAATATCCATGGAAAAAGGGGGTAAACCCTACGCTTTTGATTAAATCAGTTGTCTTTACCTACTCTGCCCAAAGCTAACTAACTAAATAAGATGCAGAGAAATTCAAAGGAGGAGAACAGGAAGTACCTGAGAAATCATGGTGGCCACAGCAGCTTCTGGTGCTGGGTGCTTGCACAGGCAGCAACCCCAGAGCCAACCCCAAGGGGTAGCGTCCGTCACCCTGACTTAAGCTCAACTGTGCCGTTCTTTGAGCAAGAAGGGTTTGCTTTTCATCAGCCGTGCAGCCAGAGACGATAGCAAGTCAGCTGTTCCTGCCTCACAGGACATGCACGGGGGCAGAAAAAGGAAGCCTCGCTGTTCTTTGCTGGCAAACATTTCTGGGTTCCTTGAGATTACAAGGAAGTGAGCACAAACCTGTTCAGTCACGTTGTTCCCGCTCACCCCTGGCTAATGGCCGGGCCATTACACTTCTGTGTTCCTGCTGTTCCCAGGGCAGAGCTGCTGCCCCTCTGCAGCCCTCGGGGAGCTCTGACCCGTTCCCGCAGCACACACCGAGACACGTTTCTGCCTGCCCCAGCTGGGGAATTTAACCACAGATGAGCATTGGCAGAGAACATGCACAGCACAAGAGGTTGGTCCACATCTAGTAAATTCCTGAACTCAGCTAACATTGCTGCGTACAGCACTTAACAAGCCTAACCCTCGCTCTTCCCACCACCTGCAAAGCACAGGCACATTAAACCTACCGCTCCACCCTATTCAAACCTTCTACACCTTCTGCCTACTAAGGATTTCCCCTCCCTTCTCTCTGCCCGCTCTGGGGTGCCTGCGAAGGGTAGCTAGACTTGGGAAAGATACTGCAGAGGCTGCTGCAACCTGGTTGCAGAGGTTGCAAAACCGTTGGGGACCTCCTGCCATCCAAAGTTATCACACAGCTATCGCCACTCTGATTCTCCTCTGGTTAACGCTCATCTTGCAGCTCTTGGTTCTCAGGGATGCGAGTGCTGCTGCCTTTACACTGAGCAGACAAAACCAGAAAGTGAATCAAGGATCTACAAATAAAGAAATAAACATTTTTTAAAAGATTAAGTGAAAAAAAAAATCTGATTGACCAAACACTAAAGCACCTCTTGCTAATACTCTGTCTCGCTGCATTGCTATAGAATCAGTCCTCTATTTGAGCAAACATTATCAACGAAAAAAATTGATGCAATTATGGTTTTGTTTGCAGAATTTTCTCTGCACCTCCTTCTCCTTCCCCAGAAGGATTTGCTTTAAAAGAAAAATACCACCCATAATGTTTCTATGCTTGCTTATTTAAGAGGAAAAATACAGCATGTGGCTCTCATGTTATTAGTACCTTTCCCCTTTTTACGGCAAAACACAACTAAAGGAGACATGCTACAAAAACTAAACAGACATGGTCTTCCACCCCCCCCCCCATTTCCA
>NW_008795026.1:661574-670429 GCF_000699145.1 Aptenodytes forsteri | reverse complement strand
CCCCCCTTTTTCAAATGAAGTAAGTATTTTATTAGGCGAGCTCAAAAAAAACAGATCACACATACAAAGAAACGAGTTTGGAAATCCCCCTCCCTCCACCCCCACTGCTATTTGCTAAGGAAACCAGATGCCCAAACCCAGCCAAAAAATGATCTCAGCCATTCTTAAGAGAGCCTACAGTGCATTTTCATGAGTCATGGAAAGCAACAACTCGTTGCTTTGGTAATGCTAGGTAAGCAACTGGTCATCCATCCACAACCAGACTTTCAGCAGTAAGTCAAAGAGCAGACCATTTCTTGACAGATTACGTCAGAGACAGCCCCAAAATAGAGCCCTCGCAGCAAGTTTACCTTGCAGGAGGTTTTATAGGACATGCCCCAAAGCGTGTCCTAGCAAAGCATTTAGCAAAGCGTTCAGCAGCCGGGGTCCCCCATGGTCCTGATCCCTGCGTGGCAGGGGTGTTTCTCAGTGCCCCACCTCCCAGCCCGTGCTCTCAGAGCAGGCAGAGATGCCTGCTACGGGCAGCAGAGGGGGGAGCGACAGACAGAGGCAGGGATTAGCGAGAAGAAAGCAAGTCCCTTACCCACGCTCTTCCCACCAGCCAGGGTAGATAGGAAACCTGCTGCCCGCCAGCCCAAAAACCAACACTGCGGCAAGCAGGCTTGTAGTAAGAATTGCAGGATGCTTCATCCACCAGACCCCTTCCAACCATGGGTCTGTGGTGACTGCAGAGCACATACACACAGGACTAGATGCATTTATGCCCACAGGCACATGAAAGACGTACTTAAGCTTTCATCAGTCCCTGACCAAATTGCTTGCTCTTCTCATTTCTCAAAGACTGCAAGCTTATAACCAGAATGATGCCAACCTGCGGTTAAGCAGAACACCACTGTGTCTACCGCCACCTCAAGACTCATGCAATAAATGTACATGCAATTTATCCAAGCACTGCAACGGGAAAAGCAGGCTTTCAAAATATGTATTATATATATAATTTCTCTACCACCCTCTCCGAGTGAGGGAGGCTACTGCAGGGGCACAACTCAAAGCCCTCAGTGACACTCCTGAACATGGCCATGAAGATGGTGGTGTTCTGTGATGCAGCCTAGAGCCCTTCAACCATACCTGTCCAAGGCACCCATCCGTCAAAACCCAGGGCTGAGGTTTTGGAAATCCAGCCTAAGACGGGTCAGGGAGGTGGAAGGTTCCCCCTGCAGCAAGGGGAGACCCTTTCCAACACATCCCATGTTCTTCCACAAACACCTCCCACCTTCATCACCTCTTGGCGACTCCCACAGCAAACACACAGCCACCCCTGCCCAAGAAGCTCCTGCAGAGGTGAGACACCAAACTGCACCTCTCTGGCAATGCATGCTACGAAAGGCAATTCAGCTTCTTGTGTAATGATGAACCGGTTTCTGGAAGTCTTGCTCCATCTCATCCAAGTCCCCAACAGCTTTGGGTCTCTGTGGCAGTCCAGGATGAAAGCGCAGCGTGCCACACCACCTCCCTGGGACAGCCCAACCGGCTTCCTGAAAGGGAAGTTCTTCTGCACAGGATTTCCTGGACATAGACCACGACTGGAACTAGCTTGTCCCCAGCTTTCCCTCCAGAGGTGAAGACAGTTACAGTCTTCAGTGCCTTTTGCACTGGGTCCAAAAGCCAATTGTTTGGCTTCACCTCCTATAACACAGACTGCGAACAGAAACACACATCCTCACCCTTTACAGCCCCATCCCAAAGCCAACCGGGCACGCACCAGATGTTAGTCACAGTGGTAATGCTGTAAGTGAAGTTGCTGAAATATTGTGATGATTAAACATTTTCTCTTTTTCTTGAGTCATCAGCCAGGTAACACAGTGACACGTATCATGCACATCTTTAACGTCGCAACACTTTGGGGAGAGCATCGTGGAGAGCCTCAGCAAGCATCCCCACCCCAACCAGAAATAGGCAAGAGCGGGCATGGTTCCTCAAATCCTTCACGCTCAAGAGATTTCAGCCAAGCGAGGTGAAGCCAAACCAGTCTTCAGACAGAGACCATCATCAGGGTATGTAGAAAACAACACAGCTGCCCTTTCATCGGAGCCACCCATGACTCAAGTCAGCATCCAGGAGTACCTCATATTCCCCATGTAGCACAGCCAAAAGTGACCATATCACAAGAGGGGGAGCAAGCGGCCATCAGCCCAGGCCACCGGTGAAGCAGATCCTCCCAGCCAGCAAAGCCAGGGTGAGCCATCCTAGCAGAAAACTGAGGACAGGGAGCGGGAAAGAGCGCTGGGCTGTGTGGTCCCACATCCAGGCAGACCTGATGGTCCCCTCCCAGCCCCAACACCCAGAAGGCGGCAACAGAAGGTGTCAGCAGGGCTTCCACTGGCTGCCACCGTCAGAGGAGCAGCTCCTGGGGGTTAAGAGGAGCCAAGTGCAGTGAAAACCCAGGAAAGAGGCATGACAGGACTTGCCCCATCATGCTTCTTCCAGGGCACTGCAATCAGCCCCCTGTGGCCACCATTCAGAAGGAATACACACCTTTCCCTACCCTTTTCCCTCCAGCAAAACACGGCACAGCTCAGGAGCAGCTCGAGTGCACCCTGCTGCTGGGTTTATCCCAGACATCAACAACGTTCAGAGCCGGACCTTGAACCTTTCAATAAAACCAATGATGCAATAAACTAAGCACAGCTCAATACAGTCTCTGTTTATCTCTTTTACTTGCCACCAGCACCATCCAAAGAGAAATAACTGAAATATCTTGCATATTTCGCTAATGACTCTTGCTACTCCGTTAGCACCGGCACTGAGGGACTAAGACCAAGAGGCAGCAAATGCATTCCACAGGTTTATTAACCAGGTGCTCAGGTTTCCCAAAAGCCACTCTCTAAGCGGGAAGCCCGCAGGAGGATTGCAGCACTCTAGGGATCAGTGCTGTAGTTTTGTGCTGAAAGGCAAACAGTAGGCATCAAGGCTGCAGCGTGAGCACCTTGCATCGGCAAGGAAAGCTTTCCAGGAGCTTGGCCCAGCCTGGTATCTTTGCTGAAGGATGCTTCATCAGTTCAGCAAAACAAGCCCTGCTCCACAGCTCCACGCTACAGCAATGCATTGACCAACCTCAACAGAGGCAAGCCCAAATCTCTGATCTCTGATTTCCAAGTACTGGTTACCTCGCTTACACACTCCCAGACTGCTCTGCCCCACCATCCCAGCCCACACACCTCCCTCCAGCCACCCACTTCCACAGCGACCGCGTTATTTCTGCTGCAGATACCAACCTGAGTTATCAGCCCATGAGCATCACCTAGCTATAGATAATACTATCAGCCACCCTTTGCATGACACTGCACTGACCCAGCATGCAAAAGAGGGACAGTCCCCCCCCCAGGGCACTCCCCAGGTAGTGGCAGAGAGGAAGAGGTGAGAGGCTGAAAGGAAAAGGGTATTTAAAACAGGGTTTCTGCACACACACACACACCCCTTTCCTTCAGTTCACCTTCACCACCAGCTATAACAGACCTCACCCTACACTTTCTCCCCAAGCCATTTTCTCTGACCAAGTCTTCCTTATCACAGCACTTGGGTTGCCCCACGCAGGGGATGCTCCAACCCTTTAACCCAGATCAGAGGCAAGATTTCCCTGTTATTGAGAAACGCGCCCACCACCCTGTGTCCACCACCCTTCTGCAGGGATCTCATGCCTCGGGATAGGGCATCACTGCTGCCACCTTGCAGAGCAAAAGGTGCAAACAGCACACTATGAAGAGATTAAATCTCTCCTAGATTTTTTTACACTCTTATCATGGAGGGCGCTACATTATTTCCAGTTTACAACTAGGCTACAATGATCTGACTTCTGCTCAACCACGAAAACCCAAAGGGTTGTAGCGCAAAAGCACTAAGCAATCCAAATAATCCACTGTCCTCATCATGATAGACTTCCACGTACAAGGACAGATCTCAACAGATACCCCAAAGTCTTCCTCCGAACCTCTGCATCAAGACCAGCAGCAACAGAACTTGTAGCACAATACAAGGTTCATTTTTGCACATGATGTTCGGGCTAACAACTGTTATGTGCAAAATTTTCAATAGTCCCTTGGGGATTTGTTGGCACTTGGAAGCCACTGTGCAAGAAACACCTTCATGTGGACAAGACAAATGCAATCGTTCCAGGACAGTCCTAGTAGCGCAGGAGCACTCAAAGCATTGCAGAGGCCACAGACACCCTTCAGCAGTGTTGGATTTAAGACATTCCTACCTCCTTCACAAAGACTTCTTATTTCACAAATTATTTTCCCTAAGCAATTGTACAGAGTCTTTTTTCCTCCAAATCATCTAGCTATCAGTCAGATGACTTTTTGTTACTTAGCACGCAAGCTGCTGGCGATAGTAGGTTTGTGGAGCACCTCTAATCCGCCCACCTAGGGCTATTTTTTCAAGCAATTTGGTGTTTAATCACTACCTGAACGCTCAATCCATCCTCCCACCCCCTCCAAGGACCTGGCCCGCACACATACTGTTTACACAGCAGCCCACGCAGTAGCTTGGCCGGCTCCTTCCAGGATCTGGCCCGTGCTGCTGGGCACAGCACGCAGCATGTATTGCTGACTGGACTTTGTCCCGTGCAGCTTCTTCGGTGCCGAGCCAAACCCTGGCTCAGCTCCACCCTGGGTTTCATTGCTGTTGAGGCTTGTCCTCCCTGGGCTGCCCCAGATCATCTTGCGGAGTGGAGAGTATAAAATTAGGGGAGCTTTCACGGAAGTGAGAATTAGTTCTGCACAAAATGGTGGCCAACCTGGGTTTTAACTCAGGAGAGCAGGACAGGCTCCAGCCTACTACAGATTCTCATTAAATTCAGAGTCCCTTGGTCTCCACTAACATTTATATTAGGATCTTCCAGGGTAGGAAAAAGTGTTTGGGGAATGCATTTGGGAGCTGAATCCCCCCTCTTTTAGGGGGGGTACAGGTATAGCTTTCACCCTTGACTTCTAAAAGCCTCAGAAAGTCCAGGTCAAACCCTCTGGGTAGCCTTCGCAGATGTCCCAAGCGCTCTGGGAACAGAAGCTGGCACCTGAGACCAGACACAGCGACGACATGCAATAGCATGTCCCCACCCCGGGTCACGGAGATGGGGATGCAGGGGGAAAAGCAGCCGCAGGGCTCAACCATGAACCCACACACCCTCAGCTTGCTGAACCCTTCCACCACAACCGCTGCGGCTCCAGGTGGGCTGGCTTTGGGCCAAACTCCTCCACAGGACCCCACTGCGGGCCATGCTGATGCTGCATCTTCCACCATCACGGTCTCAGCTTGGCCCCAAGCCCTGCGGCTCCAGGGAAAGCTCCCGGAGCAACAGCCCCAGTGCTGAAACAAAGCAGGGAGCTGTGTACCCACAGCCTGCAGCCCCGAAACTCTCCACTAGCCCCACTACAGCGTTCTTCTCTTGTTCTCTCCTCCCGTATAATAAGTCTTCTGCAGGGAATAGCTTCCCAGTGGCTTTGAAGAGCATCTATTTTAAAGGAGATCTTTGCTTTTTCTTTCTTGTATCATTACAGATGAGCTAGGACAGACTGGTTCGGTTGGACACCGGTGCCATTTTAGTGACTAATGGGAAGATTACTTGGCCAGACTAGATCAGAACTGCAGGGACAGACAGAAAGCAAACAAAAATGCCCACATATCCACGCTCACGCGTGCTCACTCACACCTTCACAGACAGAAGAGCACTCATCTTGTCCATCCGATGCTCACCACAGCGTTTACCACATCAGACGAAGGCTCATGTCGCAGAGGGTACAGGGCAAGCCTGGAGAGACAGCATGTTTCAGGCACAACTGAGATGACGCTCATCATCTCTGCATCTCATATCACACTCAGCAAAGGCAAACACAGTCCTGACCCAGCGTGCACGGCCACATGTGGGGACAGGGAACTGTTCCCTGGAGGGGCCCACCAAAAACACCTGGTCACCCATTTCCCCTTGTGGAACTTAAATAGGAAAATAAAGTCTGGGGACTGAGAGTGAACCTGCCAGGCTCAGGATCAGTGGGCCATTTATAGCTTTTCTAAAAAGTGTCTGAGGAAGTAAAAAAAAAGGCTGAATTCCATATTCCCCTTCTTATGGCTCCGTAATGCATTTTCCATCTCCCCGGTGCACAGCTGACATTCTGCACATTTCTGCGCACATTGCACTTGGCCTGTACTACGTGCAGAGAAGGGAGTGGAAGTGACTGAGCCCAGCAGCCTCCTGCTGCTGTCAGGCATCAGCGAGCCCCAGCCCTGTCACCCACAGCTCCCCTTCGCGGGACCCGGTCTGCAAAGGGCTCGGCTACCTCCCAAGAAAGGCTGGCACGTGGGATGCATGTTCCTCTCCTGTGCTGGATCTCAGGATCTAAGAGTCCAGAGATTTGTAGAGAGAGAAAACATGTTTCCTTAGACCAGATGAACTGTACAGGCTGAACTGTAGTTGAATATCTCTTTTTCTTTTTTTTTTTCCCCTCCTTTTCTTTCAGATGATCTCCTCAATTAGGAGAGCCAAGATAAGCTCAGAGCAATTGCTCCCTCCTAATTCTCAGCGCTGAGGTTTGCTGCTTCTGCGTGTAGACAGGCTCACATGCTCTGCATTTACCAAGCAGTCTAATAAAAGATATCCCTTCTAACAGCAAACCCTGACTCACTTCCCTCTAGCCTCCACCAGCAGGTCTCCGACAGCAGGGCCAAGTCAACCAGTACAGAAAATCCTGCCAGCTTTCACACTGGTCCCCACATCCAACTGGGGAGAGCAGGGCTGGAAGCACATCACCTTCCATGCCGCGACAGCACACTCCATCCATCCCACTGCTCTGCTGGGGAGCCAGACGCACCATGCAATCCTCACCAGCATCTTCCCGATGGGAAGATTCAGAAAACGCATCAAGTCCAAGCTGCACGCTAACACCACGAAGCATCATCAAGCTACAGCAACATTTCAGAAGGGATGGAGAAAGGACTGCACTCCTCCGCTTGCCGTAATCGCCGGCTCTTCATGACGCAGTCTCTCCATCCGGGATGAAAATCCAGACTACATCCCTTTGCGTGAACACATCTCCCTCATGGGCTCTAACGGCCTCCAAAAAAAGAAATGTATTGCTCACCAGCACACATTAATAGGGCAGAACTGTGGGTTTCTGATGGAGATTTAAGACCCACGGAAAAAATTGCAGTACCAAAACCCATTTAGAGAAGGAAGGTATAAAAGAGCCTTTAAATTCACATCCCACCAGGCTGGCAGCCCATCCAGCCTCGCGTCCTGCCCCCAACAGAGGGCCTTTTACAAGCTGTGAAACCTTCCTTAACCTCCTAAGCTGTGGAGGTATACCCCAAATCTGCAGGAGCCCTGGGAAACATTGAGCCCCCTGGTTATAACGAATGTCAAATTAGGGGCTCTGGAAAGCGTACCATCCAATGCAGGTATCACAAGACACAGGTAGTCACGGGCAAGCCCCCAAATGCAGCCAATCTCCCACACGCCTGAGGAACAGCTCCCAGGAGCCGCACTCTGGGCATGAATCCTGCATGGAGCTACATCAAACTGCACGTGCCGGACTGGAAATAAATTCACAAGGCGCCACAGAAGGAAATTCCCCCAAACCGCTCACACTCATTGAAGAAGCGAAAGAGCTTGACCCTGAAAATCCCTGGGATCAGTCAAATTCCGCACAAATCCCAAGCGAGCCCCAGATTTTCAGTCCGTGCACCTGCAACGCATGTGGACCCTGCACCAAACCAGGAGCAGGTCTACTTCCAAAACCCACCAGATTACAAGACAGGAATTGAAGAGGAGGATAAAAGCAGCAGCTGAGGGGAAAACCGCTCTCCAAGCTGTGCAGGGGCCAGCAAGAGACACGCTTGGCCGCCGTGCACAACCTGGCGAGTCTGCCAGCACACACCTACTCGCGCTGGCACACGGCTTCCACCTCCGCTCCGCTCCTCTCCCCACCTGGCTGCAGAGGGCTGAGGTTTGGTGCCAGCAGAGCAAATTCTCCCAGAGCATCAGCCCGACTCACGGCACAGCTCCCCATGACAGCCGCTCGCTCCATCCAGGTGGAAATCCAGCTTCCCAGCTCTGCCAGCCAGCACGGTCACTCATGCCACACAGGTACTGGCTTCCCTTGCTCACGGGGGTCCGTGCCCACCACAGAGCCTTCCTCCCCGCCACTCATCCCATCCTCACCGCTCGGGACAGACTCTGTGCAGGGAGGACTTTGCTCATGGTGAGGCTGGAGGGTGAGGGCCGGCCGGGCACTCCCGCAGCTCCTGGCATGGACATGACACTTTCCACCAAAGCAGGACCCAAGCGACTGCAGCCAGCAACATACCTGCTGGCTCGATAGTTTAATGCGTCCCGGTAATGGGACCGTCTGTATTAGGGTCTAATCCTGGCGCTCGCTGTCAGACAGCTACAGCAGGGACAGGCTTCCAGGCTGACTCATGGCACCAGGCAATAACCTGGGAAAAATAGTTACCCGAGGGCGCCAAGACAGGCGAGGACTGTGCCGGGGAGCCCCGGCGCCGGGGAAGGGAAATCCCCAAAGGGGAGGCAGGTCCCCGCCGTGCTCCGCACCCACGCACACGGCCCCCCACGCCCTCCTCTTGGGGAGCCGCTCCAACCCCCTGCTCGCCCGCCACGGCTTCCCAAACCCAGCCGAGCTACTTGCCCGGAGGGACAAGCTCCCACTTGCCAGACTAGAAGGAGAGGAAGAAAAAGCCACCGAAGCCAGACCCGGCTGCAAAACTCTCGGTCACCACTGCGAAAATGACAATTAAAAAAAAAATAAAAGAGTGAAACAAACCCGCGCACCGCAGCCCGGAGCGGG
>NW_008795026.1:660134-661084 GCF_000699145.1 Aptenodytes forsteri | reverse complement strand
GGTGCAGCTCCGAGCCGGGCGGGGGGACCCTCAGCCCCGCTGGGTCCCGGTGGGGCTCCCCCGGTCCCGCAGCTCGGATCAGCCCCGGTTGGACACCATGGGATCCCCCGCCTTTGCCTTCAAGAAGGCTGGAAGTTGACCTGCGCTCCAGCTGAGGGCTTCTGGGACCTTCTGAAACGGGGGGGGGCTGGGACCGAACTGTCCCACTTAGGGTTAACTTGAAAAACCAGGAGATGATGAAAAACAGTGCTGAAACCTCCTGACTCCAGGAGATGGGGCTTCGTGAGTTGAAGCGTTGGAGATGCTGGTGAAACCTTGCCACAGCATAGCTTTCTGCAGCGCCCAGCTTTCTCCATGCGGCCGGGACGTGCAGATGGGGTGAAGGGATTGCTCTCTGATAACTTGGTTTGGTTTTGCCTCTTTTGGGGGGAACTGAAGCAAAAGCGAGCCATAGTTAAGACCAAAGGGTGGGGAGGCTCTCGGCTGTTCCCAGGCTCTGACCCTTTGTCACAGCGTGCTCTCCAGGATAGCTCAGGGCTCCTTGGGCAGCTCTCTGTGGGAGGTAGAGCAGCCTCGGGGCTGCTCCGATTTACACTTGCCTGTCCCAAGGCTCCTTTGTGTGTCCAAATCCCTTTGGACTTGGCTCTCCATACGGGGGGAGCCATCGACGGCTTAAAGGCAAAATTCATCCCCGAGCAAAGGGCCAATGCGAGTCTTGTGCCTGAAAGACAGATGGAAGTGGGACCTGGGTTTCGTACCAGATATCACTCAGACTGGTGGGAAAGGGAGAAAATTCATGTAGACAATGGAAAAAGTAGGTGAGAATATTTTTCTGATTATTTCCTTGTTTTCCCATTTAGTGAATGTGTTGTGGAGAGGAACAGGAACAAAGTCAGTTCAAGATTTTGGGGGGGGGGGGGGGGGGTGTGAAAAAAAATGAGGAGAATTCT
>NW_008795026.1:648240-660018 GCF_000699145.1 Aptenodytes forsteri | reverse complement strand
GGGGGGGGGGGGGGGCTGGTGAGAAAAAAATGAGTAGAATCCTAAACACAGACCCATTCCCCTCAAGTTTTTAAGGACTTGCTGCTGCAAGAAAGTTTGAGCCATTGCCTATAAAGGCAATAGAAACCCCAACCAGGGACCCCTCCTGAGAGATTCAGATCTCACATCCTCGTATACAATCGCGTGACCTATTAATAAAATCCATAGAAACCAATTCTGTATATACCAAATAACAGCAGATGGCTCCAGCCGAAACCGCTCCGGGTTCCCTCACTCCATAAATGATTTTACTAGGGCCAGTCGTTATCTTGATGTAATTGAATAGGTTTCACTCTTCTCTCTCTTCCTCCCCCTCCCCAGAATATTTGTGCAGCTTACGGAGAGACATCCAGGGGGACCGAGCTGTTGCTGGAAGGAACCTCTGACTCCAGTTTGCCTCATCCGTTTGGGAAGCGGCGTAAGTCTATCTTAAGCCACCTGGCTTTGGGAAGGAGGTTGCCTTTCTCTGCACCTTCCCTCTAACTCTTACAGCTTTTAATAACATTCCAGTAACTTGGCACATTTGAAATGTTTTGGCTCCTGCCCATCGGGGATGTATGTAATGAGTTCTTGTGCTGCAGATGCCTTTCTGAAATAAATCACATGTGTTTACCTTGGGAACCAGGCACGGGACCCCAAGACTTCAGGTTCAAGTATTATAAGGCACTAAGCGACAAGCAGCTCCTTTAAAACCTCCTGGTTTTAATGGGAATCAGTTAGGCAAGCACCAATTACTGCTGAAAACTCCTTCCAAGTGGCTTCTCTTTTCTGAATGTGTTTGATGCCCCAGGAATCCCGCTACAGGGTTTTCAGTTCTAGGGTGTTCCTGAACATGATTCTATGAACAATATGAGGATCGTCATGTGTGCAAAGCCTGTTTCCATTGATGTCAACAGCTCTCCGCTGATGGGCGTGTCCCCATATTCTGCCTCCTCCAGTTGCTCCTGAAAACATTTACGAAGCCTGGCAGAAGAACAGACGGAGGTGTGTGGCTCTGCGCATAGTTTCATGTGTTCTCCTATAAAATGCCGGCTGGCAGCCTTCGCCATGTTTCTGGAGAGGAGTGAAAACCTGGTAGGTAGTGCACACTGGAGAGCACTGGTAAAACCAGTGTGTTGCAGACAGTGGTTGTAGCGGCTCCGTACGGGGAAATAAAATAGACGTGGGGCTATTCTCTGTCCCTGAGGACAACAGGCATGGCATACCTTGTACCCATAGAGCCAAAATCTCCCTTCTCTTCCAAAACAGTGTCCAAACTGCCATTAGGAAACATTCTTTGGAGCAAGCTGTCCCACACCGTGCTGGTGTGTGCGCCAGTTGGCGAGATGAAAACCATGCCACACGTAAAATGTATAGATGTGTGCTCCAATTCTTCTGAGTTGGCTGGTATACGTGTTGGGGTGGATATGAAGGACTATATCATCCTGATAATATCTTCAGTGAAAAGTTTGATGGCACAAGTGGGTAATAGTGAGCTATAAGAAAAGCTGATGGTTCATCTGCAGACCAAGAACTTTGCAAATCACAGCCCCAGGCTGTTCTATTTATGCTTCTCCTTTAATGACGTAAGCATTAGTATTTGCTGTGGGGAGAAAAAGGGGAAGATATTTGGCTTTTACCTAACTGCTACTATTTTGGGCTACGTTAGGGTTCCTGCAGGAAGTGAACACAGGTCCCAGAGCACCGACCCAATTCTTCTGTGACTAAGTATGCTCTGTCTAACCTGAAATTCTCCCATGCCTTCTGTTTGATATAATATCCTTTCTTGCTTCCTGTCCTGAACTGCAGCATAAAGCTGTTGTGTGCTGTGAGACGTCTGTCAGGCTTTCTCTCCCATTGAGATGGCTGCATATCGATGGTGGGTGAAATCATTCCTATACTTAGTTTGCAAACTGTAAAGGAATGATGCCATCTCAGTGTAAAGAAAAGAAACCAATTACTCAGAAAATGTGTGCTGCTTCACAGCGGAAGGCTGGAGCTGGTAATGGACTTGGGTGGGATTTCAGCACGTAGACACAAGCCTGTGACTCCAAAACCTCCGCACAGCAGCGCCTGGGCTTGGCAGACCTGCGTCGGCTGCAGCTCCTCCTTACCCAAGATTGATCACGCGTCTGCTGTTTGCTGTGGAAAAGTAGGTGGAAAAAGAGGGCTAGAGCTATCCTGTGTCCCTCTCAGTGATTCTACCCGCAGAGAAGCCACATCTGCTTAAATCTTCCCGCATTTCCCACATGTTCTGACTGCTGATTTGGGGACTACCTGATAGATAAACCTGGTCAGAACCCACAGACCACACGTGTCCTGAGGGGCTTGTGCTGTTCCCAGAACACGCCTGAACGTATGCAGAGGTTTGCTGGGGACTGACGTTTGGGGATGGCACTTGCATCTCTACCTCTGCTTCTGTTTTACAAGAACCACCGTGTGGAGTGGTTGAGAAGGGTGAGAGTCAGGTTCAGATCCCTGTTGCTGAGGGGCTGCACGCTTCCCAGCTACCTTTCTTTTCCTCTCCTGTTACATGAAATGTTCCCTGGCTGATACGACCATACGTTCTGTGGGGCAGACGCCGAGATCTGCTGTATGAAAGCCCTCACCACCAGGCAAGAGCAACAAGTGATCTCTCCGGCTCGATGGGTTTTGAAACCTTTCCTCTGCCGTGGCAGAAAACTGTTTCTCACAAACGGCTGATAACGCCTCCTGCCCATACAACAGATTAACTTTGTGGGTTAGAGCTTGGGTTTATACCCCCTCAGGCTGGGGAGGAATTCCTGGGCTCCTTCCCAGGCTCGGTGTATGGGATATTTCTAGCATCCACTCCAGCGTAAAAGGTAGGTGGCAGCAGCAGCAACTGTAGTTTAAAAGGAAAGGGTGAGTCCTGCACTTGAAGATAAAATGCATGGGCCTCATTCAGAGGAGAGGGTTCAGAGCATGAAGACCTAAGAGCAGAGGAGCACTCTCCATGCACTGTCACCTGTCGACCACTTGGGAATACTGCAACACCCCATCTTGGTGGGGGTAGAAAGTTGCCCTGTGAAGGGGTCAGAGCAAAGGGGTGCCCCCCAGCCCTCCCTGTGGCAATGTTTGTGTCCATCCACCTAGCCATACGCAGCTGACAGGAGAGATTTTTCAGATCTTAAGAAACAAACACTGAAGGCTAAGTGTGACACTCAGAGGAAGGTAGCAGCATGCAGCAGCCAGCAGTGTTGATCAACCAAAAGCCACAGATTTTAACTCGTATTTCAAACGAGCTGGGTGTGACTACTATGAGATTGAGTTGTCTGGATGAATTTTTTTTCCTGGTAGTCGTTGCATGTGCTTTCATGGCTGAATGTAACTTTCTACGCTGCCTTTGTTCCATGACTCACCTTCTCTGCCCAAACAGAGGGAAAAACGCCTCCAAAAAGGACAAAGTGAAAGTGAAGAGGATCTGATTTCTGGGTGCGTTGTTAAGCAAACATCGTTGCATAGCATTTCTCTGTGATGATTTTTCATGTATGCATGGAGCTTGGAACTTGTGTCCTCCAAACGGTGTTTCCAAGGTGACTCTATATATCGCACTGGTGAAAGGTGTGGAGCTGAAAGCCCTGAAGCGTTATACTACCTGTCTGCAAACAGACCCACTTTAGGCTTTCTCAGGTAAGGTTGGAACTATCCCAGAATATTTATGGGCTCATCTGGCGCCTGAATATTGTGGAAAATAGCACAAGAAATACTGTCCTTGTGGCGTTCACAGCTGAAACTGCAAGAAAGCCAAAAATCACAGGGGACATCCTGCCTTTCCATCCCACCTTCCCAGAAAGTTCAGAGAAAATCTTGATACTTTTCCTGAAAAGAACCAAGATTCTCCACCCTGCAACTGGCTCCTCTCAAGTAGAGTCTAAAGGATAAGAGAAGGACTGAAAGAGCAGAAATGGGTTTAGGTATGTGTATCCAGCCTGCGCTGTTCTTTGTCGCCACTGACTTCAATAGGATTTTGCTCCTTGAGAATATGACCCTATTTCTCTAATCCCTCTCCTGATTTGAAAGGTAACCGATCTACAGGGGTGTTGTCAAAGCCACCCATTATAATCACTGGATTACAGCTGCCATTTCAATTGGTATTTTGCACTCTACTGTATTCTCGATGAAGCAGCTCCTACCAGAACCCTTCAGGCATATTTGTACTCCTACAGCTGAAAGTGAATCATGTACGAGCAGTCATTGAACCTGAGTTTCTTTGTGTTTCTTCCCATCCACCCACGTGGAGCTGGATTTTAGGTGACAGAAATCAAGGGAAGTAGAGACTGATTTACCGCCACTGGGATCTCTCCCATTGGCCATAAACTTATCTGCACGCATCAAGTGGAAACCTACAGTTTTTCCTTTACATCTGTCACGAGGGGGAAGAAATCACCGAAACAATCAAAACCTGACTGTTTACACATGTTTTGTTTTATAAATGGACTTGTATAGAAAGTTGCAGCACAGTTACACAGACAGCTCACATAAATCTCTTATCACAAAAGCCATATGTCCTCATTTCCTCATCTGCGGTAAAATACAAGCAGCGGCGCTTCGATAATTAGGAAGCTGGAGGTAAACCACTCAGCATCCAGCAGTAGGAAAGTGTATATGGGTGAAGGTTACCAAACACAAAACAGAGCAGTTTGGTTCTGAGCGGTGTCACTTGTCCATACAACTTTCCATTGCGTGACTGTCGTTTGCGTGTTAACAAGCCAGTTCCTCCATGGAGGGGATACTGGCGAAACTGGAAAGGTCTGAGAGGTGCCTGATCTTCCCCATTCAGTTTGCTCGGAGCCGGCAGCCTGGTTGCTCAGCTTTGCCAGGCGTTTATCCTTCCCTTGAAAAGGACTCAAAATCAGACCTCAAAATGCAGTGAACTGACCTGCTCCCATTTAAGTCCCTTTGATACGATCTCCAGACACGTAGAGGGGGAGAAGAGCATCCATGGATGGTCCTGCGAAAAGCCCTCTCGTCGGACGGATGGCACAGTGGGGGATCCCCTGTTCCCTGCATGGAGCTAATAGGGTCTCCTCTTGGAAGAAGGAGCAGAAGGGTCCCACAGGACCACTCAGACATTTTTTGGCTTCTCCCTTACCAAAAACTCAGACGACTGTCATCCATGGCCCTTGTTCAGCACTGGTAAACCAAGCCAGTGTCAGTTGCTAACTTTTAACTTCACCCACGTCTTTCCATAAAGCTACTCTGAGATGGATAAAAATTAACTGAGTGCGTACAATTAGCACAGCTGCCATTATGGCATGTCTGAGTCCTTCCAATCTTTTTTTTCTTCCAAAAAGGAGACATTTCCTAAATTTCAGATCAGCCAGCAATGGTGAAATGCCCTTTTGCCCAGCTTGGTGTGCTTTGTGTAACGGGTATTTATTTAATCCATCTGAAACTACATGAGAAAGGAGAGAAATATCCCGGCGGCGAGATAAGATGATTATCTTCCTGGCAAACAATAGGAACACAGTCAAAATTAAAAATAATTTGATTGCAAATAGGAAGCCTAGTAAAGCAGCAGGGCTAGAGGAAACATGACTAATTTTTTTTAGCTTGTCTGAACTCACACAGCAGAGCTTTGCAAGAGCCATAACTTTGAAATATAGATCTGTAGAAAACCCACGGGGGGAGGATGGCAACAATCCAACTGCAATAGTACAATAGGGGCAAGTTAATGCAGCTGGTAGATCTGACCTAAATGGCTAAATAGCAACAGACAAAAGCTATTTTAGGTATAATTTGGTGGGGACCACAGTAAATACGATTTGGGGAGGAGTGGAGAAAGTGAAGGCTTTTTTCTCACCTCTTTTTTGGTTTCCATTCGTTTGCCATTCTCCCTGGCAACACGTGGCCAAACCATGCTGCCAGTGTAACCTGCAGGATCAGGACCAAGCTCTCTATACTGAGCCTGCGGCCCAATGCTTCACATCCTTGGTCAATGTTGGTTCCTCCCGTCTCCAGCAAAGAACCTTACTTTCTGCAGGGGAAGGAGGAGGTGGCTGCAGGACCATGATGACCTTGGGGTTTGTCTCCAAGAGAAAATTCTACTAGATGTGAAACCTATACAGGGGCCCTTATAAAGGCATTTCCTTCTGATAATGATTACCCAGCAAAAGTGTTTATATGATTCCCAGAAATACTGCGTACTAAACTACTGCTTCCTTAAAACAAAACTCAACATGAACCAACCTCTATCCACTGGGGCTGTGAAGAAGAAAATGCTGTATAGGACAGCTGTTCCTCTGCATCCGTGGCAGGCCTCTAACATCTTCCTCTGTCCCAGGCAGTGCTCGTATGTGCTGTAGACATGCTGTTGAGCTGGACAGACACTGAGACTCACCTAGGCTGCAGTTCTTGTTGTCCTTGCATCACAGCCTGCATGTCAGAAATGGCCTATTGACTATTGATTTAACCCAGTGGACAGTAACATTTGGATCTCTGTTTTTAAATGTCTAAGACAACTTGACTGTATCCTTCTATAAATGTTATTGTCTAGAATATTCTGTGGTTTTTTTAGCATCGTTAGAGATGGGTCTCTAATATGAAGGCAGTCAACACTCAAAACACCCTGTGCGATAAGGAAGGGATGTTACATCCATTTTACAGCAGAAGAAATTCTGCTGTAGATAGAGGGTTGAAATGATCCGTTCCAAGAACATAGGGAGAAGCATGGATCAGAACGCAACAAAGACATGATGTTCCCAGGTCTAGCTGTGACCACAAAACCACAATTTCTTTTTTCGTTTTAAAAGCCTTTTGAATTGACATTTTTAGTCAGCTGAGGGTTGAAGCAAATCCTTGGTTAGCTCCACTGCAGCCGTGTTGGATTACATCAGCCAAGGATGTGAATATACTTAACTGATACTAAGCTAATTCAGTTGCAGTTATGCATGTCTGATCCTTTACCTGGGTAGATATTTTTTCTAGTATTTTGAGGGCATAATATAAGTCAGGTGAGAGTGTGTTGCAAACCCATATGACAGCCATAAGCAGTAGCTGACACTAGATGCTAAACAGTATTTAAGCCACTTGGCAAACCTCAGACAGGTCCAGTAATTGTAGGTGGATGAGAGTTGCAGAAGGTCATTAGGTTCCTGATGGAGGAAATACCGCTGAAAGGCAGAAGAGGAAATGACAGATTTAATGAATGGTGGTCACAAGCTGAACTACAAAGAGCAATCAGTCTGTATGTTTTCCAACAAGAACGATCATAGCAGAACCAAGGCCAGATGGTCCATGTACAGTGCCTGATGGCAAGACCCTTCCAAACCAGAAGATATGACAAATGACACCAGGGAAAAGTCTCTGACCAGTAAGAAGAGTGGCTGCATTTATGCAGGCAGTGAACTGAACTCTGAACAGGGCTGTGTCTTTCTGCTTCCACCACAGAAGAGAGTGCCAGGTCTTTTGCAGTCAAAACATCAAAGCATTGTCTCTGGAATGAGAGGTCTCAGCATTAAAGGCAGGTTGCCACTGTTACCAATGGTTCAAAAAGCTGAAAGATAGATCTAGGTAGAGTATCAGATATGCATGAAAAGAAAGAGGTGTTTCATGCTGGTGGACAGGATTTGGCATGCTACTCAAATCTAAGAAAATGAGATTGTACTTGTCATAGTCAAAGAGACGTTAGAGCCTATGCTTGGACACAGCAGGACTGGTAACAGAATCACTGCAGTCTGTCTCTGAGCCGTGCTGCACTATATGTTGGTCATGGAGGTTTTATGCTTTTATGAAAACAGCTAATGATAATATGATTCAAGATTCTGTAAAGGGCTCAGAGGGAGACTCAGTAAAACATCAAATAATGATGTCAAACTTTTCATGCATGACAAGCTAAATGCAAAGGCAGCATTCTCACAGAGACTTAAAAGAAGCAACAGTTGCTTCAGAAACAAAAGAGGAAATTATTCAGGCCAATTTGTTACTATAAACATGTGAAACACCATCTGAATTGAGATTGTGGCGTGCATCATTAATGAAGTTGGACACAGATGCTTATGGACATGGACATCAGCGGATGACATGTCAAAGACTGAAATCAGTGATGCAATGACACAGCAATGCGGGAGGCAAACTGTCCGTCGGATGACAGCTTTATTGTCCTGGGGAAAGGTCATAAAGTGCGAGCCTTTAACACAATCAAAACCTCTCAAAAGAATACACAGCCCATGTGTGATAGTCACCTTCTACCTTATTGTTTGCAGTGCTGCTCAGTGCATGGGTGTCCTGGTTTCGGCAGGGATAGAGTTAATTTCCTTTCTAGTAGCTGGTACAGTGTTTTGGATTTAGGATGAGAACAAAGTTGATAACGCACTGATGTTTTAGTTGTTGCTAGGTAATGCTTACACTAGCCAAGGACTTTTCAGCTTCCCATGCTCTACCGACTGAGAAGGCTGGAGGTGCACAAGAAGCTGGGAGGGGGCACAGCCAAACTGGCCAAAGGGACATTCCATACCATGGGACGTCATGCTCAGTACATAAACTGGGGAAAGCTGGCCGGGGGGGCCGCTGCTCGGGGACTGGCTGGGCATCGGTCGGCGGGTGGTGAGCAATTGTACTGTGCATCACTTGCTTTGTGTATTATTATTATTATCATATTATTATTATTATCATTTTATTATTAAAATTAAACTGTCTGTATCTCAACCCACAAGTTTTCTCACTTTTCCGATTCTCTCCCCCATCCCACCGGGTTGGGGGGAGTGAGCGAGCGGCGCGTGGTGCTCAGTTGCCGACTGAGATTAAACCACGACAATGGATGAACCTGCTGCTGCTGTATCTGTCTCCATCACAAAACCATCTGTCTTTCTAACAGATTTGTTCTGCGTAAGCCATAAAAGGAGAGCTTGCTGCAGGAGCGATGAGGGGCAATTCTAAGGCACTGTTATCCAAGATGGGTACAACAGACATTTCTGACTGTAACACTCAACTCCAGGAATAAACAAGAGACGATAAATGGCTTTAATGAGCGAAAAAGGACACCCAAAGCAGCAAGGGGAAGAGTGCCGCTAAATGATTATTGACTTGGGAGTTGGTGTCTGTCCAAGACCTGGTATGCCATGAGGTTGTCTCCGAGAAACAAAGGGATCACCTGCCGCTGTTCACATTGCAAGAAGCAATTACTAGATACTGTCTAGCCCAGTCCCTAGGTTACCCCTAGGTCTGGATAGTTCACAGATATCCAATTCTTCTATCACAGGTCCCCTGTGTAACTTCATCAAAGTTCACAGACCTCCCCCCATGTCCCATGACTTAACTAACAACTTCAGGGCTTCAGGAAGGAAGCTGTTTCTTGGAGGATACTTAAAAGAACAAAAATGACGGTGGAAAGCTTGTTCCCCTCCATACTGGCATGGAGATGGCTGGTATTGCAGCGCCTGTTGGCAAAGCTTCTCTGCTTTCCAAAGGGAGAATGGAAAGCTGGAACACGGTCTTGGAGTAAAGAGACAGGTGTCAGTGGAAAAAAAAACAAAGCTTTTGTTCTTCTTGACTGTGTTCATCTGAATGGAAAATCCCGGCAAGGAGACTTGTGAGACCGCAGTTCACAATGCCAGGTCTCCTGTTTTCTAATTTTGGAACAAAGTACTCCTCACCACCGCTTTTCCTAAACAACCCCGTTACACATATTTTCAGAGGATGATTTCACAAGCTCTCACAGAAGCAGGGACTGAGGAGACGTACACGCAGAATCTAAGAAGGGGAAACAACTGTGCAAGTAAAAAACTATCGTCCTTTATTATTAGGGTAGACTACAGAATGGATGCAATCAGCACTATTTTAGAAAGCACTGGCTTGAGCGTGCAACAGGGTTTGTAGTCTCCTACAAGAGTGCAAAGGAAATAAAACTGACCTCCAACCATGTGACAAAAAGGGTACGGTGTTGGGTGTAAGGAGGTCTGGCTTCTGGGCCTGAGCAAACTATGTGTCCTTTGTGGACCTCTGTTTTTGCTGCCTGCTCTTGCTGCCTAGATTGTGACATTTAACAGCCATGTAGGTGCAGAGTCTGTCATGGTGCTCTTGCCACCACCACAACGTTGGACACCTTGTATCCTTTATATCTATGCAAATAGATATAAAGGCAGAGACTCGCTTGCTTTTAAACCCACTTTTGTTTCGTCATTGGCATATCAAGAGTTTCAAATCTTTTCTGTTTATTTATGTTGCAGAGGTTTCTGTTTAGTGGAAACCAGCCTTCCTTGCCAATGGGAAATAAACCCTTTTCAGGCAGTAGGGCACCTCTCTCTTGCACGCCCATTAAGTAAGACCTCTTTAAGTTGCAATGCAAGTGGGTGGCTGTCTAGCAGCTATGAGTAAGCTGCAAGAGGATGTCATTCTTGCCAGACTTGGCCCAGCTTAATGGCAACCAAGACATTGTGGGGGAAACCTGACTGCAAACAAAAGCAAACCCAACTGCACTGTTGCCCTTGTCCAAATGAAGGCAAAGGCAAATGGGGAAGATTTATAAACTGGATTCGTAAAATCCCTCCATTTCTAATACAATAGAGGGGTGTTTGCTTCTATGGCATATGCATTGCAAACCGACAACAGTGTTTTCCTTGGGCGTGAGCCAAAGTTTTGGCTCTACTTTTCTTTCACCAAACATGAGCCCTCCGAGATGAGTCACTGGTTCTTAAAGTGGGCTGCAGTCTGCTGAGCCGGGAAAAGGAGCCCTTGTTGCACAGAAAGGGAATCAGGAGATGATGTGTCGTGTGGGTCACACGGGGAATCGGCATCACTTCCCACAGCCAGCCAATGCAGATTGCATGCAGGGGACCTGCAAGCCTGGAGGAGATGGAAACAAAGCCAGGACTCCTCGAGACCCACTGGGGTTTGGGTACCACATTTAATCTCTGGTGAGCATCTAAGAGTCCGTGTGGCTCCACCAAAAGCTCCACTTCAGCAATTCAGGTACTTAAATGAGCTGCAGCAATTCATTTCTGTAAACCTGGATCCCCAGTCATCACCAGCTCCTTGCTGCAGCACGTTAAACCCTTCCCCATCCTCTCCCGCCCCAGGAGAACCAGTGGAGTTACACAAGGGGAGCATGTGGCTGGAGACCTCTGCCAGGGAGCCAAGCAGGGTTTTGGGGTTTTTTTTGCATTTCCTCTTATTATGAGAGCTGTCAAACGAAGAAAAAGGATCCTGAGGGACAATTCAGTGAGTAAGGGATATGTGGTCACTGGTGTCCGACGTCAACTGTACAGAAACTATAGGATGAGGCAAGCCTTTTCACTTTTTTCACTTTGGCCACTGCTGTCAGTGCTGGAAGTCAAAGACATTATTTATTGCTCATCTACAGCTCACCTTTTGTTAGTCAGCAGGTGAGCGAGCTATCCGCAAAGCTGGCTCACACGCTCGCGGGCAAGGGTGCGGCCATATTGCAGCCTTGGCACTTACAGGATAAATAGTAACCAATGTTAATAGTCAGATCCAGGTGAGCGGTGCTCCCTTGCAGGGATTTCACCATGGCTGCGCCCCAGCACGGCAGCACAAAGGGGGCCGCGCTTCTGTGTGAGGTGGCTCCCAGCTGTTGTTGTGTGAAAGGTAAAGAGATTATCGAGGTTAAACCCACACACACAAATTCAGCAGTAAGTGCGCTCTGGTGAGAGGCTGCCACGGAAAGGCGTGGGGACCTCAGACCAAGGAAAACGGGCCTCCTGCCCCGCCGCCTCCTCTGCGCCCACACGGCCCCCACCGACGCCGCTGAGGGCTCGTCCCGGTCCCGCCGCCCTCCCGGGG
>NW_008795026.1:641845-648127 GCF_000699145.1 Aptenodytes forsteri | reverse complement strand
GGGGCGGGATGAGGGGGCCGGGCCGGGCTGAGAGGCGCCGAGCTGAAGGAGGACAGAGCAGAGCCGGGCTGAGGGGGCCGGGCTGAGGGAGAACAGGGCCGGGCCGGGTGAGGCGGGATCGGCCCCGCCGAGGCACCATGTCGGGGGCAGCGAGGACGATCATCTGCTTGCTGCGCTGCGACCTGCGTGCCCACGATAACCAGGTAGGGTCCGGCCGGCGGCTCTCCGGGTATTTCTTTAGAAATAACCCCGCTCTTGGGTAGGCTGGGGAGAGGTGCATGCTGCATCCTGCCCCCAAGAGCTGTCATGGCCCTCTCTGTGTTTCCAGGTGCTCCACTGGGCTCAGACCAACGCAGATTTTGTTATTCCCCTCTACTGCTTCGACCCGCGGCACTACCTGGGCACCCACTGCTACGGCTTCCCGAAGACAGGGCCCCATCGGCTCAGGTTTTTGTTGGAAAGCGTGAAGGATCTAAGGGAAACACTCAAGAAAAAAGGAAGGTAGTTGAGAAAGCACCATGCAAATAACACGTCTATTTTTATTTTCTTTCTTTTTTTCCGACACATATGTGCTGTGGGTCAAATCATGTCAGGTACTCTGGGCTCTGATGATGTCTCATTTCAGAGAGCCACAGCCCTTCTGTTAGATACAATAAGGTCCCATACATAGCCCCTGTTTAGGTGACCTGCTGTGGCATCTGCAGGGAAGAGAAGAGCCATCCAGGCTGCGTGCTATTCGAGGTTTTGCTTTCTTGAACTCAGATACCACAGATGGGTGTCAGCCTTGAGTGCTTTGCCCAGAGTTCTGACAACTGGAGACATGAACGGCAGTCTTCCGACATGTAGGCAACAGCACTAGCCACTGTGGCATGCGTCCTACCTTGTCCCTAATGAGTTTTCCCTAGGAGTTGCCTTGAGACAGACCATCATGCATCCTGGCTTGTGAGACTGGAGAGTTAGGTTTGCTCATGCCCTGTCCCGCTAAACCCAATCTCTTTGGTAGGCTACATTGTGGGAGGGGGGTCTTCAGGGATTCCTCCTTCATTATGTCTTTAGAAACCATAACTGGGGTAGACCAGGGCCTGAAGGTCTACATGCTGAAGAATCCCATTACCAGATAACATCTGACTTTGCTTAGCAGAAGATGCGTCAGCCAGCCTGTATTCTCTCAGAGCAGCGTAACAGTGGTAGTAGAAGCAAGAGGAATGGCTCTGGGTTTGCAGTGCAGCATGGACCGTGCAGATTGTGAATGTTATAGGAGACTGAAAGAACTGATCAGTGGGTATCTGCACCCACACCCTGCAGAGAACAGATTCAGAGCTGCTTGAATGCTACTGTGCTGTTGTCAGTGGCTGATAAAAGATTGGTGTTCTTCAGTGAGAGATGTGTGGCTGTGAAGAGCCACGCTAAGATCTGCTCTCTCAGCAGCACCCCTTGCTCCTGCCTTCTTCAGACCCAGCCCATCTTTGAAGAAACTTTTCAGTTATGCTTTAAATTATTCTGGCAAAAACACTGTATTACTCCTTCAAGAAATTCTTCTCCAGCACAGGCCTCTGTTAGATGACACAGTAGTGAGAAAGAGAGAGAGAGAGGGAAAGGGAAGGACAGAGTCACGTATGAGGCTCCTCACAGAACTCTGCACCCACCTCTGACCAACTTTCTCACCACAGCTTCTCTTTTGGTCTGGTGCCCTGGGTACACAGCTGGGCAGTTGGTGAGGTTGCAAGGTGGGAGGGAAGTTCTGTTGACTCTGTTACGAACACAGAGCATTCAGAGGAAAGAATTCCTCTGAATACTCCCACATGAAAGTGGAGAGGGGTCTGCCCACAGGCCACCACTGCCTGTGAAGGAGATTGGAAGAGGAATCAGTTATTGAATCTCAGCTTCAGTGTGTGAGGATGAACAGATCTGACAGATTTACTTCTAGGTGATAGCCTGGCTTTCTGCCCAGTTATCCTTTCTAAGGCATCCGAGGTGGTAGAAATGTGTTTGACAGAAACTCAGCCCCAGAGGCTTACAAACTGTGTTCATTGGGTCCTAAAAAATGTAGGCTAGTCAAATCCTGTCTGTTTGCCTCCACATGCTGTCGGTGCTCCGTAGAGAACTAGTACATGGGTGCCTGGGCCAGAACTAGGGCCTCCTGTACACATAAATAACAATAATATCAAACCTAATTCAGGCCAATGTTTTGCGTCTGCAGTACCCTGGTTGTGAGGAAGGGGAAGCCAGAAGATGTGGTCTGTGATCTGATTACTCAGTTGGGCTCTGTCAGTGCCGTGGCTTTTCATGAAGAGGTAAGGGAAATATCTGAGTGACATTGTAAAAAAGATAAAATTAGGTTGTGGAGGTTTCTTCCACAACCAAATGGTGATGCAGATCCTGTATGTTCAGAGCCTTTCTTGTCTGTGGTATTTTTAACCTTGGGGAAACTGGCTAGCTCCTGGGATGGGGATGGTGCAGGTGTCTGGGTGGGAGTCCTTGCTGTATGACAGCAGCTATTTGTGAATGATCACATGCAAGTGCTGTGTCTTGAGGAAGAGGGGTTTCTGGCAACTGGCATTTTAGGTCAGCTGAGTCCATTTCTCCTTCTGTTTGCATCAAGCTGCCTTTTCCCAGCACCTTCCTTGCACAAGGAGCTAGCTGCCAGGGGGCATATTGTATTGAGTGTAGAAAAGGCCCACGGTGAGTTGACAGCACCCATATTTAGGCAGTTGCCCACCAGCGCGTTGAAGAACGAAACACGAGTCCGGTCCCGGACTGCTGACGGGGTTGGCATGTCGCTGACCTGTCTTCGCTGAGCTGACTACGTGGTTTGATCCAGAGCCTGCTGAATTCAATGGAGGGCTCTGGATCCAAACCACTGAGCCTGGAGGCTTTGTGTACACACACACATATGCGTATACATGTACATAGATGCACTCAGTATTAGCAGAGTCTGGGCCTCAGAGCTGTCTAATGCAGGAATCACTCTGTGACCTGCACTGCAGGTATTCCTGTTGTCAGGCCTACAACCCTTGTAACTTGACAACCTACACATCCCCTGGTGCTTTACTCCATGCAGCACTAAGAACAACCACAGAGGGTCAGACAAAAGGCCTCATCTAACTCCATAGCCTTTTTCCTGACAGTGACCAATAACAGATGCCCAGAGAAGACCACAGGAGCAGGACAAATCTGTAAAGATACTTCCCCTGCATACATTCCCAGCCTCTGTGGCTCAAGTACTTCTTGAAACAGGAATGCTATCCTGATATTCAATAACCCTCAGTGGATTTCTTTTACATATATTTGTCCAGTCACCTTTCCAGTCCATGCAGACTTAAAAGATCTGCAACGTCCTACATCAAGGAGTTTCTTATTCTGGCATTGGCACTGCTAATGGAGAGTGAAAACACTTGTTGGGTTTGGGAGAGGGAAATACTCAGAGATTGTCTGTGTGCAACTCTCTTTAAAGGGATGAAGCTAAATGTGGAGATGCGGGAGGAGGGCAAGACCAGGGACCAGGGTCTGTGTGCATGTGGGAGCTGAGGCCGTGCAGCCATGGCCTCACTGCATTTTGTTCTCCCTAGGCCACGCAGGAGGAGCTGGATGTGGAGAAGGGGCTGTGCCAGGTGTGTAGTCAGCACGGGGTGAAGATTCAGACATTCTGGGCATCCACGCTGTATCATCGGGACGACCTTCCCTTCAGGCCTATTGCCAGGTGGGCTGCTCCATGGTATCACTTACTCCTCCACTGTCCCATTTGTTTCTCACTCCAGTGAACTGCTCAGGAGGGATCTTAGTCATCTGGTCCCACGGGGAAAGGACCCATCTGCATTTATGGAACAGTGCTGTCATGCTCATACACATCAAGGGGAAGGGGCACATTCATCCCTCTGTACTAGTAGGATTTATGCTCTGATATGCATAAAGCCGAGGGGTTTGTTTGACTGTTTATTGAGGAACTGATTTCTCTTTGCCCTTCTACCAGCACAGTTTGGATACTCACTCTGCAGTGCCGAGTCCTTGTGACATCAGACTGGATTGCTCCATTACTCCATCTGGCTAAATGCAGCTGCCTATGACAGTAGCCCTTTGCGTGTGGACTCTTCATGGCTCCCTCAATAGTCACTTGAGGTGTAGTTGATGGAGTTGAGTGATACATGGTATCTTGTAGAAAATGTATAAAATAGGGCAGAAGAGTCAGGCCATAAAAATGCCTGTTTCTCTCCATTGACTGAAAAGGCAGTAGGAGGTTGCAAATTTTTACATTGAGGTCAGGCTTGTGGGTAATCAGAAGTTAGGTGAGATAAATCTGACCCTCGTGGATTGCCCCATCAGGACACACCTTAAATTGAAAAGGCACCATTTGCATCAGAAGCAGAAAGAAATTGGGTGAAGGACTGAACTTCCTATTGCTGCTGGCCCCAGGGGTATCTGCCTCTTCTATGCCCGGTGATGTACAAACATGCATCACAAATATGAACTCAGCCCTCAGGAGAGCGCAGCCTAAAAAGCTAACCCTCCATCTGCGGAAGCTATGTGGTGCTGTGGGGAGGGGCCAGGGTAGCCATCCTACGGAGATCTGACTGTGCTGTGATCTGTGCAGGTTGCCCGACATCTACACCCATTTCCGAAAAGCGGTGGAATTGGAGGCGAAGGTCCGGCCAACCCTGCGCATGGCAGATCAGCTAAAGCCTCTGGCTCCAGGGGTGGAAGAAGGGTGTATCCCTGCAATGGAGGATTTTGGACAAAAGGGTAGGAAAACCTAATTTGGCAGTTGCTCCCATGATATCCTACTTAGAGATGTTTCTTACTGAGAATCAAACATGGAGGCCTCCCAAAGGCAGTTGTTGCCCTTCAAACTGTAACTAACCCTCTGTTCACTCACACGGCAAATGAAGGTAAATTCCCTGTGTGGAGGAGCTGCCTAGCTGTTTTCTGCTGGGTAGAAAACATCCTCTTAGTCAGTAATTTTTAATATGTTTGATGTGGCCCTTGTTTTAAAGGAAGACCAGGGCACAATCTTTCATGTCCCCAAAGAAGACATGCCTACTGCTGAACATCCCTAGATTTTAAGCTCCCTACCTTTGAGATGCTTTCCAAGGGGGTAACAAGGTGACGGTGTTTTCTGTGGCAGATCCTGTGACTGATTCACGAACAGCCTTCCCCTGCAGTGGAGGAGAGACCCAGGCTTTAATGAGACTGCAGTATTATTTTTGGGACACGGTAACTCTTACATTTCCTTGTCTGCCTCCTCCCCCATGTACATACGGCTGTGCAAGTGGGTGAGGCTGCAATTTCACTTCCTAATAATATTTCCTTAGCTCCTGTATAATAACACTTTACAAAGGAGGGAATTAGCATTATTTCAGTTTTTCAGAGAGACAAACTAAATCAAAAAGAAGTTATCCAGGAACTGGGAATGTAAGCCAGATACTTAGGAACCTAGTTTAGTGGCCATCCCTCTTAAGTCTTTTTTTCCATCAGCTTTTGGGAATTGGGACAATTTTTTAGCTCCTTGACCTTGATTTACCCTTTCTACTCTCCTGTCCCATGTCATCAGCAATGTAGTTCCTCCATTTTGAAGGAGTGAAAAGCGGCCTGAAGGGCTGCAATTGCAGTTGGGGTGAGGAACAACTGACCCAAGCTGCTGCCCGCAGGTAAAAATAGTTCCTAGTAGTCTGGTTTAAAAACTTGCAGCCAATAATTACAGCTACTTCTTGCTCCCTCACTTTGGTGGAGTGAAGCTGCTGCTGACTGCATTTCGTCTGTGCATCCTGACCGTTTTTGAGCCTTTTCCTGGTCTAGTTTGAGAAACTGCCTTAAATTTGCCTTCTGTGAATTCAGACAAAGACACGTATGCTGATTTCCAACAGCATCAGACCCTATGCAGCTTTATGGATAAAGGGGGTAGCATCTCTCCAGCTGAGATGGGTTAAGAAGTGTGCTGTGTCCGGTGCGCTCACTGGGACAGCCCCCAGGGGATTCTTTCAGCTGTGCTACAGAAGTTCCTGCATTCCCTTGCTGTTGGGGAGCATTGTTGTGGTTTAACCCCACAGCTCAGCCCCACACAGCCGCTCCTTCACTCCCCACCAGTGGGATGGGGGAGAGAATTGGAAGGGTAAAAGTGAGAAAACTCATGGGCTGAGACAAAGACAGTTTAATAGGGAAAGCGAAAGCCACACACACAAGCAAAGCAAAACAAGGAACTCATTCACTCCTTCCCATGGGCAGGCAGGTGCTCAGCCATCTCCAGGACAGCAGGGCTCCATCACGTGTAATGGTTACTTGGGAAGACAA
>NW_008795026.1:625460-641731 GCF_000699145.1 Aptenodytes forsteri | reverse complement strand
CTTCTTCCCCCAGCTTTATATGCTGAGCATGACGTCATATGGTGTGGGATATCCCTTGGGTCAGTTGGGGTCAGCTGTCCTGGCTGTGTCCCCTCCCAGCTTCTCGTGCACCCCCAGCCTGCTTGCGAGTGGGGTGGGGTGAGAGGCAGAAAAGGCCTTGACTCTGTGTCAGCACTGCTCAGCAATAACGAAAACACCCCTGTGTTATCAACACTGTTTCCAGCACAAATCCAAAACACAGCCCCACACTAGCTACTGTGAAGAAAATTAACTCTATCCCAGCCAAAGCCAGTACAAGCATGCATAGCTTCTACTCTTGGTCAAGCATTAATACAATCAGTGCTGGAAAACCTGTTCTTTTTTGTTATGTAAATATTGTCTTCCCCGGTGAGCTAGAACAGCCCTTTAGCAGTAACCCGTGCAGCGAAAGGGATCAAGGAGAGATCAGGCTTCCCTATGTCCTCTGCATTGTCAATGGAGTGCCCAGAAAGTGGAAGACCTGCATCCTGCTGTAAATGTGGGTGGCCCAGAAATAACAGTGATCAGGATTCCTGCAGCTGAGTGTTGGGTACTGTCAGACACTGTGGTTCTCAAACCCAAACAAGCAGCCACATGGACAAGGGAACCAACCGCCAGTCCCGCTGGTGCTTATAAGCGGATTATTGATCCAGAGTCAGATGGGTATGGGCAGGGAGCAGCACAGCCAGTTTCATGGTGCTTGTAGAAAGAGATGTGCTACAGGCTGAAGCGGGTAGCACAGCTTGTGACACGCATCCCAGAGCTATAATGAAAACTGCTGGCCTGATTAATTCTTGTGCACCGGAGGCAGTAATTTGGCAGCTTTGTAATCCTTGCAGGCAGCCATGAGAGGGAGCCCCGCCCTGCCAGATTGCCCTGGCTCCGGTATGAAAGAAAACATATTTAGCAGGCTGCACGTAAAGTATTAAAACCTTTTGTTCTTTTGCTTGCACAGAACCTGGTTGCATCTTACAAGGAGACTCGGAATGGACTAGTGGGAATGGATTACTCAACTAAATTTGCACCATGGTAAAGATTTTTGTTGTGAGACTGGAAGCTCCTTCTCTGCTCCCCTCCCAAACTGATGTTACCTGGCTGCTGAGTGCTCAGTGGGCATGGGTAGGGGTCTAGGTGTGATTCCCTTGCCCTTTTTGTTGGGGTAGAGCAGCCTCAGCGCTGCTCTTCATTGCGCTTCCAGGCAGCGGCTCCCTGGGAACATTCTTGCAATTAGGAATTGCTGAAGTGTAGCAATACTGTGCCAAGACCCCAGTGTGTTGGGAGCAGCGATGTGGACAGGGCACTGGAGAGACACACAACTTCTCTTTGGCTTTGTGCTATTTTGTGTGTCTGGGATGGTTGAGAGCAGCCAGGGAAGAAGTGTAGCTTCAGTGTGTTGATGGGGCTGTAGCAGAACTCGATCCAGTCCTGGTTTGCTGAATACTGTGGGGCAAGTCCCCTCACCTCACTGCCATTCCGTTTTTCTGTGGGGTGAAGAGACACTTCTGATTATTCCTATTGCAAAAGGATCTCTTGTTTGGGTAAATATGATGACTTGTAATTAGGGGTTTTAGTCTCCGGTGCTGGAAGGGGCAGAGTTAATTCTGGACTGAAACTGCAGCAGCAGAACTCAGTTCAGCCTAATGCTGAGAGCATTTGGAGCGTTTTCCCGACAGAATTGCCATATGAAACATTTTTTTGAGGCTGTTACAGGTCAGGATTTCTTATTTTCAACTGGCTTTGTGCCTCAGTGGTTGCAGTGGATGGCTCCACCTGGTGGCACTTTGGGATCCCAGGACCCCTGGCACTGCAGAAGTTCTTTATCTGGGGTGGCCTTCACTCGAGTTTTTCGAAGCTGGCCGTTTGCCCAGAGCAGACAGTCCTGATCTGCCTGCCCCAAAGTGTTCCTCTGTTAGATAATCAAAATCAGACCAGTTCAAACTGCAGCCGCCTCATACTGGCCATTTCTAAGTGTTAGAGCTGGTCAACAATTAAGGAAAAACTCTTCAGGCCCTTTCTTCCTGTTTTCCAAGATTTATCAGAACACCAAATGTTTCCACGAGCCCTAGTGGGAAATTGCAGTAAAATACATTTCTAGGAAAATCAAGGTAAAAGTTGTGCCTTATCACCCTTTGCCATGGGGTTGGAGTCTACAAGCTCTTTCCTGCCTTGCACGGCACTGATTTGGAACAAGTGGAAGGAGCCCAGTGGGTTGAAATGCCAGAGCTGGGTTTGATTCCCTAGTTTTCCTACCCCACCTGAGATTTTCAGCAAGTCACTTGCCTTCTGTGGTTGCTAAAATAAGAGACTAAGGTACTGAAGGAATAGGAGCCCTGAGCGTACGATAAATAGGTTTGTAGTAAAAGGAGGGCTGTTGAACAGCTAAGGCAGATGATGTAGAGGTTGACATTTGAGATCCGTCTCTGGGTTTGTCATTGGTGCGCTAAGTCACCAGCTGATCAAGTCTTTTAGGCAAAACTTGTAAAACTTCTGTAAAATGATTTATCTCAGTAGCTTGGAAACTCCTGTAACAGTCATATGCTGGGAAGGGGAGGATTTTGATTCTCAGCTTGAAGAGTTGCAAGGAAGTCATACAACTTGACTAAAGCCGTTTGGGAAGTCAGTGGCATGACTGCAAACCAAGCAAAAATTTTCAGACAACAACTCTAAACACAAAACTGCCCCTCCATGCCCTCTGTGCAGACATCAAGCTGTCAGTCCTGCGTTGCATTCAGGACACCATTCTTCTGCTTTCAGGCTGGCGCTGGGCTGCATTTCACCTCGATACATTTATGAGCAGATCCAGAAGTATGAAAAAGAGAGAACAGCAAATCAGAGCACATACTGGTATGTCCCTGAACGACCACTGTGGCTTGTTTTCTCTGAAAAGGAAACTAGCATCTCATGCACGGGAGAGAGCGGTTTGTTAACTTTCTTCTTAATTAATGTTTGTTTTTCCTGTGCCTGCTCTCTGCTTCCTCTGGGTTGCATTGCAGTTCTGTTTCAGTATGGATTTATTAGTCTGCCTTTGACATCCAGAGGCTTTAGGCACTTTATAAGTAAAGATTATTAATGCTAGTCGTCATTATTATTGCTGGGAAATTGTGGTTCATGATTATTAAAATTGATCTCTCTAAATCATCACCATCCCTCTCTGTATTGTTATTATGGGCTAGATGAGAAGGAAGAAGAATGACTTACAAATAAAAGCCAAAGGGTTTCTCACATCAAGGATACGAGCAGGGTTTCACCCAAAAGGCTCAGCGACTGTGTCATTTGTACGAATCACATGGTGTCAGAAGGACCTCTGGGCACAGTCCAGCAAATGGCCCCGCGCTTGCTCGGCTGCTCGACCGTGACCACAACACCATAGCAAAGGGGAAGAGGGGAGTGGGAAGTGGGCTTAATGCATCCAGCCTTGTGACCCGTGCTCTTCCTCACCCCACCGCTGGCTGCTCGCCTACCTGCAGGTTGTCCTGAAGGAGTCCGGGGGACAGTTGAGGACAGTGTATCCATCCCTGGGCTGGCCTTGAACTTGCTCATGCACTCTGATCTGCCCAGACACTGTGAATTAGAGCCTGATAGGGAGCTTTTATGGAGAAGCAGGTTCATGTTAGAGCCTGGCCTAATACTAGACCTGGATGGAAAAAACCCCAAACCAGAAAGTCTGTGCAAACTGTAGAACCATGTTTTCATACTGGTTTGTTACATTTGCAACATATCAAACAGCACAGTGGTTGGTGAAGAACAGGCAAAACACTGGCAACGATTCTGGCCAAAATATTCAATTTCATTACAATTCAAATGACAGATAAAATATTGACCTTTTGCCTGTTGAAGTGTATGCTTTTTTTTTTCTCTTCAAAGAAAATCAAGAGAGGAAAGATTTCAAGAAATGAACATACTCATGTTTTTCTGTCTAATAGCCAGCCAGCCTGCCTGCAGCCGGGGTGCCATGGTGATCTAAGCATTTTAAAGTGATAAATAATTATAAAAAAGAAGCTGTCAAGCTCCCAGGCATTGCAGTCAATTGTACAGTGAAGTACAGGTCGTGGTGGCTGCACATGAGGGATTGATTGAGTCTCAGTATCATGACACTAGTTTTTAGCATTTGGACAGTGTCCTGTTTTGTAATCAGATTTTCCAGAAAGATCTTGTAAGCCTAAACATCAGCTGAGCAGAATATTTCTAATATGCCAGAGAGCTGAAGCAGGTCTCAGAGGCTGAGGTGCCATCATTTTATGAGAAGCTCTTTTTGTACAGAAGTTTTGATATAA
Organism: Aptenodytes forsteri; assembly: GCF_000699145.1. Lineage (NCBI taxonomy): Eukaryota > Metazoa > Chordata > Aves > Sphenisciformes > Spheniscidae > Aptenodytes > Aptenodytes forsteri. Next base: position 637,439 of record NW_008795026.1, on the reverse strand, counting down.
AACTCTCTATTTTCTGCGGGCCTAGCACCTGATCTCATGAGCTAGACCACTGCAAACCCAGTTTTGAAAGGTGCCTTTAAGTGCCTTACAAAGGTTATTGCTTAAATCAACACAAAGCTCTTTGGAATGTGCTGACATGCTTGCTCATGCGGAAGCATGAAGCTGAATCAGGTCCTCGCCCTGCTCTTTGGAGAATTATATCCCGGTAGGGACGGATGAGAAACAGGTTACCTGAAATTCTGCTCCTGCACTAGAGTTAAGGAAAGCCTCTCAAGTGACTCATGCAAAGTTTGCTTTCACTGTAGTCATCCAGGTGCAAGCTAGATAAGTAGGCCTGGGGCAAGAATGGTATCATGGGAAGGTGCATGAAATTGCCCATTGTGAATAAACCTCAGGGTGTTAATGATGGGTGCTATGGAAGCAACATCCTAATTCAGTAATTTTATCTGACCCACAGTGAAATACAGACATGGCTTTGTGTTTTAGGGTCCTGTTTGAACTGCTGTGGCGGGATTACTTTCGATTTGTGGCCCTGAAGTATGGCAAAAAGATTTTCTCATTAAGAGGTGTGTATGGATCACCATATTTGGAGAGGAAAGGTACGGTCTTACAACAGGGAAATTAAGAGAAGAGGCTGGCGGCATTGTGTTGTACAAATGTTCTTCTCATAGTGCTTGTGTCACCACCCGGGGATGCTGCTGGGGACTTACTGTTAGCACAGAAGTGCCTCAACGCCACGGTGCTGGACACAGTGTAGACACTGAGACTTTTGCCCCAAATCTGATTATACACGGAGAGTAGTATTAACACATGTCGGTGGGAAACAGCAGCACAATAAGAGTAAAGATGCTGTTTCCGGAGACACTCCACCTTTGGAGAGAATCCAGGCTTCGGGCTTTCCCAGGTTCACCAGAGAATCTGGGACAGAGCAGGAACTGACTCAGCAGCGTGAATCCCAAGAAACCAGATATTCTTTCTGCCTTGCACTACATAGGGATCAGAATGAGATTCAGCTCCAGACCCAGTCACTTACGTGCAGGTGTTTACACATGAAATGGGGGTCTGAACTCTCAGTGCAGCAACAAGTATCTAGTCCATATAGTCAGGAAACCCTACAGCTGATGCCTGTGTTGGGTGAGCTGTTCTCCATGTGATGTAGCTGCCCACACTTAAGCATACAGCACTGTTTTAGGTGCCCTAGGGCAGTCTGCCTGGCATCCAGCTGTGGCTGCAGAGGAGCACATCTCCCTCAGCACCTGTGTCACATCTGCCAGGGCTATGTGGCTGTTTCGAATGCCCTAAAGCATCTCAAATGGTACTGGATGCCAGTGGTGGGCCTAACTTTAGATGTCTGGAGCTAGAGCTGGGTCGTCCCTGCTGCCCCCATTCCCCTGTACAGAGGACTGTAATTGCCACTGGACCCCTGCAAACATAAAATCATCCCCCTCATCTGTTCCTACCCCACTGCAGGAGCAAAGTGTTACCGGGGGCTGCTGCCAGGTAATTCTGGGCTCAGTATCTGCTACAGAAATGGTTTTCACATAAACATTGTCCTGGAGTAAAATTGAACAAGAAAATACTAGCTTGGGCCAGAGCACATCTCCAGCCACTTGTGAGGTCTGAGTAATTTTTAAGTAAAAAAAAAGAACAAACACCAACAAAACAAATAATCAAAATCCGTTAGGGCTTGAGCATCCTCCATGTGCATGAGACACCCCTTTGCAACACTTGAAAGGAGGAACAGATCATCTCTAAACCTTTGCAGAAGGAACGTGGCTTGTTTGTAATACCACTGAGAGGGCGAGCTTCATCCTAATGTCTTGTGTCAACCAAAGTGCCCCTGGCTGTCATTGTTTTATTAATAACTGCCTGCGTCAGCATTTGTCTTCATTAGCAGTTCATTTTTTCCCTCAATAGGGCTTCAAAGTAAAGAGGTCCCCTGGAAAAAGGACCTTCAGCTCTTTGACTGTTGGAAAGGTCAGTAGAAACCGCGGGTTTGGCTAAGCGTGCTTTTGGTTTCCATGTGTCCGCATGCTAACATGTGCCCTAACGCTAACTCAGATTCATGTAGGGGAACGCCCAGCATGATCAGGCCCTGTCATTTAAACTGTTACCACCAAACAAGAATCCAACCCCTCAGTTCCGTGTGAGTGCAGGATACTTGGCTTCCCTTCCGAGACTGAGCACCACACAGGAGCAGGCCCACAGGGTATCATGAATGGCCAGGCTCTGTCCGGCTGGTACATGCTTTGTGAGATGTGCTGCAGTTAGATTTTCCTGCCCGGGTGGAAGTGTTTACGACATGTTGGTCCCTTCTGTTTAGTCACAGAGAGGCTGACCAGCCCTTCTTATCAATGCTAAATTGTTATTCCAATTGGTTTTGCTTAGAAGGTTAAAACAGCCTTAGAATAAATCACATCTTTCGTTGTGCCGCAGCCTTTTAATACCCTTGCTTTTCTTTAGCTTTTATAACTTTGTTGTCACATGAATAGCAAGCATAATATCTCAAATTAAAACTTGGAGGGACTAACAGATTAAAGTATCAGAATCAGTGAAATACACACCCATATATCTTTCTTCACATTAATGCCATGTGTGTCCATTTGCACACAGGTACAATATATCTTTTCCTTAACGATAGACAAGGCTCTCTACTTCTCAGGTGCTAACCCTTGGGGACTTGTCCAATACATTCCTCTCTGCTATTAGTCACCTGTCAAGTATTTTTCTGTTCTTGGCCCATCTCACTGTTGTGTGTATATTTATTTTGCTCTGCAAAATTCCCCGCAATCCACCTTATTCATTGTTTTTCCAGTCTGAGATTTTTCTGTTCCTTTTTTTCGTGCCGAAAATTCCCCTCATTTTAATTTTCAGTATAATTTCCCATTTAATTTCCAGTGGATCTTAGTGGCTGCACGCCAGCTAAACCTCACTGAAATCTCTCCCTGCCGCTGTACACTGGCACTGTCTTACCTGCTTGGGTGGCTGTGAATGCATGACCACAGGTTGGTTTATGAGTGCCCAATAATGTCATCATATCCCAGCGCTGTCTTTTGTCTCTGCAGAGGGCAAAACAGGGGTTCCTTTTGTCGATGCCAACATGCGAGAGCTGGCTGCGACGGGCTTCATGTCTAACAGAGGGCGGCAGAATGTCGCCAGCTTTCTCACCAAGGACCTGGGTCTAGACTGGAGGACGGGGGCAGAATGGTTCGAATACCTGCTGGTAAGACTGAACCCTTTGTGTATCTGGAGTTGCTTGTGCTCCCTGCCCTGAGTGACAGACAGGAGGGCAGCTCTGCCTAATAAGGAAGGATACAGAAGATGATCAGTAATTTTCAGGCTGATATAAATGCATGTATATACTGCTTGCATGGTATGTACTTCCCAAAGCTCACGTAAGAAAAGGGAATCCATCAACCAAGATGTAGCTAGGAAGTCTGCAGTGATAGTTTTGATCCTCCATGTAGGGTTTTAGCCAGAGATCTGTCACATTTGAGAAAACTTTCAAGCATAAATTATGTTAACAGTGCTCTGATTTGCTCACCCCAGAGGGTGTCCCCACCTCCTGGGGAGGAGGACAGCCCAGAAATAGAACATAAAAAGAAATGTGTTCTAGCCACTGAAGCCAGTGTTGGCACAGCGGCTTTGCATTGATCGCTGTGGACAGGGAAGTCATCTAGTCAAGAATAGGCGAGTGTGGACAATAGCTGGATCAGCTTCCAGAGAGCTCCACCCCGGCTGGAGGCATCCTTCTTCATTCTGGTGAGTCACAAGCTTCCCTGCCAACTGGAGCACCAATTCGTTTCTCATATGCCAATCAGCAGTCACGCAAGCACAGTTAAATAGCTGGGTTGCTTCTCCGTCGTCAGTCCCCATAGATTGTTCCTAGGAAGGTCTGCCAGGCTGGCAGTCCCCAGTTCAGAGGCACAGGCTCTGTCCCTCTGTACAGCTCTGTGCGTCTCTGCTTGGTTGCCATTATCTCTGGTGATACTGATGGAGAGACCGTCAGTAGCACCAAGCTGAGTGGTGAAAACTGAGGCTGAGGAGGTGATAATCTGCATTTGTTCTTCACCAGGCTGAACGGTACAGATTGAAAAAGACACATCAGCCTCAAATTAAAGATCTTGTCTGCAGGATACAATAGGTAATCAGGAAACTTTCTACTCACTAGGATGGCTGGGGGTACAGAGAAAGCCCAGTCACCTCACCATTATCTGCAATTAAAAGAGCCTTTTTTGTGTATGTAATTTTTTTTTGAGCTTCCTTGGAGCCGGGCTCTGACATGGCTTTGGCTGCAGGGATCTACAGGAAGATCTGGGTGCTCTTCCCATTGCTGTGTCTCACACCAGTGCTGTGAGCAGTGGTGGGCTTGCACAGTAACACGGTGCAGGACTTCTGCAGGATCCTCCAGCAAGTGGTGTTGGTAGCTCCATGCAGCGATGCTTTTCCAGATCAGAGCGAGAGCACCCAGCACATGGCACCAGAGAACTTGTATTGGAAAAGTGGTGGCCTTAGCCTTCATATCCTGGCAGGAATTTGGGATGGAAAATCTTACCTTGAGTGCATTTCTTTTGCGGTTTCAGTGGGTTGTATAAGATAGCTGATACCCTGCGTGCCCTAAGCTTCGTAGCAGTGACTTGCCAAGCAGGGGCTGCATTTCAGTATGCATGATCTAACTCCTGTAGCCTGAGTGCATTGTATATGACACACAGTGGCCCTCCAGAAGAATGGTACAGCACACGCAAATGCACAAACACATCTGCGCATGCCTGTCCTGCAGAGTGAGCCACTAGAACCGTTTCGAATGTTTCATAGTATCTGGCTTTTGATGGCATCTATCAGCTATGGCTTTCAAAGCAGTTACAAAGGTGACTTCATTTCACAGAGAGGGCAGCTTGCTTCATGTACAGGCAAGCCTCGTACTCAAAGTCACCAGCTGATTAAGAGTTGGGAGTCAGGAATTGAGGCTTTGCTCTGACGGGCGGGCAGCCTTGCCTTCCTCAGATAGGAGCTTGGTTCACTTTGCAGTCAGACTCAGAGGGCCATGGAAGATTCCAGGTCTTGTTCCTCAAGTGGGGAAGACCTGGAAGGTCTCACGCTAGAAAGATGCTCCCTGAGTTAGTTACCTTTATTCATATGGGCATGAATGTTACCAGCCTTGCTGGAAGCAGGATTTAGCACTCAGCACTAGCCCTTTCATCTTGGGAAGCCCCAGATGCTGACTGCCACTGTAGGTTGGTGTGGCACAGGCTGATCCTTGTGTCCTTCTGTCCCTTCCTTTCAGCTTGTGTCACACTGGTATATTGCTAGACAGCTCTGTTACTTTAACCTGGTGGCATCCCCAGGTAACGTACAGGAGACATCAGTTTGATGGGGGAGATATGGCTACAGAATGGTAGAGGCCAGTACAGAACTGAAACTGTCTCGCTTGCCTCTAAAAAGGGAAAGCAATGCATATTTCATCTCTGATACTTCCAGCAAAGGCCCACCGAGTGTTTGCGTGTGCCTGTGAAGAAGAGGGTGTTTGTCATCCACACCAGACGGGCAGGGAGACTAAGGCAAGCTCTCTGCAACCCGCTGAAGCCAGGGAAAAGGCCAGAGACCTCTGGTGTCCTGAACAGAGCATATCTCAGCTATGATTTCATTCACAGGGTCAGGCCCCAAGGAAAGGGAGAGAAACAAACAGAAGAGAATGCCAGGAAGGGGCAAGGCTGAGGGGGAAATGAGCCTGCCTTCTCCAGTCCCCCTTGGATTTGCCCTCACCTCCCACACACGCTTTCCTGCATGTTAATCGCACAATCAGGCCTCCGATGGCATCTTTCTTCCCCTCCTTATCTCACCGACTGGAGGAAGTGCTGCTGGGGAGGGGAAGCCTGGTGCACAGTGAGCATAGCTGGCTATTGATCACCCTGACCCCAGCTCTCGACTGGCTTTGCAGAGAAAGGGGAAGAGAACTTGGCACAGCCCATTCCCCTGGGCCTTCTGCCATCTGGGTGCATTGAGCTCCCCACTTCAAGGAGTGGCTGAGATTTTGGAAACATCACTGTGTGGAATGGTTGATGCTGCAGCTGCAGTGAAGGGAGAACAGCACTGAACCTGCTTAGTGACATGTCTTTGCAAACTCTTTCTGCTGCAGCTGCCAGCCCTACGCTTTCGCAATGCGTAGGAATGCGCAGAGATCCCACGCCTTATTTGCTATCACTGCCACTCCCCTCCTGAGCTAGCTTTGAATTGTCCTACAACTGGAAAACTTCTGATGTTGGATCTAAGCCACCCTGCCCAGCTGAAGAGCACTCAGACTGAACCATGTTCTGCTCTCATTGGTGCCTGTTTCAGGAGCCTTGCTCCATTTTACATAAGCATCCTTGAGAGCTTTTTATTTGTTTAGACGTAGAATAACTTGACGATGTGCAGCCTACTGAGTACGTCATGAGAGCTCTAGTGTTTCCTGTAGTAAAGCACCTCTCTCTGCGAAGTCCCTGTGAGTTGAGGCTTATCGCCTGATGAAGGTCGAGTATAGCAGGGAAAAAACTGCAATGTTTGTATCGATTGCCTCTTCATACACTCTGTGTAGTCACTCCGTACAGTCTGAGTTAGACTTTTCTCCAATCTGCCTAGTAGGATCTGCAGAGATGATTTTGTTAGTCTGTGGTCTCTGTGTAACTGGTCAGGAAGAATTTTCTCTCGTATTTGAAATGTACTGGGCTACTGTTTCTTGGAATATGAGCACTCAAAAGCTAGGGCTAGTTGTCATGAAGTCTGCCAGATGATGGCAGAAAGAGAACGATTTTAAAAAAAAAAGGAAGCTGAGAAAGAGAGGGACTTTGGTTGGACTTCCACCTATCTCACTGGCCTAAGGACCATGAAGTGAAGTAGCCTGGGAAGCGGATCCCAGTTGTACAAACCAGCCATGCAGCACGGTTCTCTTCTGAGCCAGATGGCTGTACCTACGTGGGAGTGCTCTGACCACCTCAGCGTGGCCAGACCGATTCCCATGCAAGGAATTCTCCCCTTGAGATAAGGGGTGGATGGGGAGAGAAGATCCACCAAGGGCCGGCCCAACCCTTCTTACTGTTTTCTTCCTCTGTTCTCAAGGTGGATTATGACGTTTGTAGCAATTACGGTAACTGGTTATACAGCGCTGGTATTGGCAACGACCCACGGGACAACAGGAAGTTTAACATGATTAAACAAGGCCTGGATTACGATCGCAATGTAAGTCTTGTTTGGCTGTCTTACAATGAAGAGCGCAGCAAAGCATATGTGATAGTTTCAGGGAACAGAGGGGATCAATCTGCTCTGTGGATACTGCTGCAAAAACAGATCTGTGATCTCCTTGCCAACAGTCAGGCAGGTTCCTCGTTGTTGTACAGGAAGATCTGACGTTTACAATCTGCTACTGTCCCCAAAGAGGCTGGTGCTCTGTATGCCCTCCCTGCCCTGCCATTGGGCTGTGTGTTTAGTGTTTCATCACCATTTCTTCCGGGTAGCAGCCACATCCCATCCGTATCTCACACAGCCATTTCCTTGAGCACAGAGCAGCTTCTTGGAGAACTCAGAAGTGACAAAAGAGACGGAGCTGCTCACATAGCACCTCAGGAGGTCCTGGGGAGTTGATTAAACCTGTGACTCTGACTATCCTCTGTAAGTGCTGGGAGCAGATGAATCGCCCTTTCCGTGTGCTTAGCCAGTGTTCACATACCGGATTACCTGCTTCCACCCTGTTCCTTGGCTTTGTGGCAAGCTGTGCTGTTGCCTTTCGGCACTGTAGCTGGCAGGACTTAGCAAGGAATCAGAAATTAGTCCTAGTAGGGGACATAGCAGTAGAGTTAATGGGAGAGATTCAGGGGCAAGGGGTGTTCATCTCGCCAAGCACAAAAGTGTACAGCTGAGCTAGTCACCCTAGTTTCCTTCGGTCACTGGAAAGAAAAAAGGACTTCTTGTGAGTGACTTCATCTCACTATGTCCTAAATAAGGCAGGTGAACTGTACCAGAAAAGCACCTGTGTCTCCCTCCTCTGCCTGCAGAGTGAGCCTGGGAGCTCCAGCATCCAGGTCTCTGTGTTTAGGCACTAATTCTGGGTAGAGGGTTTAGCAGGAGGGGCTAAAACTTGACAGAGGTAACTGATGCTGTAGCACACCAGTTTCTTTACCTGGAAAGCAGGCTTCTTTCTTTCATGTTAAGAAAGACCCTTGCTGGGAAGCACTTACAGATTGTTACTGAATGGATCCTGTCCTGTTGGTTCTGTTTGCAGGGGGATTATGTCCGGCTGTGGGTCCCAGAACTACAGGGCATAAAGGGAGCAGATATCCACACCCCTTGGGCACTGAACAGTGCTGCTCTCTCCCAGGCAGGAGTAGCTCTAGGTGAGACCTACCCACAGCCAGTTGTGACAGCCCCAGAGTGGAGCCGACACATCAACCAGAGGCCCGTGAGTACTGGGAAGGTTCCGGTGGGGCGGGAGGGCTCCAGACAGCTGCTTTGCGTCTGTAGGAGTGTCTGTGAATTCTGCTCTTCTTTCTCAGGTATAAAGGGACAAAATTGCTTTAATGCAAAGTCACATTACCTCACAGCAGAGGGTGGTCCAGCTCTGTGCAGGGACTGCGCAGCCGGGGTTATTTAGCTGTGTCTGTCCTGGTAAACTAAACAGGTCTGAGGCACAAGCCCAAGTACCGACCTCCTGTCATCCAGACAGCTACACTGTTAGTGTATTCCCCAGCACTATTTTGCCAGGGCCAGCAAGCACCTTCCAGAACCTTCTCCAAGCACAGTTTGAGGGTACCACGTGCTAAGGACTGTCACAAAAGACGATCTTGACAATGCCACCCTACATTGTATGGACGTAAACTGTGCCAGGCCAGTTGGCTTTAGGGCTGAAGAATGAACCCATGCGCGTTTTGTTTACTATTTTCTAGGTAGCTTTTCTTACTTGTTTTTTTTCCTTCTGGATATACATAGTGCCAGATATACCCACTGTGGTGAATGATGTAAATTTGAGCTGCTTCTTTATCCCATCAGCCTTGTATAGTCAGCAGGGCTTAGACAGAGAGAGCGTGTCCTTCACAGCATCCTTCCCTGCCCTCCAGACCCTGCCTGCCCTGGCAGCCCCAACGGCAGGCAGAGAGGGATGGGGTATCTCTGAAGGCCTCCACTGGCCTAACCACTCCCTGATGCAGACGGACAGAAGGGAGGCAGGGCTGATGCTCAGTTTCCACTCTGTTCATGAGGTGGAAGTAAAAGCAACCAACTTCCTACCATGCTTGAGTGCATCCAAACTGGAGTCAGCAAGACCAGTAAATACGGGGACTGGCCCTTGCGCTTTGCTTTTTGGGTGTATCTCCCCTTTAGAATGGGGACAGATTAAGATGTGGACCCTGCAACACGTCAAGACTTGTATCTGCTGACTGGGCTGCTGTTCTTGGAGGAGATGGGTATGGAAGGAAAGTGCTCTGTAGGTCTGGGTGGGATCAGTGGTGGGTGGAGCTGGAAGGGAAGAAAGAAATACTTGCAACCAACAAACAGTTGCATTTTTCAAAGGGTTTTCAGCATTTTGTCTTCCCCCATGCATCCTCCCTGCCCCCTCCCGAGTAAGGATACTTTGTGGAGGCTCAAATTTAGCTGTCATATGACGTTCAATGAAGAATGAAACATGTCTCCATTTCGGGTTTTAATCCCAAGGTGCAGTACCAAATTTCTCAGGCCAGATTCCTTTGCCATGAGTAGGAAGTTTTGCAGAAGCAAAGCCTTCTGCTTCCAGCCATGCTGTTGAAGGGCCTGGATTATTATCCTTCTGCTTAAGAGTGCATCTGAGACCAGAGAAAGGACCCTGTGAAGGAACCCCTCGGTGAGACACTGGTTTGAGGCAGTGATGAAGCTTGAACCCAAAAAACTTCTCTGTCAGGCAGGAGTTTCATCTTGATCAACCTTCCAGCTCACCTTGGGCTCTGTGGGCCTGCACTGCCACGCTGTGCTTGTGAAACTAAAATACTGCTGGCAGGGACTGTTGGCTCAACGTTATCGAGGCCTGGAGAAGAATCTCTCCCCTCAGCCCCCCCCAAACTGAGTATCAAAATCCCTTTGAAAATACAAGCCCACATCTCACCAGAAACCCTAGTTTCCTAAGCCCAAGCCTAGAGCTGTGCCTGTCAGGCCTCCCCTCCTTTTCGCGAACTTGGGGGCAGAAGTGTCTCGTGCACATTTTTCTGCACGTCAAGGCTGCTTTGTGATCAGATTCACTCTGCAGCATCAGTAAATATCTCACTGTTCATCTTTCATTTGCAGCAGGGAAGAAGTCCCCATCCCAGGGGCAGGAGAGGACCTGCACACCCGCCAATGCAGCACAAGGACAGAGGGATGGATTTTTACTTTTCTCGCGAGAAAGATGTATGATGAAGGCTGTCCAGGTGCGTGCTGGAGAAGCGCTCAATGGGAGCTTTCGCTGCCGAAGAGGTCAGGATAACGGTTAATCTCCTTGAACCGAGCCAATGGTAGAAGTCTGGCCACAACAAAGTAACTAGGGATCTGCCTCTCCGCTGTTCCCAGGGACTTGAGCTGGACGGGGCTATTTGGAGGCTGTGTGTTAGCACTGATCGTGGTGATCGGATCTTGTATTTTCACTTCGGTGCTTAGGCTGGTGCTGTGAGCTCTCAGGCAGTTCGCCTGTCCAGGAGTGGCTGCCCTTCGGTGCCGAGGGTCTGACTCCCCTGGACAGTGTATCACTCTCAACCCTGTAAAGTCCTTTGGTTGAAAGGGGCTGTCTGACTAATATTAATTAACCAAAATGGCATGGCCTTTCTGTTTGGAGGAGGTGTGGCTGCTTTTCCAGTGCCTCTTGCTTTGCACTGGTACTTACAGCTGTTAGAGCTGAATTTCTACCTCTCTTTACAAACTGGAGCAGATGGTTTATGTGGCAGGCGTTCGGTCAGAACTCTTTCTAGTGAACTTTCTTAACGCTAGTATTTCATGTTTTAAAGCTTTAAAACTACCTATCATTGTGCAATTAAAAGTTTTGCTACTGGAATATTTTATCTTTCTCATTTCCACTGATGCAACAGAGATCCATAGACAGAGTGAGACTTCAGGAGACATTCTTTTATGTGTCTCCTAAAGCACTTCAGAGAAACAGTAAATTCCTCTTGAAAACTGCCCTGGAGTCCTTGCAACCCCCAGGTTGTTTTTGGTACCAGCCTGGAAGCTGGAAACTGTTCAATTCATAGCCGAGAGCCGCGTTCTGTACTCAGCACCAAAAACCAGTCAAAAACGGTTCCCTGGCCGTTTTAAGCATTTTTTTTTTAATGCAGAATGTTGTACTCGCTGGAAGAGTTTGAGAATTTGGAGATAACCGTATTTGTGCTGTCGTGGAGCATTGTCACCCGATGGAGAGCCCAGGTTTGAACTCCTCAATCCCAAAAGCAGCCCCCTCTCAGTAGACAGCACATGGCTCTGCATTTATTGCCACTAGGTATCCATTTGGGCCTCTTTCGTAAATAATAACACCATAATTCTGTTAAATGTCTTTGAACACTTACTTGGACAGATAGGTTCAGGACTGGACTTAGAAAAGAACTGACATGGAACACAAAAGCAAGTTCTTCTACCAAAGGGAGATAAATCAAGGGATTTTGTGTCGGGACCACATCAATAATCCCACTGTTTGTTGTATTAGGGGGCTGGACAGGAACGTAGCCATCATGGGGTGATTTGGGGGGGGAATAGAGGAAAACAGCTTTAGGAACAGCACTGTTCCCTCTGCGGCAGTAGTGTCTCCCCAACCCATGCCACGCGTCCCGCGTGTCCCCGTCCAGGGCTGCCCCACGGCTCCGTCAAGGATGGTGCGGAGCCAAAGGACGGGGCCATGAACCAGCGCCGTTTGCCTCCCGTGGAGAAAGCCCAGCGTCAAGCCAGGCAGCGGGGAAAGCCCGGCCCCGCGCACCCCAAAAGCTGCCCCGCACCCCGCGGCGGGGAGGGCGGGCAGAGCCC
>NW_008795026.1:602271-625122 GCF_000699145.1 Aptenodytes forsteri | reverse complement strand
ACAGCGGACAGCGGGGGTCTGCCGCAGCGCCCGCAAACCGCGCTCGTAGGGGAGCGGGGCCGAGCCTGCCCGTCCCTCTGTGGGGCTGCTGTGGGCCGGGCGGGAGGGGCCGTGTCTTTCGCCAGGGCTCTGGGCTCGGGTTTCTCTTCGGGACGCTGCGTGCAGCTCTTGCCGCCCTCTGCGACAGCAGGGCCCGGCTGAGCTCGGTGCTTCCTTGATGCCTGGGAGAGAGGGGATGTTGTTTGCGTTGGTCTTTGCTGCTCTGTCCGGGGAGGTGATGTTAAGAAAAAATCCCGTGCAGAAAGAAAAGCCCTTCCCAGACTGTGGAGTGACCTCCTCGGTGTTTTTATAGGAGCCTCATTTCTGCTAACCGTAAGCCCTGCAAAGTAATCCGGAGCCTCGTCTTATCCCCAACCTTCACTGATAAAATTTCTGCGTGTCAAAGGACGCTGTGGGCCAGGTCAGCCAGGAGACAGCTTGCACGGACACGGGACAGTGTGAAAATTCTGATGTGTGGCTCTGTGTGATAGGAAGGTATTTGCAGGGAGAGATGAGGGATGTGTGGGTAATGGAAGGGAAAGATAATTAACTGGATAATGGAAGGGAAAAAAATTTCCTTGCAAACTGAAAAAAATTGAGGTAGGTCAGTGAGCAGTATGACGGTCCTAGTGCTGTTTTGATAACTTGTTCTCTGTAGACTCTTCGTATTCTTCATGGTCACAGAAATTCAGAGGGAAGCCAGCTGTCATCAGAAGGGGAAATTCATTGCCGAAGGATTTCTAAAGGCAGAGGCTCCGCTGAGTCCTGTGTTGTATAATATAGTTTACCGGGTTAGTAATGAAGAAATAATAAAGCTCATTTCCTGTTACTCATGGAGATGAGTGAAGATGTAGAAATTCATCTATGTAGAGAGCCTGACCAAGAAGTGATTGAGGACTTCCCCATACGCTTGCCGTTCTTCCTAATCAAGAACGCACTCCGAAGGTTCGGGTTTGGGAAAGACAAAAAAATCAGTGCGCTTCGTGATCCACCGGTCAGAGGTTCGTAACAAATAGCAGAAGCTTCCAGCCGTGCGAGAGAGCTGGGGCTTCACAAAACGTTGGGCATCACCTGGGCTTCTTCTGGCCCTGAATTCAGGAGCTGGCCCACTGGAAGGGAACGTGGTGGACGGTCTTCGTCAGAGCCTGAACAGACAGCAGCAGGATGAGTGGGAGGAACCTGGGCTTCAGGAAAGTCACAAGTTTAGCCCGGCGGTGGGTCACGCTGCTAAGAAGAGAGGGATAAATTCGTGGAAGAAGGACCCACTGAGGGCTATTCAACACAAAAATATTGCCTCTGACTCAGAAATTCCTTAACTGCAAATTGTCCAAAAGATAGATTATAAAAATAGATTGTAGATTATACCGAAAAGATAGATTATTTCAGGAAAATATCACTGTACGCTTGTTTGATTCTCATGTTCTCCCCATGGCATCTGTTTCTGACCACTGCTGCAGGCAGGGTGCTGGGGTAGGTGGACCCTCGGCCTGACCCAGCGTGGCCATGCCTCTCTTTTATTATTTTTGGCTGAGGATTGCAGCTAGGGCCTGTGACCTGTCGCTAGCGCTCCGAGCTCTTGCAGAAGTTGGAGGTATTTAAACTCGTAAGAGGGAAGGAAACGGACAATTGCAGGCACTCTTATGCACGGTATTTCCTGATGCCAAGGGCATCTTTCTTTACGCCGTTAGGACTCCTGCAGTGGGATTCAGCTCAGAATCAGAAAACATCAGTATTGAGGTTTCTGTGGTCTGTGCTTTTATTATAGGAGGTGCAGATCTGGGGCACGATTCGGCTTCCCCCACGAAGGCATCTCAAGTCGTTTGAGAGGCCTCAGGATACCTCACAGGGCCTCCACCTCCTGATGGACACAGGTCATCCACAGGTCCAGTGTCGTACCTGGTAGCCCATAACAAATGTCTCGGACACTCTGGGATCTCTCAAGTGACACCTGATGCCTTTGTGTGGGCAAACGAGCCAGGCTCCTTTGGGACGCAGCACCCCTGTTAAACACAACTCGTTGGTGCTGTGCGGCTCTAGAGGACGTGTTTGGATTGTGGTTTCTACTGCAGAACCAGTTCCCTGTCTTCTCGTCGCGTGCTCCATTCCTGGCTATTCTTGGGATGCTAAAAATCGGTACCTTCTGCGGCCTTGAATAGTTCCACTTTTGGCTGCTCTGTACAGCAGGGCTGTATTTAGCAGCTCCCCTGTTCCACTATCTGGGGTACAGATACTTGGAGGATGCGGCTTTTCCATCCTGGCAGATCTGCCCTACGTGTGATCTTTCCCAGCAGCTTATTTCGTTGTACAATCGCCTGTAGGGATGTGAAGCTCTCTGCTTCGGTACGTTTGTGCTCACTCTTTCCTGCTGAAACTCAAATGATTTTTGTTTCCTCCTGACCTGTTATAAAAGTGGTACTTTCCCGTTTGACAGTTACTGGGTCTGTTTTCTCTCTCTTCTCATCATGCTAATCATTTGGCACTTCAGGTTTCATGGTTTTATTCTTTCTCCCCAATACCTCAGGCTTTTGTTTGACCCTTGGAGGAATGTAAAGCCTGGACTTGTGTGTGTTAGATGCTGGGTGGAGTGCGACAACTTAACTTGGAGGAGTTTCTCGCTACTTCTTTGTGTGGGTTTGCATCCCTTTTTCTTGTACAATCAGGCACTGTTCCCAACTGGGGACTAATCCGTGCCAAATTAGTGAATGTCTTTCATCCTTTCAGGTTCACTGGACCTGTTGGTGCTTTCAGTGCGATAGGGCCCCCACTTTGCACTCGTAATAAAACTGTGAGGCTCCGGTGTTTTGTTTTGCAAACTTTGCCCAGCCCTCAGGTTTATCCTGTAGGGATAAATGGGGTCTGGGATTACAGCATGATGCCATCAAAACTGCGTGGGTAGGCGTGACTAGCTGAATCAGGAGAACACTTGCGTTAATGAGTGTTGCGTGTCAGCCATGAGCGGTGTGGTGATGAGCTCTGGGCACCAATCTAAAACAACGCAGGTCAGGCCAGCACAGATGCCACTTTTGCAGGTGGGAGAAACAAGGAGAGAAGACACGGAGCAAAGACGCTTAAAATGAACATTTCTGTGTTGAGCACTAGTATTGGTATGCCTTTAAATAATTGCCTGCTCTTGCCTATTCAGCAATATTTTGGATTGTGAAGCTGGCTACCTAGGGAACCAGGGACACGTAAGGTGGTGCCTGCGTGCTAGTCCTTCCTGTGGAACTTCTGAACCCATTGGCCAATTCAGAGTGGCTTTAATCATGATTTCAAGGACACTGACTTGCCGGACACGAAATGCACACACCTCATGGCAACAGGCAGCTGGCAGAGAGGTGGGACGTGAGTTTGTGCTTTAGTGAGGAAAGACCTGAAATCTGAACCTTCTGGCTGGTAGAGAACGCGGCCGATTCTTCTCTCCACTGCAGGACTGGGGAGGAAGGGGGAGAGTGGGAATGCCTCAGCCTCGGGAAAAGCGTTGATCAGACCTGACACTTTACTAGCTTGGGGCTAATCCAGTCAGGAGATGCAAAACGATGAGATAGAAGCAGAGGAAGGGGCAGCAGGAGCTGGGCGTCCTGCAGACCCGCTCGTTCCTGGTCAGGGCTGTGTTACAGCAGTGCATATGGGCTCCCACCCGCATCCTGCGCTTCCAGGAGATCCTTTACTCTGCTGCTGCTGTTGTACCAGCGATCTCTGTAGCTGTGCCAGCCTAACCCTCTGAGCGATCAGTACTTTTCTGACTGATATTTGTAGTTTTGTTTTCTTTAATTTTAAGTAAAGGAGAGGGCTCTAGGGAGTTTCATCTTTTTGTTAATTCCTGGTTTCAAATCTCCTTTTACTTTCAAGTTCTTCTGTAATTGCATATTGCAGAGTGACAGAGGCTGCAGGGTTTCTTGTCACTTCTCCAAAGACTTTACGTTTAGATTTATCATTCATTTTTAAACAAAATCTGTTCATAATAGATCTGTGTCCATCACTGTCCTGTTTGGGAAGTTCACAGCAGCGAACGTGACAGGCCTGCTTGCCCTGCAGGTATCCCAGAGGGGATGTACCCACCTACTCTGCCTGAGCTAAGGATGTTAGACCTGGTCTGCACTAGTTGTTGCACAATATAAAGCCCATTTCAGGGGCTCCATAGAACTTTACATGGTCCTCCTGTATGTGGTGAGTGTATGTACTCGTCACCTGCAGGTCTGTCTGACGAAGGCCGATGGTGTGAATCGGCTAATGTGTGTCTATATTTAGTAGTAAAAGACAACATGAAGACTTCTAATTGAGAATCCCCCCCCAATTATTTGATGATTTTAAATCCTCCAAAATGCGTAACAATGAGAGCAGGCAGTAGAGTTGAGACCTGTCACGCACATGGTGCGTGCTGTTTAAAGTGTACTGGGATATACTAGAACCGAGGATAATAGGAGGAGATTGATTTAAAATAAATAAAAGAAAGTACTTCTTTACACAGCAAGAGTGAGCTTCAGGAATTAATTGTTAGAGGAGGTGGTGGAGGCAGCATCAAGAAGTTCAAAAAAGGGTGAGAGAAATTCTGGGACATCAGATCCATAAACGGGTACCAAAAACCAGACAGGGGTTTTCCCTCTAATATCCCTGATCCATGAAATAGCTATTCCTCTTCTAAAGAGCTCCAGCAGTGTAAAACCACCGTCACAGGAGCCTCTCGCATTGGTTGTGTGTTTTTGCAGAGGAGGACTGTAAGAAGTACTTACAAAGGAAGCAGGAGCAGGCCGACCAGCCGCTTCAAGTGCCAGCAGTAGACAGCAGTGTGCCGAAGACCTCAGAACTGATGGGCATCACCACCAGGGACGATCCGTACGGTAAGCACCCATGATTACATTGCTGCGTGATACCTCATGTTGGAATTGCCTTCAGCTGTAGCAGATCCCCGTGAGAAGTGCAGAAAACCTGTTTGCTTTCATTACTACCCATGCCTTTTCACAGCCTAGGCCAGAATGCTTTAGCTGGTGATCTGCAGGCATTTTCATTTTTCCTGTTCCCTGGGGCAGAGAGGAAAAGCGACCCTAGGGAACGCCGTACCCAGAAACAGGCTGGCAGAGAGCCCACTGGACACGCGTGGGAGGAGACTTCCCAGAAATGTGTCCCTTAGCACAGCCTGGCGCAGAGCAACAGCTGCTGAAAGCACAGTGGGTTGGAGGCAAGGGGGAAGGATGTCAGAGCCGATTGCCTTGGCTACGCTGCCCTGTCTTCAGCAGATTTAACCACCTTGAACAAAAAGGAAGCAGGGTTTGAAGTAGGGCTGGGTGTGAAGGGGGGGGAGAGAGGAAGCACAGTTCTCTGTGTGTGTGCTTGCTGGGCTGTGCGTGCAGCTCTGCATGCACAGCCATGTGCATGTGCAAATGTGCGTGCAGCTCTGCATGCGCAGCCATGTGCGTGTGCAAATGCCTGCAGGGCTGCGTGCGCAGCCTTCTGCCTTTCTAACCGCGCCGAGCTGTGCACGCGGCCGTATGCGTGCATGCTGGGCTGCGTGTGCAGCTGCGGGCTGAGGAGGCGGACATCCCATAAAGTTCTGTGACAGACGGAGCAGCAGCCGAGGCTGAATGGAGATGTGTCAGCTCACCTCTTCAGATGCTCCTCTGGCCAGTCCGACTTTGGGCGGCCACTTCTGCTGTATGTGGGGACATGATTAACCCCAAATGTCCATAGACCAATGTGCTGGGGTTTGTACACGGCAGCTCTGCCTGATGTGACCCCCAAGTTAGCGCTGTGCCCCTAGAACAGTACCCTCAGTTTGACTGACCTGGCAGCCAGTTACCCTTCTGCTTGACTGGATGCTTCTTGGGCTGGCTCTGCCTGCTGGGTTGATACTTTTCTCGGCAGCTTTTAGAGCCTGACCTATTTTTTCACTGTGGCAGGCTTTAACTGACATAAAACTTGAAAATATATGTAGTGACATTGATATGGAAAAAAAATAACACAGTGGGAAACTATCCAGCAGTATTAAGGCACTGAATTATGAGAAACGTTGCCCTTAAAGTACAGCACTTCAATATTTGGATAAGTGCTAAATAAACGAGAGCTGCCGGCCATTAACGTCTTTGGAAAACAGGGCCATTTACTTAGGATATGACTTCAGGTACCCAAGTTTGACATCTTAGCCATAAAAATCAGTGTCCAAATTTCAAGGCCTACCTCGTAGCTCAGGAGACAGCAGGTGTCAGGACATTCCTGGATTTTGGTTGGGAAGTTTGAATCTCTGTGACCTGAACTAGAGAAGTAGGACCCAGAGCCACGAGGATATTTTAGATGCGTAACTCCCAGTGAAATCCTGGAGCATCGGGGCACTGAGTTGCATCCTCTGGGGTACTCTGCTCCCTCCAGCTCTTCCCAGCCTGTGCATCCCCCCCTTCCCTGTGGCTGGATGTTATTGCCTCTGCAGATTTTGCACGTCTGCATCTCAGCTACCCTTCCCTAGCCACTGCCACCAAATGTGGGTTTATGCGAATAGCCTGGACTGTGAAACAAAGCGGTCAAGGCACAGACATGTGTTACCTCCTGTCAGCCCTGTTATGGGCAGGAGTCTGGGCCGAAGGGTAGCTGGTCCGGTAAAATGTTAAATTACCTTCGCAAGTTTGGCCAGAGCTTGTCTGTCAGAGCTGATTCTGAGTCAAAAGTCTGTGGGAGCTAGTGAAAGTTCACCACAGGAGTTAACTTCATTTATAGTAGAAGACGACAGCTAAATTTTTAATGGTTTCAGGGAACGGAACAGAGATGTTTGATGCCTTCATCTGCTACTGTCAGAAAGACCTTCAGTTTGTCCAGGAGATGATCAGGGAGCTGGAGCAAACAGAGTTCAAACTGAAGCTCTGTGTATTTGATCGGGATGTCTTGCCAGGAACATGTGTGTGGTCCATCAGCGGAGAACTTATAGAAAGGAGGTAAGTGAACCATGGCTGTTTGGGACAGCTGAGTGTAATGGAACATTAGGTTCACTTTACCGTGATGTCTGCAGCGTGGTGCCAGTGAAGCAGTAAAAATCCACAAGGATGTCTTTATGGGGTTTGTTTTATGCTCTTGGCTCCAGAAGGAAGACTCGAGCATTCCCAAACGTGTCGCCTCATTGCGTTCACAAGGAGGATGCCACTGTAGTGATGCTGCTTACGTTTGATGCCTTTTCTCTTGGCTGGAATATCCTGCAGTCGCATCCTTGGAGGTGATCCGGAAATGAATACAGCTCCAGGCTGAGTAAGCTCCACCTCGCAGCGTGGAGTTGGAGGGGACAGCACTGGTGGTGGCTCTGGCACTGACTTCAGGGATCCTTGTGGGACGCGGGCGTGGTGGGAGCTGTGGGACATAAAAGCAACTCCCCAGACAGGGAGTCAAAAATCCCAAGGCAGGTGTTTGGG
This sequence comes from Aptenodytes forsteri, assembly GCF_000699145.1. Classification (NCBI taxonomy): domain Eukaryota; kingdom Metazoa; phylum Chordata; class Aves; order Sphenisciformes; family Spheniscidae; genus Aptenodytes; species Aptenodytes forsteri. The sequence continues at coordinate 617,698 of NW_008795026.1, read as the reverse complement.
TTTTAAACATCAGCCTTTCAGAGGGAGGTAGCTTGGCGTTAACAGAGACCCGTGTAAGGCCTCACTGTCCTGGCTGTTGTACAGCGTAGCCTTCCATAAAGAGCCTAACGTGTAGTTTACAACCAGGCACCTCAAATGAATGTAAGCAACAAATTGGAGAATAAAGCTCAAATTTATGAAACAAGGTGAATTCACAGTAATGTGAGTACAGTAAAGCTCTGTCCAGTTCATTCTAATACTAAAAAGTACCGGTTATGCTCAGTCAATAAAGGCAGCATGTAAGCAGCTAATTAAGATGGCATAGTTTGTAAATATAGACAGAGGATCAAATAAAGATTGCACAGACAATCTGGACTTTGCTATTTCTTCATTTTTAGTATATGAGTGTGTATCTGTAATCAGGTTTCTGTGTGTAACGTAGCTATCTGTAGTCCTTGCCCTGTAGTTAATTCCTGCTGGAACACAGCTGGCGGGTTCCTTTCTCCACCGGAGCAATTCAAAGGAATACATACTTCTACCAGTGAGAATGAGAAGTATCCCTGTTGACATTGTATTTTTTTTTCTCCCGACTGCTTTATCTTCAGGTGTCGGAGGATGGTGGTCGTCATTTCAGATGACTACCTGGAAAGTGATGAATGTGATTTTCAGACCAAATTTGCTCTTAGTCTTTCCCCAGGTAAGATCTCATAAATACCCCATTTAAAATTGCTTATCAACATTACAATTTTTATTACAGTAACATCTCCAGCTGAGACCAGTGCTGTACTTATTGGGCACTGCACAAATGCAGAATGAGGGGTAGTCTCAGATGTGTTTAAACAGATTAGATAAATACAGGTGAGAAAGGAGAAAATAAATAACTGACAGTTACAGAACCGGTAACTCGGTCTCAGATCTGTGTTCTCACCACTGACTTAGGTTTCACGTGTATGAAAAGTCCACCCAGGCACAGGGCTTGCCCTGGGTGTAATGCCCTTCACTAAGCAAACAGACATTTATCGCTTTTAGAAGCAGCCATTAAAACTAACGGAGGTTTTATATTTTCGTTGCGCAGGCAGGGACCTGGACTTGGTTCCTTGCCCTGCCGTTGACCTTCTGCATGACCGCGAGCGAGGAGCTTAGCTGGCTATGCTTCAGTGCGCCAGCTGTCAAGCGGGCTAACGCTGCCTGCTTCAGAGACGTTGCAGCTGCACGTCAGGCCTGTGAAGTGCTTTAAGATCCATACAGGAAATCCGTTACTAAAGAGAAAAGTATTATAATAAATTCAGGGTGTGAGTAAATGCTGGGAATAGGGCAGCAGGTAATGAACACGCAGCTTTTTGCAGAGATCCTTGAGTATTGTGGATAGGTAAACAAAATATGGAATGAATCTTCAACTTGGATTGGAAAAATCTGTTACATATTTTGTTCTGAATTGAAAAGCCATCAATTTACTTCTGTCGAGTCTGTTCAGATTGCTTTTCTCTAACCACTAGTTATCCTACACTTGTGTATGTTGCTGGGGAGTAAGTGCAGCACAGCCTAATAGTATGGAGGATATGTAATAAGTGTAGGAGTGTCTGCATGTAAAGTCTCTTTTCTAGATGAGGTATCTGACATGGTATTATAAGTGACGTGCCAGAGGTTAAACTGGAAGCCAGCGGCAGAGCTAGGAACTGGCTCTGTCTTCCTTGACACAATAATTTCATACGATGGCCGTTAATCCATTGAACACCCCTAGCATGTTGCATCAGCCCCCAGTCATCAAAATTGGTAGCAAAGTCCTTTTAGTTCTTCACCAGTTTTTTTGTTGGCATCATACCTTTCATTAGAATGACAGCAAAAGAAATGCCCATCTGTAATGACCTGAGCTCTACCAGTAAAAACATGCGTGTAAGTACAGGCTTACAGAAATCACAGAGTTAACTTGTTTGCGTGGGGTAACTAACACGTGGAAGGGTTTGGTGGCAAGTTCTGGGAGCTCCACAGATTACTTAAGCATCTGCTGCCGTTATGAAATCTTGGTTTCTTGCCTCATCCAGGTCTCAGTGTCATGACTTGCACTGGGCGGTTTAGCTGGTAGCGGGTGTCCCTATGGAGAATTGTAAGGGGAGAGGTTCCTCTTTAGAAGAGCTGCTCCTTCAAGGAGTGGCAATCGCAGGGAGAGTTGTCTGATGCCTCAAAAAAAGCAGTTTGTGTTAGCAGAGTGATTCCTCGCAGCCCCTTGTCATCGGTGGGTACTGTCTGCAGCCTGAGTGAATCGCAGTAGGAGGAAAAAGAACTGGAGATAACCCAGCAAAGCTGACCATCTAGAAGGAGCTTAGTCTCTCAATTTTCTCTTCATACGCACCTGGAAGTAGTCAGGACCTTATACTCCTGTTTGCGTTCCACAAGAAACTGCAAGCTGCCCGATGCATGCTAGATGGGGCCCTGCTACGTATTTGAGTGAAATGTTCTTAGCAGAGGGCTTGGGATTCAGAAACTTGCTCTTCAGGGTGAGAGCTAGTTGCATTATAACGAGATGACACAAAATCGGGAGCAGACCTGGATCTTGTGATGTGTGTGCTGCTGTGGGGAGAAAATGGATACAGGATCTGACTGTGGCTCTGTGTAATCCTCTGCCTGTGTGACCTGTCTTTCAGGTGCTCGTCTCAAACGGCTGATTCCAGTCAAGTGCAAAACCATGAAGAACGAGTTTCCAAGCATCTTACGGTTCATTACAATTTGTGATTACACCAATCCTTGCACCAAAAAATGGTTCTGGATGAGACTGGCAAAATCCCTCATGCTGCCGTGATGCAAAGTCATGAGAGCTAGGTGCTCTTTTATAATCTATCCTGGCTGTGCCTTCGGACCGTGGTGTCGTTCACGCAGGGTCTTTTACCACTTCAGAACCTGGATCCTCGCAATTGGTGTTTGGAGCCTGCGACCAGGAGCAAAGAATTTTCTCTAGCACTTTTTTGTAACTCGGAAGGGGAAATAAAGCAACTGTGAGGATGTTCCTGCTCAGTGAGCAACAGCATCCAGCACTTTGTGTAGTAAGCACTTTCACTGAAAATAAAGAAAATATACATTTAAAGACTGAGCGTCTAATACAAGAAGGCTCTGTTGTAAGCATTTAATAAGACCTCAGAGCCTCAAACTGCAGGCTTTCTTAAATAAATATTTCCTATCATTTTAAAAACTGTTTAATGGCTATAGTAACATCTAGGGTTGGTGGTTTTTTTTTTTAAATTCCAGTGAAATCCCATGGCTGCCCGGTGATCTGCCGGAACTGAGGTTTCACTCTGATTCCTGCTTTGTGAATGGCCAGTGCCATGAGAGTGACTGATTTTGGCAGCCTCGTCAGCGGGGTGCAGCCTGCCCTACCAGAGACGATGTCCCCTGCCCTGCGCTGCAGCCCGGCTGCTGGGCAGCACAGGGGAATGCGTGTGGGCTCTCCCTGGCCCACGCTTGTTCTGAGGGCAGACAGTCTCCTTCGGTCTTTGTTTTGAGAGAAGCAGAAGCGTATTTTAATTGTCAAAGCACTGCGAAGAAGTGAACGGTTCTCCCATTATTCTTAGCAGTATCTGCAAAATTAGAGCAATTATCCTCGTAGTTATAACTAATGCAGAATTACTGAGCTTGGTTTATTTTCTGTGGATGTTTTCCTCCTGAAGTTATGTCACAATATTCCTGTCCCATGTTCATTTACAGGATAAATCCCTTGGCACTAGTATTTTCTGAGGCAGTCCCTCAGATTTGCAGTAAGTGGTTATTTTTTGCTCGTTGAAAGCAGGAAGTGTAAGGAAAGACCTTGTACCGTGTTGGTCATGTCTGTCTCTGTTCAGGTCACGTTTGGTTAAGTGACCTTATACTAGCATTTTATATTCCCAGATCTTATTAAATGTTTACAAAAGAGCCTTCCTTTAGTAGAAATTCAGTCTTAAAATGTATATTTTCAGTGAAAGTCCTTGCTACACAAAGTGTGGGATGCTGTTGCTCATTGACTTGACTGGGAACAGCTGTGCACCTAAGTGGGTCCAGATCTTAAATTGCTTTACCTTTTAGAGCCTTCCAAAACACATCAGCTTTGGGGATGCCTCAAAGGTACAGGGATAAATATTGCATAAAGAGTGTATTAAATTATCAAGTGGGCTGTTTAAAATATAAAGGCTAATGTTACATTAATAGGAAAGAGCGTATTTTAATTAGCCACCACGATCACTAATGTATTTCTGTGACTAAGGCCAGGAGCAACATTGATACTGCTCTGCTTGTTAGACTTAGCCTTGAATTCTGCAGAGTGACTAGTGGATCTCATCAGTTCTCAGTGCTCAGGGGTGAGGGGCAAGAGTTCTGCCCAAAGTTGTGTTTTAAAGGGACCCGTTGGTGTATTAAACAGATTTTCAGTACATACATTCTAAATTGGGAAGAGAAGAATCTTGCTTATGTATCTGCAGTTGCTTGAACTCTGCCACTTCGTTCATTACTTCAGCCGCTGACTCATGTTGATTTTACGGCTTAATGTTTTACTAGTTTACATTTTTAAAGTTGCATCTGGATGTGATTTTTTTTTTTCCAGGATTTGTTTTAAAGCATTACCAGGGCTGAGGTGCAGACAGAAATGTGTGCTCCTGCCTTTTCCTCACCCACCCTGTCAATGAATGGTCCTTTACCAGGGGGTGCTGTGAAGTCCTGTCCACGCGCCGCTGCGGGTTCCTCCTGGCTGAGAGCAGCCAGCCCTTGACCTGAACATGGTGAAGCTTGTTCACGCACCTCACGTTAGCGTCAGGGGCCAGTTTTGGATAGGCCCAGGAGCTGGGTGTTTTTCAGTCCCTCCCACAAATGTAACTGCTGCCATCGTGCCAAGGTGACGTTTGCACCTCTCTCTCGTGCTAGAACAAGTGAGAAGTCCGTGAAAAGTTAGGCTGATGATGGGTTTCTAAATAGTTCGCCTTCATGTCCTATTGCCCTCAGGCCTCTCCCGCAGAAGCGGAGACAGCTGCTTGCCTCCGGGTTTCTGCATAATCGTTAAATGTTAATTATAGAAGAGTTTCTGGAGGCTGCTTGATCCCCAGGCGCTCCTGGGGCTCGGTGAATTCTCATACTCTGGAGTGTCTATAAACATTAATTATGGGTCATTACTCGCAGGACCAAACCAGATTCCTCTTGTTTCGAGAGCTGAAAGGACTCCGGTAACTAATTAATAACAACACAGGCACAGGAGGCTGCGCTGCAGACGCTAGAGGGAGGCAATGGCCCGTGCTGGCACCCTGCGAGGGATCCTGCCTGCTGGGTGGGATGGAGGAGAGACGGCAGGGATGGACCGGCTGCACACTGACCCGCTGTCACGGCCAGGGTCCGGGATGGAGATAAGACGAGTGGGTTTTCTTCCTCTGTCCCTTGCACCCTCTTCTAAGGAGGCTATACCAAAAACAGTGAGAGTTTTGGCAGATTGAACCTCGTGCGGCGTCTTCTGCGCGAGCCCTGACGGGAGGTTTGGGACTTGGGGTGCTGCAAATGAGGAAAAAAGAATAGCAGCAAAAATAGTAAGAGTCAGCTTTGTAGGAGATGATCTGGTGATCGCCGAACAGGGAAAGTGCTGCTTCTGCAAGGGAAAGACAAGAGCTGAATTTCTAAATCTCCTGACTTTCAGTAGATAAATGCAATATTCCAAATAATTGTGAAAGATGTCGGTGCTTCAGCAAGATCTCGTTATCACCCAGCTCTCTGTGCCGTGGCCCTTCTGTCTGCCTGGCTCGGATGCCGGGCAAGTATTACTGGTGTCAGACTGTTGTTTTCCTCCAAGCAGTTACAATTGTCTTGTAGGCTAAAATAATTATTTTGGGGTAAAGTGAGGTAACAGCCCTAAAACATAAAATACGTGCTTTAAACATGCAGCGTCTTCTATGTAAAAAACAGAGTGTATGCACTTCTGACATTTTCATATCTGTCTTGTCACAGTGACTTGATGAAGTGTGACATCTATGAATGATAGAAAAAATAGTTATTGTAAACACGTTTCGGTGGCAATTGTGGTTCTCCTCCCCTCTTTCATGCTCAGTGGAAGGTCAAAATTTTGAACACCTTTAAAAAAGGGATTTACAAAATTGTGATACATTTTTTTCCATTTTGTTTCTTTCCCTCACTGAAACTGTCCTAGTTGAATCTGTTACTACCAAATCATTTATTTTTATATACATATACACACATATATATTTATATTACTTTCTATCCTGATACAAATATTTGGAAAAGCATATGTGTTTTATAGCCATTCTGAAAATAGTCAACGATTCTGTGGTTTTTTTCCTCCTCAAAAAACCCAAACTTTTGCTACGTGTGAAAAGATTTTAAAATAAAGAATTAAAATCCATCAGGCTGAATCTCCTTCTTGGGCATCGGAGAATAAATACTAGGTCTCAAAATGAAGTGTTAGTGAGAAATAATACGGGCTAGTTCTTTTTTGTTTTCTTGTTTTGCCTAAACAGCTTCCTCAGTGGAGGCCTTTGGCCGTGTCTGGAAGAGGGAGAGGTGGAGTTGTGTCACGTCAGGAGGAAAATTACCAAGGAATTGTACTTCAGACACGTGTGTCCGAAGACACACCTCTCCAGGTCTCATTTTTGGCTTTGCGGTCTGTGTCTGTTGCCGTCCTGGACCAGCTTCAGCCCTGGTACCCAACAGGCTGGAGGGGACGGAGCCAGGGCTTGGGCTGTCCGCCCCCAGCAAGCAGGGATGCTGGCTGGTGAGCTCCTACTCCATCCTTTCTAGAGGCCCCGGCAGGGGATATACTGCAGTGCAGCGGTCTGGAGGATTTTGCCAGCTTTATTTCCTTTGGCTCGGAGTCGGTCCAAGACAGGGAAATAACTTACAAACCCAGCAGCTGTCGGGCCAAGGCCCTGCCACAGGAAAAGACGAAGGATCACTGAATCACGGAAGTGTTGGTTGGAAGGAATTTCTGGAGGTCAAGGACGAGCTGCACTTCACAACAGGAGAGGCTATACGCTAAGCCGCTTGCAGGACAGTATTCCCTATAAAGCATATGAAGTAATGTCTTTGCTATGGCTACTACGAGCGAACATACGCACCATGATATGGAAACCATCTCTGAATTCTTTATTCTAGATAGAAATCGCTGGCAGGAGCAGCCTGCCAGGAGAGTCCCACTCCCAGAAGTGCTGGCATCCCATCACTGTCAGTGCGGCTTTACACCGCTCGCCTGTCTGGATGTTTTTGAGCAGTTAATGATTTTTGCCTGTATTTGGCAGTAGCTCAGACTCGGGTGGGGTCAGGGGGTCCAGCTGTGGTAGCTCCTTCTATCTGTTATTCCTCTTGTGCCAGAAGAAATATTCCCAGTCCTGTATTTCATTCCCATGCAGGAGCGTCGGCGCCATTTCCTCGTCTACTGGAGGACAGCGTTTACCTGGTGAAATTCAGTAACCGCTGCAGAATGTTCTAAGCTTCAGAGATGGAGGGTGAGAGATGAAGTATTGCCCCTTGACGGATCAAATTCTGTTCTTTGTTACGCTGACGTGAAAAGAGTTGCTTTATCATGATCGAGGCACTGCTTGGTCCAGTGGGCACGTTTACTGGAAGAAAATTAGCATAGGGAAGAAAATGTAATTATGCATAAAAATGGCTGGGAAATGTTGTTTGAGCATCCTGGAAACATATTTTAATAAGGCAATAAAAAGAAACAAACCCAACAAGGTTCACATTACTGGAAAGCATGCTAATAGAGCTTATTAAAAAGCACCTCTGTCAGACCTGCTGGGGTTTTACCAGACAACTAGACATGCACTGCGTACAAATATTTCTCTAAAGGTAATTTTCTCTCGGTGCTACGTTATAATGATTTTTGGTTCGGCTGATCCCCACCGGGATTTTGAGATGACTTTGAACGCGACACAACTTCTTGATAAGCACTATCAAGCCCTGCCTGGAAAACTTGCTTATTTTGTAGCGAAATCTGCAGTCAGGAGAATGGATATTGTTGTATCCACTCTGGAGCTGCACTGCCCTGCAAAGGTTTCATTAATTGGCGGTGTATTTAAGTGTTAAGCTGTTCCAAAGTCTGATTTCTGTTCCTGCAGCAGAGCCCGGCTTAGCAACGCGCCTTTCCCTCCTCCTGCTCCCGCTGATACAGCCGCTCACGCAGTGGCAGAGGTTGGGGCTGCCCGTGCCCACCGGACAGCGGTTTGCTCTATCTCAGCTGGGGTAAGATGGTTTCCGCAAAGGCATGTCACGGTGCACCAGCAGTTGTGAACCGCTGTCCCGTGCTGCGTGGGATGCATCCCTTCCGTTCAGAGCGTGAACGTTTCGTCACCTGGAGTTTCTCCTGGCTGGCAGCCAGCGGAGGGGGTTTGGTTAATTCCCCAATTCCTAGGCTTGCTTAGGTTGGGTTTTGGTGGGGCTGGACTGGAAGGAGGGGACGAACGCGGTCTGCATTGGCCGTGAAACACTTATTTACAAAAGGTTGCTTGGAACTTTTTTCCTCCTCCTGTTTCACACCCGCCTTCCCGCTGCCCTGCAGAGCGGGGACAGCCGAGCATGGTGTCTGGGGCTGAGCCCGAGGACAGCACGGCTGCTCCGTGCTGCGCGTTCAAGCCTCCCCTTCCTAGCAAACGCAGAGACCCCCCTGGGTGAGGAGGCAGGTGGCAGATGGCTGGAAGCACAGAGGCGCTGGGAGGAACGTGCCAGGGTTTCCTCAACAGCCAAGCATCCAGACTCTCCCCGGACCGGACAGATTTCGTACAGCTCACAGTCCTACCACGCGTTCACGCGGAGAAGGAGCAAAGTAGCATGCCAGGCTGGGTGCTAGCCTGTGGGTGAAAGGATCAGTGGGTCCTGCTGGCTCCTAAGGTGGATGGCTGCTCGTTTCACCCGCGCCGAGGGAGCAGGAGGGCTCTGTGGAGGAGGCGGCAGGCGAGACGGTGGGAGGAGGAGGAGAACCCTTGCTCCAAGCCCCGTGAGAATGTGCGGGCTCAACGCTATGAATCTTGTCTAGTTTGTTAATGAAATCAAACTCACGAGGTGATGAAACGGGCCATTCCCCGTCCTGCCGGAGCCACGGTGGACCCTGTGGCCTGCTTTACAGCAATGTTTTCGAAAGTGTTCAGAAATCTGGGCGACTGATCTAAAACTACTGAATCGTGGAAGATTTAGCGTTTGATTTTTGGCAGCACTTGGCAGACACCCCCAGCTGAAATATATGTGGAAATGAGATTTAAAGTGCTTTGAGCTGAGGACTAAAATGGACATTGGCCTTAAAATGTCAGTCTCTCAGCATTTCTAAAACCTTACATGGGTATGCGAAGAACATAATTTTTCAGTATCAGTAAAGGGCTTTTAGATCTTTAGAAGGAAAGACAAAGAAGAGAAGCATCACAGTTTTTACTCTAAAGCTATTTAGTCTAAAAATGAACATTTCCTGTTCTTCCTAACCGTTATTCTTTAGCCTCCTTGGTGACTTAACCTCTCCTAGCACTGCATCTGGCATCTGCTTAGCTGCATTGTTTTATCAAGCATCGGGAATGGAAGCTTTTAAGATTTTCTATCTGAGCTCTCAGAAATCTCGCCTCATCAGCATGCTGCTCTCGGCAGACGGGTTTTTCTTCAGCTCCAAGACATGCATATTGATCAGTCATTTTCTTTTGTTACCTAGCATCCCGTCATCGATTTTAATTGTTCGGTATTGAAGAGGAAGCATTCAGTACACGTAGAATTACCAACTATGAAATTTTGCTTTCCGCACCTTTCGCCAGACGGTGCCCGCAGCCAAGCCCTTAGGAGCTGTGGATCTCTCTCTCTCAGCTAGCAATCTGCACAGATTATGCAGCAGTCAATTTTTCTCTATTAAATCAATTTCTGATTCTCTGTGACAGCTTTCCCTGCCGCGTGATTTCACACTTCAGCGGTTTGTTTCTGAGGTGCCATGTGGTTTTTTTTTCTTTCAAAGGGGTAGTGGTGGGAATCCAATTAACTCGCAGATACCTTGCTGATGTCTTCCCAGTTCCCCTTTCCTACTGCTGTCCTTAAGAGATTTGTACCACTTCAGGTGACTCCTAGTGAGTCCCCTCTTGTGGCTCCTCTCTGGCTCCTTGTCAGCCCACAGGGCTGCTCCTGGGCTGTTTCCTGAAGCTTCCTCTTCTACTGCTGAAGTGGGACAGCTTCTCCACAATGAAACTGCAGCTTGGTCCTACATCTGATAGAGAGATGAATCTTCCCATCCCCACGGTGCAAAACATCAAAGCTGGGAGCTGGTGCGATTCATTAACTCTTCTTCTTCCTGCAAAATATCTCCTTAGACTTAGATTGTTCCCATCTTCTGAAAAAATTTCTGCACTCTCAGAGGGCTTTCATTACAAATATTTCCTGAAGGCTCTGTATGTAAGGACCTTGGTCCCCTCTTACTGTCTCTACGATTCTAGGTTTTCCTTTACTTTAGATACACAAAAAGGATCCTATTTTTAGCAGCCAGCAGTCAATGACACAGGAATTCATGAGTAGGGAGGAAAGGATGTGAACTATCCAAATAGGTTTTTTTTCAAATGACTCTCTTTACATTCCTATCGCCACAGTAATAAGCTATGAGTCACTGTTACACTGAACTATTAGACTATTATTGTAAACTCATGTCATTAGAATCTGCTAATGTGAGCCACAAACCTTGCCTAGCCTCAGCTTAGCTGGGTTCGAGAAGATATTGGCCGTTTATAAGGATAAGAACAATATTCCCTCACAAATCTTATTCCCAGATGGCAAGACGTGAATGAAATCTTATTCAACCCTATCTTTCTATTCCTAGAGTTTCTCTTCCCACTGGCTTTTAAGAGAATTCATCTTGCTTCATTGTAGTGTCACAAAAGATGTTTTATTTTATTCCTTCAAAGTTTGCCAGCTGTAAATTGGGTCCAAGCACTCCTAGCTGACAGAATATCCATGCTGTATCACCCAAGAGCAGCAGCATCTCCTCCAAAAGCTGCTTTCTGTGTTCAGTCCTGCCATGGCCAGCCCTCAGAAGGAGATCTAACTACCCAGGGACACTCGGGACTTCTCTGCTGCAACAGCGAGCAGCAAGGAGGGGATCTTCTCTGGCATTGCTAAGCTGATTTCTGTCAGGAGTTATGTCTGGACTGAGTATTTTTCTAAAAGAGTGTTGTTGAATAATAAAATGTCTGAAACGGTCTTAAATACACACACAAAGCTTTACGTGATAGAACCAACAGTTCTTGGCCACCCTTCATCACCTGCAAAAGAGGAGTCAGGCCAGGTGTACCCGCTTGTCCATCAGGGTCTAGATGCTTGCATCAGGCTTATTTTGCACTTTTAACAATGAGGGGAAAAGCTCTGAAACACATTCTCAACCCCCTCCCTGTCCTGCTCAGCTGCTTAGAAAATGTTTTATGATGGAGATTTACCCTCCACAGAAAAGGCCAGTGGGAAAACCTTTCTGTCCTTAGAAGCTGTGACATTCCCAGGGTGAAAAGAGGTATGGGCATGTGAAGTGTCTTTCATTACCTTCTGTAAAGACAAAGCAGTATGAAGAAAGCATTATTGTAAACCAGAGGAGAGCAAGAGCTGACTATTAAACTGTGGTTCAGGTATGTGGTAATCAAGATCTTGTTATAATTACTTCTTAAACCTAGCATTGATTTTATATTAGATTTGAAGGAGGCAGCAAAGCTGTAATTTGTTACAGAGAGGGTTAACTGGCTTTCAATTTGTATACTAAAAAATCATCAACTTAGAAGAAAAGAGTAAGAAGAAAAAACTTGTCTTGGTCATAAGCTCTTCGCTTGTTTCCTGGAGCTTAAAATCTGGGGGATATTTTCAGTGGAGGAAGTAAGAGAACAACGCAGCATTTCTGTTGAGAGGCAGTGGTGATGGGATAAGAAGTGTGTTTGCAGAGTGAAAGCTGGTTTCCGTAAACATACTGTGAGAACCAGAATTCACCTGTTAAAACTGGGCCTTCAGATACTTGACTTCAAAGTGACCTCAAAGGTGAATTTAAAATGACTTAGCACACCGGCACTCAATGACGGGGCGGAGATACATGGTAGTACACAGGATCACTTAGGAAAACCCGCCGGTGTGGTTTAGACTGGCATTTGGCTTGTGTTTTGAAAACAACTATTATTAAAAACTTGCTCCAGTTGGAGGGTTTTACATCACTGCTCCTTCCTCCACTGCACCGTCCTTGCCTTATTTCTCAAAACCTAAAGCAAAGCTGCCAGGAGAAACCCCCGGAGATAAAGGGCAGTGCCTGCCTTTGTTGGCTGGAGAGGAAACTGCCTTGCACTTTGTTAAATAATCAGCTGCTATTCGATAGAGTAAGGTCCCTTCAATAAACCTGGGAGTGTTTCCATGAAGAAAAAATAGTGGGCAAATTTGGTAGTGAAACAAGGTCAGGCATTCTGCTTGCCGACGTGCACTTGCCCTATTCTGGATGCAGTAAGGCAGGCATTGTTGGGCTCCCCCTCGCTTTAGCAAACCATGCCCGTACCAAGCAGTGCAATAAGCACATTAACTGCTGTTGTTTGCAAGAATCGTGGTAGCTAATTCACAGTCACTTACAAACAGCGGTTTATGATGCCTTAAAAAGCCTTTAACTAGAAACGCGGCAACAAATGCCGTGGCCCCAAACACTGCTGAACTGTGACAGCAAATGCCTCTGCATGGCTGTTCTGAAAGAGCAACTTCGACTTTAACTGTAACAAGAAGAAAATGATATATCTGAGAGTCTACATGAATAGTAAGATGAAATCTGCAGTGCCTCGATAAGCAAACTAGAGTTTAGACTAGTTTTCTACAACCCAAGTGTAAATGAAGTTAATTTATGTTCGCTCTTGCGATGATGATAAAATACACCAGCTGTCAAGGATCCTTTACAGGTACTAAAGCTAGTAACAGCTGTGTGCTGAGGATTAGAATCACCAATTTATGCATTAAAGATCAAGTTTACGATAGCCAATATTACATGAATGGAAAAAAAAAGAAAGGCAAAGAGCTGGATAGTGCCAGTAAGTTTCATTGAAACAATAAGTAATTGGCCCACAAAGACAGGAAACCACGTGCCTTACGAGAATGAGAGCAGTTTGTGCGAATGCATGCGCTGTGTGCCTGTTGGGCAAAGGCTCCCAGCCAGTCGCCGGGGAACATGAGCCCCCGGGACATCAGTGAAATGCAGGTGTCAGAAGAAAGCCTTTACTCTGCAGCAGAATCAACGGGAGGAGGGGGCACTGCCTGCTCTAACCACCGTGGTGTTTTACTGGAAGTCAAAAAATACGGGAAACCCAGCTCTGAGACCTTTTCTCGGACTGCAGCCTTCCTACCTGAAAGACGTCTGGAGTTTTTCCACTTCTCAGTCTCCCCTAAAGCCTGATCCAGAGCGGAGGTGGATACACCAGGAAACTGCCTTTCCACTTCAGATTTCTACTAAAATTTCTTGTTATTACAACAAACCACTTCATTCAGCAGCACCACTTCACAGGCTCTTTTATAGAGACATTGCTTCTGCCCTGAAGAGCTTACAACCTACACGAGACAGACAAAATAAAGCAAATCAGGAAAAGTAGGGTGAGCAGAATATTAACGATGAAACAGTAGAAGGTGCTGCTTGGAGATCTGAAGTGGGCTAAGGATTAAGATCTTCGTGGAAGCCAGCTCCATTTTTTCATCCCTCATTGGACTCAGGTTGAAACAACTCGCTGAATGCATGAATGCAACAGCAACGCCTGACTTTTGAGGGACCCAACATGATGAGTTCATTTAAAAAAACAATACAAAATTTGTGAGACCCAGATTCTATGTGAATGAGAGATTTGGGGTTAAAAATGTGGAAATGCATTTTTCACTGCAGAGCTGGAAAACTAAAATACAACATTCATTTGTGTATGCTCATGTGGCCACTCGTGGTCTTGTCAGTGCACATTTTAAATTTTAATTTCAAGCAAAGTCTGCGCTAATTCTTAAAGAAGAAGGCTTATTGTGGGCCTAATCCCACCCAATTGATCTAAATGAATAGACTTTTAGCATTGCCTTCAGGGGGTGGATTTTTGGTTCAAAATAACAGAATTCAATATACAGTTCCGACTTTAAAAACACTGTGGTAAATAAAATTAAGCATATATAAGTCTCTTTTTTTTGTTGATGCCTGGCTCAGATCCATTTTTAACATGCTGTTAGCTATCAGAAATATGACACTGGCCACCCGAGTGCATGCTCTGGGGTAAAAACCTGCTTTTAATTGCTATATAAACTCCTTTCATAACATGGTTAAAAGATCACAGAGGCAGTTCCGAGCAGTAATTAAAGCATATTTAGCAAATACTAAAAATCACTCAGCAGCGGAATGTTTAACACAAGTAGGAAAACCAAACAACTTTTCAGTTGGAAGCTCTGCTCATGGACAGAGACCGTCGTTGTTGAGTGCCTGCACAACAGCAAGCGAGATGGGACTGTGGGCCTCTTGCTTCTGTAGGACAGCACAAGAGTAGAAGGAAGGAGTTAGTGTCCTGCGTTAGGTAGCACAAGTGAAAATACTGGAGTCTGACCATGCATTTGGCAGGGTACAGTGGCCCTCTACAAAGCCTGGTTCATCAGAGGCATCTCAGGAATTTGTCCTAATAAGCTAAAAATATGTATAACTTATGTTCTTTGACTCACAGTAATGCCTGACATCAAGCTACAAGAAGAACAGTGACTGGCAAAGAAGAATGAAACTTGATACAGAAATTCCCAATCGGTTCTCCTGACGGTTACCATCGTGCCTGGTGATAGGGAGAGATGCACCATTTTATCCGTTTTATGTCAGAAAAAACCCAGATCCCCAAACTGCAAACACTTTAAACCTAAATATATAGACAGTAGCCTTCATGAGTTCATGGTACCAGTCAGCCTCATATTCCTCACTCTTTTAATCTGATTTTTTTTTTCCACACTGACCACCAGATGTACTTCTGAATGCATCCGATCAACAAAGCTCCAGCTACGGACGTGTGGGCCGTGAACCATCGGACAAGGGTGTTGGACATATCCCTGAATGTTGAAATTGCAGTGTGGAGCAAGCAGAAGCATCCGGCAGCTGGGAAACCGGAGAACTGCTCGTCCTTGGAGGCGGCGGGGGGAAAACCGGACCTCCTGATCCCTCCATACCCGTCGTAACCCCGGGACCTATTTTTAAACGCGGAATGTGGATCCCCGAAGCGCCTGGGCCGGGCTCCACACCTGCTCACCACAGGGCCACAGCCGGCGGGGAAATGGAGACGGGAGACAGTGGCTTGGCCCTCTTTGCCTCGGGATTAAAACGTCCCTCCTGGACCAGAACCGGGCAAGGCCGCGCCATCGCTTTCTGTCCTGCCGTCCGCTGGGTTCCAACGCGTCCGGCGCGCCAGGGAGCCATCACAGGGCTGCCGCACCGGCCAGCTGCCACCCCGTTTGGGAGGAGGGCTGCTGGCACGCCGCG
>NW_008795026.1:599326-600914 GCF_000699145.1 Aptenodytes forsteri | reverse complement strand
GGTGGGGGGGGGGGGGGGGGGGTGTATCCTCATGCCGGGGTGAGCGGGGACAGAGCGGGACGGGGTCCACGCTGTGGGGGCTCTTCTGTCTGCCCGTCGCCGTGCGAATTCGGATGCGCTGGGCGTGTAGGAGCAAACTCCACAGCTTATGTGGGCTCTTTCCTCCCAGGGCACCCCCATTCCTCCTGGGGGGACGACTCGTCCCTTAGCAGTTTCGGAGCCCCGCGTTGCTTTAGTCCGTGCAGGGGATGGAGGATTTTGTAGTGGCGCCGAACGAGCCTTTTATCCTGGGTTTTTGCTGCTGCTGTGAATTTTCATTCATTGTCCTCGCAGCTCGAGGCCCCAGCCCTTGCTCTCTCCATTAAATGATTCCCCCCCCCGCCCCTCACTCTCTCTTGACTTTAAACTGCACAGTTACCAAAGGCCTCCCGCTGTACTGATTTATTGGCTGTCTCAACCATTTTGTTGGGGTGTGTGTTTGAGGGCTATATTGCTCTAGGGCGAGTATGTGACACGTCTGAGGTGGTGCCACAGGTGACTCTAAGGTCAGTGCCTCCTGTCTCGCTCTCCGGAGGCACAAAATAAAGGAGGAGGCAGCAGGGCAGGCTCCTGGCCAAAGGCTTTTAGGAAGGAGGTTGATTTTTAGAGTAATCTTTGTGGAGTGCTTTTATTTGAAGTTTATAAATGACGTAGCGCTATCATGCCCAGGCCTTCCATCTCTGCCTCATGGGGAGACTTGTTTTCTGTTAAGGAGGGTGGGAGAGTTTGTGAAAATGCTGTTTTAAGAGATTAAATTCTTGGCATTGTTTAAAAGTAGGAAGGAACTAAAGCTGTGGAGGGGGGGAAATCCTTCTGGAAATCCCTGTTGCTCTGTGGGATCAGGCTTTGTCCCCTCCCTTCGCTCAGTGGGAGCAGCAGTGCTTTAGGAAGGAGACAAACTCCCCGTAAAGAGGGAAGGCGTAATCTTGCAGATCAACCCTTTAAACCTCCTTTGGAAAATGCGCCCTGGGGAGGATGATGTTCAGCCTCTTTGAGGAGCAGGAGATAAAGGTGCGGGGAGGAAGGGGGAGAACATGTCACCCATTTCCCGGGGAAAGGGAACTGTGTGTGCGTGTAGGGAATGCTTTTTTCTTTTGGGAGCCTGCAAAGGGGTGCTCTGGTCACACAAAGCAAGGATTTGAGCTTGAGTATCCAACCACGGGAGCGAACGGACAATCTGCCTCTTTGTAGCTGAGGAGCAGAGTGGGATGGGAACAAAAGGGCATGTAAATGCACTTCTGCTCTTTGGAGAACTTGCTGCTGGAGACGCACATCCTACAGCCTCAAAGTATTAGGAGGAGTGCGGAGATGTGGTGTTGTCTCACGTTAACTGACAGAACCTGGGGAGAAATCAGGAAAGAAGTATTTAATTTCTTCCGTATCTTTTCCCTGTCCTGTAAACTGCGTTTCTGGACATCGCCTACTCACTGAACGATTGTGTTGGTATGCTGGTGTGTGATGGAGTGTACACTGAAATGTGTATATTGCGAACATATGGTTTCTCTTTTTCACTTTCCCATCCCCCGCCCCCCCCCCCCCCCCGCGAAAA
>NW_008795026.1:491089-599253 GCF_000699145.1 Aptenodytes forsteri | reverse complement strand
TCCCCCGCCCCCCCTCCCCATTTCAAACATTGGTGTGTCTGCCAGCGTCCTGGATGGAGATGTGACGCAAGTTTCCTAGCACGTATATGATTTGTGGGACAAAATGTCACTGTGTTAACTGAGCTGGACTGCCTTGCCTCTTGCTTCATGTCTCCTGTAAACCTCAAGGGTTTGGGTTTTGGTTTTTTTTTGAGCTCTCTTTACTTCTGTAGAGCTGTAAAAGTCTTTCAGCAGGGAACAAAGAGATGTCCTGGTGTGGAAGGAGATGAAGCTTGCACCGGTGCTTTTAAAGGATTTAACTTGTTTCCTGATGAAAAACGTTGCTCTTTACATTTAGCGTCCGACATTCAGTAGATTACCAGCTCAGCTATTTTTCCACATCAGAATAAAGGAAATCCATGTGTAGTCCAATTCCTTAATTTGTGCTGGTTTTGCCTGAAAATAGCCATATGTGTCTTTCATTTGACATGGATGGCTCCATACTGTTTTGGTGCAGGAATCGAAAGAGCACGTTTTCTACCTGCAAAGAGAACTTCTGTAAAACTGCCCTCCTGATTCTGTCTAATAGTAAAAAAAAGGATTACTCAGCACTGGGGATGACTCATGCCATTATAAAGGTATGGATTAATGCCTGTGTTTATTATGCTCAGTTAATGTTAGTAACTGTTGAGTAGCCTCCTTAGGTTAAATAACTTCTGTTCCACTGAGGAAGGAACCTTGCTCAGGATCAGAACCTGACTTTCATTTCAAAAAAGGATAAAATGGAGGTAGGGTAGAAGAAGCAATTTATAAAGCATTTCTTTGAAATGTACCCCCAGAGCAGTGATAGTCTTGGCAGGTGAATGCTGCCTCTGGAGATATCTAAATTTTCATCTAAGAAGAAAAACATAGTCTGTGCTGGTGGTTGTGAAGGTGGTCTTCTAAGTGTGGATCACATATAAATCACAGCAGTCGTCTCTTTGAAGCCCGAAAAAAAAATTCGACCTCATGCTGCTTGTGCTGATCAGATACTTGCACATGCAGGTTCCCTTGGATCTCACAATTCCTGTTGGAAGTGCTGGTAGCGGTAGTGAAGTTGATTGGAACTGGGTCATTCTCATTTTGCTACTTTTTTGGAAAGATGAGAGCTGTGCTGGCTGTGGCTGTTTGATTTAGGAGCATCCTCTTTGCTGTGAACAGTCTGTGCCAGAAACAGAAGATAAATTAGCAGTGGGAGTGCTCCCTTGCTCTATTCCTGTGCCCTTTCTCCCCTGACAGATTCCTTCGTAGCGATGAGGACAATGCAGGCTGTGCGAACAGATGTGGTGGGAGTTTCTTCTCCCCTCAGAAATCAAGCTTAAATTGAAAATTGAAGTCACCATTTACTGAATGATTAGGTTTTTTAATGACTGCGGTTTGTGTAGCTTTTGAGTTGGGCTTTGCCTGTGAACACGGTGATCTTTTGGAGTTGAATGTTTAGATTTCTAGCCACATTCTTCCCAAGCTCTACATGTGAGCGTGTGTACGCCTGCGTGGGAGAAATTTTCTTTTGCAGGTATAGAGGAGCTTCTTAGAATTAAGATTTCCGCTTCCCCAAATTTTATCAAAATGTTTGTGGTCACCCATCTTGTGCTTGTGTAGTTATTGCATGCACTGAAAAAGCACTGCCGTTGAAAAAGAGCAGCCTGTAAGTACTCACCAGGTACGATCGAAGTCTTTGGATATAAAAACCAGGCTGGAATGGGAGGCTCTTGTCCAATGGTAACTTTTTAGGTTAGGTTTCTTTTTTGAAGCGTGGTGTTGATTGTTACCTGTGAGTCTTATGTCCTAGCTGCAGCCAGTTTCATATGCCTATTTAAAACCCATTCAAGAAAAATGTTACACTCTATAAAATATAACTGCTTGAGAACTAAATTGAGTGTTTAGACTTCAGTCTTGGTGCCATATGTTTTGTTTTAGCATTTCCACACGGATTCCCACTCCTCCCCCAGCCTAGCTAAACAAAATTGATTCCTACAGCGCATTCCCAGTATTCAAGCTGGTTAATTCATTTGAAGACTTGCTTTGTGCGCTCATTTGTAAACTTTTTCCACTTGAAGTTGGTAGAAAAGCCTTTTTGTTGTTTTATGTTATGTTAAAGCTTATATAAAATTATCTTTGGGCAAATGTAGATCTGTTTAAAAAAAAAAAAATTTAAGCGGTCATTCATAGTACTTGGTCTGCTTGGGCACTGAAGTGGGCGATGCTCAGTACCTCAGTTTCTCAGCTACTTGGATGTAGACAAATATATCCTCTTGTGTATTCCTGAGTGAGACTGAATAGCCAGGTTACTCCTGCATCCAGGCTAACTTTCCTTTGAATACTTGGCACATCTCATTTCTTTAAGACGTTTGATACCATCACTCTACTAGAATAGGGCTAAATTGAATTGGTCTTCACCTCTTGGGAAGTGAAAACAAAAGGTGTTTAGTTGTGTGTGTGTCTTTGTTTAGTGTTTCTGTTGTTTGCTCTCTGATAGGAAGGAGGATAAAATGCACAAGGAAGCAGACTGAGGACATACAAAGCCAAGTGGTGGTGAAAGGCTGGCTGGGAAGAATACATCGTTGTTATCAAAGCAGCATGGCTGCTTTTCCTGCTGATTTGAAGGGAGGGCAGAGACAGTTCCCGCTGCTTTCAGTTATTCTGGGGTATTAAAAAAAAACCCAAAACACATGTGGGGTGTTTCATGTGGAAGTAGTTCACACTTTCCTGTGGTTGGTTTCTGTGTGGTAGTTGCTTCCAGTACTGCTAAGTTCCTGGGCTGATTAATGTTTAACACTTTCATTTCTCAAGAATACTATTTAAATAGTTTCAATTTAATGCAAATGTCTTGGCTAGTGCTGAGAAATTCAGATGTGCCGTGTTCCTGAGCACACCTGAGGGGTGTATACGCTGGCTGACAAATGCATGCCTGGGAGGCTTCTTCCTTCTGCAACCGATGAAATCTTGGAGAGGATCAACTCTTCCCCAGAATATTCATCTATTTAAACTTGGCAGCATCTATTTTATTTCTGAGTGTTAGCAGCTTGCCCACCAAGTCAGTGTCTAGAGATGTAATCTTTTATTAAAAGTTGGAGCTGTTTAAAATGATGGGCAATAACACTGGTTCTTACTGCTAATTGTGTTAACGAATTGCCAAAAACTGCATTTTAGTAAAATTTTCTTGGAAGATTTCCCCTAAAATGCACGATATCCATCATAAATCTCTGTAGTAGTAAATTTAGCTGTGGACAATGCTAATGGAGCGCTTGTAAACTTAGTGTTATTAAACTTTCTTAATAGGAAGAGACAGACTTGATAGCTTTGTGGGTGTAGAATAGCTGTTGGAGTAGTGGAATTTGGCATTGCAAAATCTTTGGAATATCAGGATCCTGGGACTTTCCAGATGAGTTTAGCCTATTACCCTGCACTCCCTTTAGAATCAAACAACTGAGATGCAGATACAAAGAACTTGGCTCTCAAAGTCGCTGCAGTTTCCTGTGACTTCACCTAAGGGAGTTCAGCCTTGACATTTCTAAAAAACATCAAACTCCATCTGTCTTTCTGGAGGTCATGTGGGAAAGTCTCAGAGGTGAGGTTAGGTCCCTGGCTGGCAGGCGGTCCAGGCTCTTTACCAGAAGGTCATTGCTCCTGGTGTATGAGAGGAGATGTGGTACCTCTGATGTGCAAAATAATGCATATGCTAATGAAGGGAGCTGTACTAAGAACAAAATCAAACTTGTCTGATTCAGTAAGACAAGATCATTGTAGCAAATAGTGCAAATACAGCTAAATGACAACAGGGTTACAGGTACCTGAATAGGTCTGTGATACTGCTTTAGTATTTCTCATGTTCCTCTCGTGCACGAATACAAATGAAGAGACTGACCTTAGTGTGGGATTCCGTCAACCTTAAGTTTGATCCCTTAGGTTGTCTGGGTGCGTCGTTTGCCTTGAAACACTGCTAATGCATGGGGTTCTCATGTTAATCATCACAGCCCGTGTATTATATCCCCTGTTTTTAACCACATAGTACAAGCAGGTAGGGATTTGTGGTGATCCAAGTGCAAGAAGGAAAAATCCAGTATTTTTTTTCACCCCTACTCAATAGCTACAACATCCAGCGACATTTTCCAAGTCCTTTCTTTCACTACTCCCCAAGGTTTTTGAAGACCGTTGTTTCCTGATGTGCGTCACTGCACACAGAATTTTTGCTTAACACAGATTTTCTTGCAATTAAGAGAAATTCCACCCTGGGAAAAAAAATATTTGGTTATGTATCAACCTCCATCAAACCAGAGTCTAACACATCTTGCAAGGATTTCTTAGACCTCTTTGGTTCTGCACACTGGGAAGTCTGCAGGGGACAGCTGTCTTCAAGTCTTAAAGGCTTCACAAGTCCCATCCATAAATGAAGTGCAGAGTAAATCCACAGCACTGATTCACTTTTTCGCTGAATCTTCCCTCCACACATCCGTTAAAGTTTTACACAACTTGTACTGCATGCTTGTGAAACAACATTTGAACTCTTATAACTCAGTCAAATGAAAATGCATTTTTTTAGAGAATACAGAAAAGCTCTTCTGAATGAGGTTTTAGTTTCTGGCCAAATTTCAATTTTCTGCCCCATCCGTTTTGTCTTGAGAGCTACTGAGTTGGGGGCGGGGGAGAGAAAAATTTCTTGT
This sequence comes from Aptenodytes forsteri, assembly GCF_000699145.1. Classification (NCBI taxonomy): domain Eukaryota; kingdom Metazoa; phylum Chordata; class Aves; order Sphenisciformes; family Spheniscidae; genus Aptenodytes; species Aptenodytes forsteri. The sequence continues at coordinate 594,571 of NW_008795026.1, read as the reverse complement.
TTTGTTTCATTTCACTGTTTCATGCTAAACTGACTTTATAGCATTCTCCAAAATGGATATTTCCTTCAGGCAGGAAATGAGCCTATGTAAATTCATCCTGGAGAGAAAAGGTATGAGCAGCTGTTAAAGAAGAAATAGTGCGAACTGAAATACTTCAGTGATCGTCTCTTACTGTAGTAAATTCTCCTTGGATTTTGCCAAAATTTTACCGCTTTATAGTCATGAATGGTAATTTAAGCACAAACTTTACTCTTTTTACTGCTAGCACCTTGCTATTAATAAAGCTGTGTGGGACGATGCTCCGTTTCCTTTGCATCCATCCACAGAATTGTTAATTAAGTTAAAACTGCGGAATGAAATTTTGTCCTTGAGTACCCCACTGAGTCTTCTGAGCACGTGGCTTGTCCTATGGTATCCTCTGCTAGCTTATTGTGTGGAAGAATTTAAGTTGCCTTTTGTCTTAGAGCAGAGTTAATTGACAAATTTTGCGGTTAGTTAGAGGGGAGAGTGTTGTCAAATAGGAAAAAGTTCTAAAAAAACCTAGTTGTGAACGTGGAATTGTATTGACATGCTTGTGGTCAGGGTGTGAGATTATTGCATCTTGTGGCAATTCAACATATGTTTTGTAAAACTGAAGTTTTCCTGAACATTGGATGAAAGCTCCATAGTTACTGTTGGACAGGTTGGGCATTTTCGTTTTCAATTTTGCCTAAGTTAGGCTTTTGCTTATTTTTGGTCTTCAGGGGATTGTAAGTCCATTTTCTTGGGATCCAGGGTTCGATCCAGCTTTCTGAAAAGGAAGCTTTGAAAACGGTGCAGAGAGTAGTGGAAAATGATAGCATTTGAAAAGTGAGAGAGCAAGTTAATAGCTGTGGGATGAGAGCATTTAAAGAATGTTTTTTCTTAAGGAAATCAGCTGCTCAGAGCTGATACCTGTTGAGGTAAGTGGGGCAGCTGAAACAGCAGTCAGGCGTTTCAGGCCATCTCCAGCTTCAGGCAGACAACACAATATTAGGTTATCTTGATGGCTTAAAAACTCATGAAGATGCTTCTTGTCACGGAGTAAACACCTTTCCTGCAAAATCCCCAGGGATGGATTTCATTATGTCAATTTTCAGAACACAAACGGAAAGCTACTGTCACTTACTTTGCTGAGATGCAGAGCTAGAAAGGACTCCCAGGGTCGTGGAGTCCGGTTCCCTGCTATAGCTGAGGACTCCCAGGGTCGTGGAGTCCGGTTCCCAAATTCGGTTGGTGCCAAATTGTATAATCCCTATACCAAATTAATGAATGCTTGTGTTTGAAATGGTGCATGGGGGAATTACAGGCACACGTTCTATTAAACACTCAAACCTCCGTGTGACCCTGTCATCGCTGTATGAAACAGCTGCTTAATGGATTCCCTATGACAGTGGGAAGGAACAATGCCTTCTCTTTCATAGCAAGCGTCTATAACTCAGTGTTTTTCTTACGCTGCTTGCTTTACATTCAGGCTGTATCTGCAAGAACGCTTCCCAGTGAAGGCATGGGAGAGCTGCAGCTTGGCATTCGTGCTGTCTCCAAATCTTAAACGCGTTGACTAACAAATATCTCTGATTTGTGATTCCTTAAGATCTGCCAGTGGAAATTGAGTCCTTTGGAAACTTGTTATATGTCCTCACCTGTAAGAACTTCACCTCCTAGGCAGCTTCTTTGTGAATCTCTTTCTGTCCCTCACCTTGTGAGGTAGTGCACCAAGCAAGTTGAAAGCTGAGGCTGTAAGTTCCATCCCTTCGCTAAAGTAAAAATTGTCATTGAGGATGCCAAGTGCTGTCTAATAAATAACGGTATCAACAGTTAAGAAATACCTTGGTATTGACTTCCAGCAAACTGTACTTCACTGGAAAAAGTGTCTTGAGCATGAACTCTTTTCCCATTGAACAACTCACCGATGCAAATCTTTATTTCAATAGCTGAGAGGCTGATGCACTAGTTATTTGTCCAGATACTAAGGCTCAGGATGGTTCTTATTACTCTTGGTTAAAGAATGTAATTTTTAACCAGTGGGCTAATCGTGTGTGCTGAACACACTAATAGACGCAGAAAAGACTTATTAGATCAAGCTATTCCATGAAAAGAAAGGATAATAGCCTTCAAGAGAGGACATATCAGATACTTAAAAGCTTATTTACCTAAAATAACCACTGTACTATCAAACATCTGCACTGTATGCAGACAGATTGTTCTGTTTAGTGGAATCCCGGCCAAATAAAATATCCTCTACAGTTGACAATTACAGTTGAGACAGAGTTCAGAGATAAAGGTTGGGAGGGAAGAAAGGGGAACACTGGCTTGGCTACTGTACCAGGGCTGTGTTTCGAGCCTTGGTAATACCTGATGACAGCCAGCATGATATTTACATTGCTGCATATACCATAAAGACAACTGACAGTGATTAAAAGGGAAGGATAAACCTTCTCCAGTAATATCGCTGTGTTTGGAAATGAGATGTTTGAGCCTGCTTTCCATCGCACAGAATTAACACTGCATAGCTGTACGGCCCTTTAACTTAGCCAGAGACGCTGGCACAAAATCAAAAAAATATAATTGGTTTCAAACTGAAAATCTAATTTAGGCATGCTAATAGCATCTTAAGTAAATGTGGCAGGTCACACAGGACTTGTGTAACTGGTCCTTGGAGCTTACTGTAGTGACTGCCATGGGGAGAACAGTCTCAAAGGCGTTCCCCAAATCACCTGGGCACCTTGTGCAACTGGAGGGTGTTTGTATTTTCTGGTGAGGTTCTGATCCATTCCCTGCAGACTGTCCCTGTGACAGTAGTGTTTCTGTCCTTTTCTTGAGGTGGGCTTCAGGTTAAATCATATCTGCTTAAAGGTATGATGGGAATGTATTAGTTATTAGTTATATTAGTTCAAACTATGTATTAGTTTGAACTAATTTGGTATGTCCTAGGGGCTGCAGGAGGTTAGGCATACAGTCACAGCAGCACTCTCTGGCCATCTCTCTCCTCCATGCTTTGGTGTTTGCAGTGAAAAGGTTGGGGACAATATTAGATGGGCTGATATTTGCCCCTGTTAATTCTTCTCTCCACTGATACCATCTGTGACCAGTGGCTTTTTCTCTTGTCTTTTTTTTTTCCCTTCCATCTCTTGTTCCAGTGTACAGTCCGACACCCGGGCAGCTGCAGCTCTTCACTGTGTTCAGTGCCGCTTGGTGGCAGGGAGGCAGCTGAAAGCCTGGCTCAGCTGCATGCACTGTAAACTGGTGATTGCAGGTGAAGCAGTTCACTGGTGAAATGAAACAGCAAAGTGACCCGGTGACAATTTTGTTAGATATCTTGCTGACATGCTTTGCATGGCCAGCCCTATTCCTCATCCTCCGTTCCAGTCCTGGCCTGTGTTATGTTGACAGGCTGACCGTTTTCTCTCCAAAGCTGTCACTTCTGTGCTTAGTCTGTAAGGATTCCCAACCTGAATGTTTGCTGAAGGTGGGAAAACAGATGACATTTTTCTGTGTTCAGGGCCTAAGGGATATCGAAAGAGTTTCAAGAGAACAATGCGATGTGGGGTGGGGTGAAAATTTCCATAAGGCTCCTCTTCCTTTCTGCAGAAACCTTGGCATTGAGTCGTGCAGTTTACAGTAGCTAGGTCTCTCTACAGCATAGAAATCGGAGACTCATTTATGATGTGGAGTTCGATGGGGCCATGGGGAGATGTACCCAGCCACAGCTATTACCCATCAGTTGCTGATGGCTCTGAAAATGGTGTCGGACTTCTTACAAATGACTGGATATGGTTTGTATTCCTCCTTTGGAGTTTGAGAACTGAATTAAAGACCTGAGCAATAAGCCTGCAGCGTCGAGTGTTTCTGTATAGATAGACCACTGGAAAGGAAGCATGTCTAAACAAGTGCTGGCAGCACTGTATGATCTTTACTGGCTTATCATTGCTCTCTGCTGTACATGGAGCATTAGGAGTCCTGAGAAAGACATTGTCTTACATGGGCAGAAACCTCTGAGCTCTGAACACAATGCGTGGTTTTCAGTGGTATTGTCAACAGCGAGCGCTCTCGTCAAGATGCTGAATAATTCACTGTCAGCAAGTTTATGTGCAGTTCAAATATTTTGGCTGTATTTCTAATTTGATAGCTGAGTTTCAGAAATCTGCTTCTTATTTTCTGAAATTCTTTGAACATGCTGGATTAATGCTGGAATATTAGTTGTCTGTTGGAGACTGCAGGTACTAACACGAAATGATCGAGCAAAGATTCTCAGGCTTTGGGGAAAACATGTAATTGAGTCTTAACAATATAAATCTCTCGTGTGTGAGTACCGTTTGAAATAAATGGCCTCACAACTTGCACAGAATTGCAAACTACTTGAGCTCTGGCTATAGTGGCATAAATGACCAGAGGTCATTACAAAGAGATACACCTGCAATTTAAATGAAACAAACATAGGATTTCACAAGTAATAACTGTGCTTTTTCCCATTCCTTCTTCCAATTCTTTCATTAAAAGGTCTAGACTGTAGTCATCAGATGTACTGGTGCGAAATAGAAGTAATTTGTATTTAAGTCTTAATTCTGTGCCTGGACATGTTACCTCCCAATTATTACCCTTTCTCAATGTGTTGTCCAGCACATGCCCTGTGTCATAATGTACGTGCAGTCACCTTCGGCTTGAACCCAGATAGATGTTTGCAGCGCTTGGCTGTGCTCAAGGTGAGCCTGAAAGAGGAATGAACGTGCTGCATTCAGTGATGTGAGTTATGCCATATTGCAGGGCGGGGTGACATTTTGACATGGACCACATGGAAATGCAAAGTTTTAGAATAATTTCTTTAAAACAGGATTGAACTATTCTTTTTAAAGCCTTTTCCTCAGAAATACAAGGGTAGCTACTCTTGTAAATGTGAGAGTTGAGCTATTACGCCTGCCTGTAGGACTGCTGCACACGCATAGTGCAGATCTTCATGTATAGTGTGTACTTATGCTGTGATACATAGTCAGTGGGGATTGCTGGTTTTCCTCCACCCCCCTATACAGGCTTTATTTTTTTTTTTTCCCCCTCAGAACTGTTAAATCTGCTTTCACTTTCTGGCTTTGCTTATGCTTCTTTGTTATAATAGTTCCCTGCACTGTATTAGCAAGTATTTCTTTCCCTCTACTCCGTATCTTTCCGCCTCTGCTGTAGATCAAATACTGCACGACTGGAGTTGAGAGAGGGTGCGCCAAGTTAAACTGGCCTCTTACTACCTCTGCCAGGGTTTTAAATAGGGTATTGCCATCTTGTGCTGTGGATGTATCATCCTTCAGCTTGCGGAGAAATAAATGTAAAGCCCTAGTTCTTCTCTCTATGGGAAATACTATTCATGGTAAATCCATATCGGGAACGAGTGGTGGAAAGGTGTCTGGGAATGAGCGTGGCTGTGTTGGTGCAGCTCTGGGAGCTTCCTGGGGGTAGGTGCATGTCTGCACTCCCCATGTTACTGTGGGGAGGGGAGCTCCGCTCACTCTTGTGATTTTGTAGCTTTTTTGTTGTCTTGGCCATGGATTGCTCTGCTGCTGCTTTAGTTTCCCACAGGTTTTCCAACCAGGCACAGAACAAAACCGACTGAATTCGCCCTTACTGGTTTTGCTGTTGCTCGCAGTGTTTTTAACAGCAGCATTCGGAGTCAGCTTACTGTTTGGGTTCGCTCTAAGCAGTGCTAGAAGCACCCCAGTGATCTTCCTGCTGAGTCAGGGCCGTAACTTCACTTCTAGCATCATTAACATTTGCAACACTCTTCCTGCAGTACTGGGCTGAGTAGATGACACCTTCCTGTGAAAGCTTTCTCCTCACCATGGGTGAGCAGATTTTTTCATCCCCTCTGTGGCAGTACTAGGAATATATCTGAGTCCCATTATGAATTCCCTTTGGTCTTATTGATGTTATTTGTAACTGTCAGTGTGGACCGCGTCTTCCATTTTGTAGTAGGAATTTGATGTATAACGGGGAGATGGCTTGTAGAACTATGACTGTATTCAAGGACCATTAACGTTGCATTACTTCACTCTTCCTGAATCGTGGGGCTTGTGCCAGGAAGACTTTTGACATCCAGTGGACTCTTCTTACCAAGTCCTGCTTGGGGAGAGGAGTATTCCCGCCCTGTACGGAGTTGGCTACAAATTCTTTGCGAGAGGACTCTCTTCTCACCAGAAACCTCAAATGAGGTGGAGAAAATAGAGGCATAACTTTGCCTTCATAGCAAATGGACCGAACAATGCAAGATCAGTCCGAGTTTGAAATCTGGTGTTTAATTTCTGGTTTAATTAGATCTGTATCTGCCCTTGTGCTCTGTAAGAATGCTTAAGAAATTCTATTCCCAGTCTTATAGCTTCTTGTTTTATTACTGTATTGTCCCTGGAACGAGTAACCAGAGAGCAGGGCTCCCACAGCTCTTTGGCATGAGGCTGTCAAAGAGTTGAAGCATCCGGAGATGGAGGTTGCTGTCCCTGTGCCTGCAGTGGCAGGTGTGAATACAGAGTCTGTGTTATAAAGCATTAAAGGTCTCCTGGGCTTTGGGTGTCCTGTCTGTGTGATCTGGAGTGAGGACCGTTAATGTCATATCCTTGACCAAGATACTTTGGGGGGAGTGTGTGTGTGATTCCACGGCTGGATCTTCTGCTCATTGTTATAGATGTGTAATCCCATAAAAAGATGTGGAGCGAAGCAAACTGTCTACTTCTCTCGCTGCTTCTGCAGGTAGTCACAACAGGGTGATTTCTTTGGTTGGTGTAACCAGCAGGATGTAAGACAAACCCTTTGAGAGATTGTGCCAGAGCCCACAGGACATGGTTCTGAATTTTTATCTTTTTTTACCCGAAACTGGATACCTGGAGCCTGAAAGCCATTGCTTGGTCCAGAGCAGCCTTGCAGGGAAGTGTTTTGTGTGCGTTGTTCATAAGAGGAAAACCCGGGGGCACAATTATAAACAGAGCCTGCGTCACGAGCGGCTTTCTGGCACAGCACTCTAGATAGTGGAGGATGGATTCCAGATCTCGCTTAAAAATAGAGAGCTTGTGTGTGTACTGGGGAATGGTGAAAGGAGAGGGCAGTGTTGTGCAGAGGTGTTCAGCTGAGCACGGTCTAATGCTGAAGGAGACTTGGGAACATGACTTAGAGGGGCAGGCTGGGAGAGCTGGGTTTCTTCAGCCTTAGAAGAGTGAGCTGAGGGGGAATGTTGTTGCTGCCCTCAGCATCTAGTGGGAAGTCATAGAAGAGGTGAAGCTGGAGTCTACAGAGGTGTGTGGTGAAAAGCCATAGTTGTGAGCAATGTTGGGAAATCTGATTAGATGGTGAGGTGAGAAAAAGCTTTACCATGTGGGTGGTCAAACACAGGGACAGCCAAAAAGGTTGTAGAAGTATCTGTTGTTAAAGATATTCAAAATTAGACTGAACTTGATGCTGAGGAACCTGGTCTAACTTGGGATTTGGCCCTGCTTTCAGCAGGAGGGTGGACTAGAGGCCTCCAGAGGTTCCTTCCAACCTAAATTGCTTGTAACATTCATTTGACCCTGAAAGAGCGTATTTCCTCTACAGAGGGGATTTGATACCACATTAAGATAAAGACTGATGCTCCAAGACTGTTATGGAAGATGTCCCCTGTTGATTGAAACAGCTGTGTGAGCAGCTGAGTTACCTTGAAGGGAAGTTTTCACATCTCCCAGGGTACCTGAAACTCAGTTTCCAGTAGCGGGATGGATTTAAAGCTTGGGCAACACTGTTTTGTGAGCACTCTTTCTGTGTGGCTGCTTTAAATTGCTATTGCACATGGTGGGGGAATACTGTTCGAGAGCCAGGACTTGATGTTTGTCTTGTGACCATTTGGCATGACTGTTCCCATTGCTTAAGCAGATATCTCTGCCAAAAGGACCTCTGGCTTCAGTTGCATTCGCCTGGGAGGAGGCATCAGTGCAATTCATCCCAGTCTTCCTGGGAGAGCTGCAATGTCCTTATGTGGCTGCAAAGATGCAGTTATCTTAGGAAACAAAATGTATATGAACAATCTATGTCCTCAGGTCAGTCCCCTGTCTTTCCACTCCTCCAAATAGACTTGAAATCATTGGTTTCCATCAACTTTAACACAAATCTCGGAGGGTTTGGGGTTTTTTTGTTTGTGTTTTTTTGGTTTTTTGTTAAAAAGCAAGCTTCATACAAGTTATGTGACTGCAGAAGAGATGGTTTCCAGCTTCCCTTGAAGGCTGGTGGTGGACTTCTGCAGGGAGTTTGTCCCAACTTAAGAAGTTCATGCTGGAGCTCTGGAGGAGCATGGATTCAGAGGAGATACCTTGGGAAATCAGGCTTCAGTAACTGAGTGCTTGGGGAGTTTTTGGTTTGGGTTGTTTTCATCCTTTCAGAGGTTGGTTTTATTTCGGAAAGAACCATTTAATCATAAAAACATGAAAGAAGCAAGGGTTAGAAAGGGTACGTTTTCCTCCTTAGGCAGTGTTTCCTAAATCAGGTTGTGACCCTCTTATGCAGGAATTTTGCAGCTGCTATCCTAAGGGTTGGAACTGTATCTGAGAGCCTCCAGAGGCAAAAGCAGGGGGTATTAAACAGATCCTAATACCCACTCGGGGTCCACCCCCCCCCAGCCCTCAACAAAATGATCTCCTGCTTTTCAGGAATAAAGCAGCAAGCATTTGGCCGTGCCCAGTTTTCATTGTTTTGCTAAGCCGTTATGCTGGAAGAGATTAACTAGAGAGCGAATTTTCTCAGAAAGCTGATCTTGAGGGAGGCACAGAGGGAAGAGCCTCAGCACTGTGTCTTGAGGTAGGGAGCAAGCATGAACTGAGCACAGGAACATTAACCCAGTGCTGCCCACGTCATTGCAGCTGAACAGCGCACCGGACTGCAGTTGGCTCTGATTGTAGCAGATCTGTGTCTGCTGGGAAACTTGGTTTGTCTAAGTTGTGCCACCCTAGCACAAACTGCCCTTGTGGTTTTTTTTTTTTCCTCATTGAAGATGGTTCATAGCAGCCAGGGAAATCACTTCTCTCCCTACCTTTCCCCATGTATTTGTTACATGCTCTAAACTTTAAAAAACTTCCTTGCCAGGCTTTTTCTTTTTCTCTCTGTTGGTGTTGTCATCTCTGTGCTCGTTTTCACTTAGCAGTGTGTTTAGCATCCTTGCTGCAGCTTCTCTCCTTTCCTTCTCTTGCCACCCTGGAATTTCATGGCTGCAAATTGTATGGCTGCAAAGCCTGAAAGTGGCCATGTTGCTATGTTTTCTGTACTCTTCAAAGAAGCATGGAAACCTGTCTTTGTTTGGTCCTAGAAGCATGGCACGCCGCTGCTGCTACTAAAGAGCAGCTTGCTTGTGGCACATCGTGCTGCAGCTTGGCTTAATCCTTGCTTGATACGCTTTTGAGATTTCATTGTTTCTCTATAATTAGGTGCTACAGAGGAGCTGAAAGAAATGACGAATTAGTGGGAGGGGGGTAGTGGGGAGAGCAGGTGGTGATCGAACTGAAGGGAGCTGCCAGAGAAGTAGGAGCAGCAGGGAATTAAATGGGAGGAGTCTTGAGTTCGGATGATTTGCTGCCGTGTACCCAGAAGGATTTAGTTTGGGATTTCATTACTGTTCAAATAATGCCATATACCCATAACAGATTGGGTCCCTGTAGGCTGGGGCATTGTCCAAACACTTAGTGAGAAGCAGTTTTTGCCCTGAAGTCCCAGCGAGCATCGATCAGGCAGGCTCAAGGAGTGGGAAGGAGCTGTAGCATGCACGGTCCTGCTTTTAATTAGTCTGCATCTATTGTGTTTGGGATTTCATTACTGTTCAAATAATGCCATATACCCATAACAGATTGGGTCCCTGTAGGCTGGGGCATTGTCCAAACACTTAGTGAGAAGCAGTTTTTGCCCTGAAGTCCCAGCGAGCATCGATCAGGCAGGCTCAAGGAGTGGGAAGGAGCTGTAGCATGCACGGTCCTGCTTTTAATTAGTCTGCATCTATTGTTTCTGGTAGTAACATCTTAAAAAAAAAAACAACAAAACAAAACAAAAAAAAAATCCAACAAAAAAAACAACAAAACAAAACAAAAAAAAAATCCAAAAAAAAAAAACCAAAAAAAAAGCCAAGCATGCACGGTCCTGCTTTTAATTAGTCTGCATCTATTGTTTCTGGTAGTAACATCTTAAAAAAAAAAACAACAAAACAAAACAAAAAAAAAATCCAACAAAAAAAAACCAAAACACAAAGCCATTCTTTGTGTAGTCACTTCTATAAAACCCTGGACTTCTGTCGTCTTGTGAAAGATTTGGTCTGCAGTAGTGGTATCATGTCTGGATTGTAAGAAATGTCTCTGCCAGTCGTGCTTACACCAGCTGGGTTTAACTGGCACAGAAATCTTGGTACGTCATGTTGTGGGGGGAAGCAGGTGTGTGCTGAAGCTATTGAGTGCCTGAGATATCCAGAAAGAGTCTTTGAGCACAGATACTCTTGTATTGATGAGGACTGTGCAAGTAGCTTTAGAGATGAAAATATGCCCCGCAAAACTAACTGAAGAGTGAAAAGGGTTGTGTGGCAAGACAGTCTCTGAGGTGCACAGTCGTGTATTCTTACAGCATCTGGCTTGTGTTTTCAGCCTTTATTACTATGCATCAAGACATCCAAAGAAAGAAATCATAATACTGGTGCTTTGAACATGTCAGCAGCAACGTTTCTTCTGGGATCTAACTCTTTGCAAAGGAATGATACAGGCACAAATGTATTGTTTTCTGTTCTGACTTCCAAAAGCCTATTGCTGTAGGGAGACCAGCAGTGCTAGGAAATGCAAACTCACTTCTCCTGCCTTTTGTCACCACTTCTGCATGCTCTGCTGTCTTTGTCTTGAGTCACTTTGTTGTGTTTTTTCACTTTTTTTTCCCCAAAGCAGCAGCAGAAAAGTTTAGAGAAGCAGGTACTGGGTGGAAAGGAGCAGGTCAGTGCAACCCAGGATACCCACTGGGTGAGAATACATCTGTGCTGGGGCTGCTGCTTTCATGTTGGGAGTCCTGCATCTTGTACGTGCCGGGCAAAGCAACCACAGGGAGTGTATGTAGAGGTTTGCTTTTGGGATGTTTGTCCCGTGCTTAATACTGTGTATTTCAGCCCTGCTCCCCAAACTCAGCTGTCAAAACCTCTTCCCGTTGCTTTTTCTGGGTGCTTTTTGTTAATGTCTGCCTAGACTCTTCCATCATCTCCATCCTTTGCTAAAGACTCTGCTTATGGCACTCAATCTTTATTTTCAATGTCCCTTGTAAATATTCTTGCCCCTGTTGCTATCCTTTTCTTCTACTTAAGCTTCTCCTGGTAGCTTTGTTTTGCCCTCTGCTATGAATAGTCTCTGAAAAATAATATGCGTGCAAGTAATAAATGGCCTCAGTCTTGAACTTCTTAAAAACCCATTTGCTTCATGAAATAGTACAGCTTTAGCAACCTTGCCGTTTTGTGTTCTGCACATTGCTGCCTTCTGCTGTTAAAATGTAAACTCTTAAGTGCAGGGAATCAACTGGCAAGCTGAAGCTGTTGTCCCGGGTACACTTGCAATACCATATAAAGTGAAATGAAACTCCTGCAGTTCCTCTGTAGCGGGTACTGGTTGAAGATTAGAGGAGCAGAGTCCCACAGTTCAGGGCTTTGTAATTTATTTCAGCGAGACTTTGGATGGAGCAATTTTTCCTGTATCTTTCAGGGCTGGATTTCAAGCTCTTTCCCCCACCTGGCACTTTATTCAAGTTTGACTGTGACTTGGTGCAACTCACTGCAGGAAGACTATTGATGGTGGTTGTAGGGAGCTTCAGTAGTCTTTGAAGATGAGATTGCAGGGTTTTGCCCCCAGTTTATCTGAACAGACTAGGAAAAAAAAAGTTTGCGAAAATGTTGTGCTTGACCTGTATTGCAGAATCTGGGAACAGGTTTTAGAGCGTTAAGAATAGGAGAACCTCGTAAAATAGGTGTTTTATTCCAAAATACTGACTAGCTGTTCTCATCTCCCTCATCAGCCCAAATGGGTTCAAGAGTTGTGCCTGGGATAATGAACAAAATAGCTGTGGGTTTATTTTTAATAGCATTTTCTTAGGTATTGGCAATAGGAAGCTCTTGAGCTGTTTTCCACCTGTCCTACCCCCTTTTTTATTAATTTGAATTTATTCCTTTTCAGTGAAGTGTGTAAATGCGGGGAACCGAGATGAAGGTAGAAAGGAAAGCCACGAGGTGTCCTGTTCGTGAGCCGTGAATGTTGCAACTGTTTCTGGAGGCCAACAAATACAGGCTTAACATCAACTAGATTTTAAGTCTCACTGCTGCTAACTCCTTTTGATATCAAAGGATATGATATTGCTGAGCCGTTTAAATCCAGAATTCTTATCCCTACTTCTAGCAGTTTGAACAACTGTACATTAAAATGTGGTATTTTTTCCCTATTTGAACTTAAACGTTTTCTCGCTGTGGTTTTCAACCCAGACGCTGAGGCTGTGTGGTACTATGGGAGAACTGGAGCTGAATGGTCTTGAATGAAGCCTACCTTGTGCCTTTGCATAAAATGAGGGGAGATGAGAACAGCAATTAGTACATAAAAATATTTGAAAAATCTAATTAGTGTTGGTAGCAAAGAGTGTGGCTTGTTTCGACACTTTGGGTGAACACATCAGGTTAAAAGTCCGTGTGACCTCAGTGGCCTTTCTTTTAAAAGCATGCAAGAAGAATCACTCCTCTGTCATAAGTAAGCTGGAGTCTGGGATTTTTTTATCTGCAAAACTGTAATGATCCTCATAAAGATCCACTTGTTTTCTTTTGGTTAGCCCAGCACTTCAATGTTGCAGCTGAGCTGGCCCGCGGAGTTGCACAGACCTGGAGCGGGGAGTGCCTGTGGGGTTGCCTTCGCTGGATTTTCACCTGGCTCTGCTGTCTTTACTAACTGGCACTTGTAATTTTGTTGTCTGACCTTCCTTCCTTTCTGCAGAAGTCCCGTAAGATGTTGCTAACTATCCATCTTTTTCACCCACAGGGAGTGGAGCAACTGCGGTGGTGCAGGCAGCCTTCTGTGCTCCAAAGAAGGAGAAGGTGGCAATTAAACGGATCAATCTTGAGAAGTGTCAGACGAGCATGGATGAACTCCTGGTATGCAATCAAAATTGTCTGGGGAGTTGTATTTCAGTTAGCATAATCTCTATGTTTGCTAAGTGCCTTAAATAACCTTTCTTGAGGTGGTGTGAGGGTGAGGGGACCCGACTGATTTCACTAGAGGCAGTTCAGTTGTCCTGGTTGTGGGACACAGTACTTAAAATGTTAAAAAGATCAATTGTTGGAGAACTTCAGGCTATTTGTTTAAGGCTAAGCACTTTGTATAATCCCTTTGTTTTGAAGAGAGTTAATGTGCAAGTGTGAAGCTCAGCTGTACCCACAAGAGCTCTGTACTTTGAGGGGCGCCCAGAGCTGTGTGCTTCCAGAATCTTTAAAATTTAAGGGAATGGTTTTGCTTTCTCTCCCTTTCCTGCAGTTCTTCACTTTTTTTTTTCCCTTCACCTGTTTAGAGAAAAACTGAATAAACTAGCTCTTGTTCCTAATCTCTTTCTGGTACTGATGCCAGCTAAGGGATCACACTGACATATTGCAGGCTGCCATATGGAAACCCCCACTAATTCTGAGTTCAGGACAGGAGGTAAGAGTCCTTTGGAGCTGTAGCTCTGTAATTTTCTTCTGCTGTGTGCCTCTTTTCTCAAGATTTTCTCAATGGGAAACAGCTTCTGGCAGGTAGCTGTGGTAACTAAAATTTCTTTTTTTTCTCATCCGTCTTGTATGTTGATGGGCTTTGTCGTCTTTCCTGTGTATGTGAGCTGGTGCTTTTGTAGTGCAGCAGCTGTCACATGCACCTCATGTGGAAGGTCCCTGGATTTAAGCCAGGCAGAAATGGGCATTCCTGTGAACATTGAGGTGTCTCCACTAAAGGCAAGAAAGCTCTTGTGGGTAAAACTTTCCGTAGTGAATATTGACTGGCAGGGATTGAGGAAAGGCAGTGAGATGAGGCCTTGTACCACCTATCCTTTTAAAGCAACTCTCTAGGATTTTTTTTTTTAATCATACCTGTTTCTCTTTCCACTTGCATCTTGACAGCTTCTGTAGTGTTAACCCAGGCTTTTGTTTTGGTGCTTGCAATTAGAAAGTAGAACAGAGACAGAGTTCAGGAGTCCTGGCTAGCTCTACACTTGTGTGATCTTCAGCAAGTCACTCGAACCACGGTTCCAGTTTCCATCTAGTAACTAATGCCATTTTTATCATTATAGGTATCTGCAAATCTCCTCTTGTAAAGAGGAAAGGCTCCATCCAAGCTGTCACATTTCAGTGTGCCTGTGAAGGGTTGCATGTAAGACTCAAGATGACCTGCGTTCAAATCCTCTTATGGCTCGTGCTAGTGTAGGAGTTTGAGATCTCTTGCCTTTTCACAGTCGCTCTTTTTGTCCTGATACCATCCCTTGGTATTCTTTTCAAGGCTCTTATGTGGCTTGTCCATACCGCTTTGCCGCAGTTGTATTCCTAACTGTATTGTCATGATGTAGTAATTGAGATTGTTAGTGTTTGAGTAATTGCCAATTCCAGCTAAAAGGGTTAGGTTCAGAAAGATGTGCTGCAGGGACTTGGCATGTAATTTTAGATAAGTACTTCTAATTGCATATTTTAAATCTCTGGCTGACCCATTCCTCACAATGATTTTTCTTGTTACGGGTAGGACTGCAATGAATTGCTGTTGTCAGCTCTCCTAAGCTTCAAATTTTGCGACCAGATCTAGTGTGGGTCCTTCTGTAGGCTTGTGTATAGGTCTGTTGTGAAGGCAAACGTTCATGTCTCAACATCATGTGGCAAATACTGTTCATTAATGTCTGGGATGAAGACAGGAAATTGAGGTCTTCCCATACCTGCTGTCAGTAAACAGACTTTTCATGACTTGCCTTGTAGCATTTTATAGACGGCAACACAGGCATTAAGTGGCTCCAACTGACAAATTTGGACATGGCCTATAAAAATAACTGCTTTAATAGTGAGACATTAGGTCAGGAGACTGTGCAAAAATGCAGAGGGAACCTGATGATAAACTGTTCTTCGGCCAACACCAGTCGATTCCTCGACTGGCTTAAGGTCTTCCTTCTCAGACTCAGATGTGGTAGTCCATGAGTGGTTCTCCTTTTCTGTGTACCCCAGAAGGCAGATTATTAACCTGATCTTTGAAATAAGCCTCTGTACCATGTCTTTAGTTGTGCTCCCAAAGTCTGTAGCCCCTCTAGAAAACTTGCGCGTGATTTAAGGAGCACGGGTAAGTGATTAGTGCCTGATATTTCAGAGGAAAGTGCAAGAATCAATCTCTGGGCAATTTTGGGATTATCTCTGCCCAAACAAGTTCTTGTCTGGGCCTGTAACAGTTGAGCTTTACTTAGCCAGATTTAAGTTGACCTCTTAATTATTTTTGAAAGCTCTTTAAAAATGCAGCTATAGATATTCTTGAACTTAAAATCGTGGAGGGGGGAAGAGGATGGTTCTGACCTGTAGCAGCGTCCTGGGGCAGTGGTCGCCAAGGTAGACGTGTTGTGTGAAGAAGTGTTTTCCCTGGATTTATTCTGACTTTGTCAGTTTATTGGGTGTCATTTCCCAGTGCGAGAGCCGAAAGGATGGATGTTCCTGATTTCCCTGCTCTGTGCTCTTACCTTCCCTACTTTTTATCTTGTCTTCATATTTGCTTTTTCCCTAAAGTAAATATTCTCAAGCTTTTCAGTCTTGTAGTCTCCCTTCATGGCAGTTTCCCCGATCAGTTTAATTACCTTTTTTGAGCAACTACTTGTTATTGCTGGATTTTTTTTTTCTTCCAAAAAATGGAAATGTAGAGTCCTTGCAGATTACAGTGGTTTTAAGAAGCAAGTGCAAAGAGAAATACGATGAATTCATACTGGAGTATGTTATGCCCCCTCCTTGCTTTCTCCTCTCCTCCAATGCTGTTAAAAGCGTGAACTTGGGCTTTTATTAGATCCATTATCCTTCTATTGTGCTGAAAGTATCTGAGCACAATAATCAGCTTATGGTAAACTTTGATGTACCGCTTGGGGTCAGGACAATGCTGTTGTGTTACAGCACTGCCCAGTCATCAGGCAATGGGATAGAAAAGGGAAAATTGTGCTTAAATTCTTTTTTAATTTTTCTTTTCTACAGTGCTTCAGATCCATAGACTTCTCTGAAGCAAGCTTGTTTATTCCCAGAATCTGTAGCAAAGAGGGTAAAATAGTGTCATGTTGCTTGGGAGAGGGTAGGGAGGGCGGCAAACAGTTCTGCCATCGATAAGGATGACTTTCTTCTACGACTCTTTCAATGGCCATGCTGCGAAATGGCTGGTGCTTCTATTTCTTGGGGTGGAGGAGACGAGGAAGGTTAGTTTGGAGTGGGGTTAGGAAATGCACAGTAAGTGGCTCTATCACTAGCTGAATGGATGAGTGGCCTTGAGCTTCCTTTAAGCTTCTATAGCAGCAGGTGTCCAGAGGTCAGGGAATCTGGGAGCACCTCCTAGCTTGTGGAGATGCCATGCTTAGGGTGATTAAGTGGTATGACTTGGCTCGTTAAAGGTATTGATCTTGATCCTTGAATCTCGACATACACTTGAGTTGTGTGGGTGGTCAGGGATAACCTGCACACTTTGCAAATGCTGCATGACATTTTAGGTTAATGCAATGGATTAATTTATTGCTGCTACAGGGTATGGAAATGTAGGAAGGACCAATTTTGTTGCATCGTGAGCAAACCAACTCAAGGGCATTCAGCTCTTCAGCAGAACTGCTAATTGCCGTAAAGAACGTAGACAGGCAGGAGTAATGCAGTGCAGAGATGTGGCTCTTTCTAGCCCAGCTGCTGAATTAGGTGATGTTAGTCAGGAATTTATTGCAGTGCTTGATTTTTATCTTCTTTCTGTACATTTTTGCATGCTCCCAGATCTTTTCTAGATGGCATGTGGGGTTCAGCTGGAAGGGAAGTACAATATAGTTTATAATGGTTCTTGCTCACCAGTGTGACTGGAAGTGGAGTGTAAGGAAAGGTGGTCAAATACAATGTTGTCTACAACTGGTCTTGGACTTTTTGATTTGTTACTGAAGTTCCACTTCTTACTTGTCTTGCAGCCCGCAGTAGTTAACAAACGTATGCAGCATTTGGTGTGTGTTTGGAAACAGTCTGCTCATGTGGTGTATTTCACAGCTGGATGCTGTTCACTGCTGCGTTTTGCTCTTACCTCTCCTTTCCTTTGTGGGAGGCTGGTTGTGTTGCTGCTGTTGCCGATCCTTGAAACACAGTGGTATAACATCTCCTTGAAAATAACCGTGCCTCAAGCTTTTTTCTTGTATAAGTGTTTTCTTGTTTTAAAGAATTATTGATCTAAAAGGCCTTAAATCTCCCTTCTGTCAGCAAACTCTGCTTCATATTCATGCAATTAAAGCTGAGTTAGCTTTCTTTCATCCAGATGGGTTTTTTCCTCCATGCTTTGAGTAGCAGATGACATGGGTTGTCAGCTTAGCAGTTAGTAGGAATGTTGAACGGCAGAGGGCGGAACATAAGCTATGGGGTATTCCACATCGGGCTTTCCCAGCTGGGGGGAGCTGCTGCCTGTTTAGTTCCTAGGGTGATTCAACAGGAGGCAGGTTCAGGAAGGAGCATGGGAGATGTGGCGTTGCTGCTCCTAGGAAGAGACTCCAAACTCTTCCTAGTCCAGAGACGGATAGAACTGGGCCTGACAGGTCTACACATAAGAGGAGTGAAGTGAAGTGAATACTATTCCACTGCTATGGTCAGAGGGCGGTTAAGGAAGCCGAGGGAACAAGTTTAACTGCAATAAAAAGAAATGTCCTTTTGAATTTCATACCTGGGGAGCTCGCTGCCAATAATATGGAGATCAAACATTGTGTGAGATTAAATAAATCAACCTATAGTTGAGAAGGTTAAGTTAGATAGGATTTAAAAAAAAAGGATTATGAACTCCCCTGGTTTAAAGCATAAGCCAACTGTTAACTGCCCAGGCTTAGTCAGAAGTCTTCCCTCTGGGCAGATAATTGTGTAACTGCTTGTTACAGGGTTTTACACCTTCTTTTGAAGACTTGTATAGGATATTGAACTGGCTTTGATCTGGCAGGGCAGTTCCTACAAGTCGATTAACCAGACTATAAGGTTGTTGGGACCAAAGCAGCAGACTGCTGTAGAAGTAATACAGGCATTTTATCCATGCCTCTCATCTTATGGGAATTGCTATTATAATTCCATTTCCAGTCCTGAGGACCTTTACACTTGCTTCCGGGGAAAAAGTCCCAAGTGTTAGTGCTAGAGAGTCCAATGTATAATACATGGCTTCTGCATGGTTATTTGATATGCCGTGTTAGGTGTTTCTTGCATGATGGGATTGCAGCTTTACAGAAGACTTAAACCTAAGCTGGGTACCGTTAGTTGTACAGTAAAGTTCAGTATAAACATCAGGATTAATGGTGGGTGAAATCCTGAACGTAGAATGTCTTCCTTCACTTGGACTGGATGAGCATGAGATAGTGCATGAAAGTAACTTTGGAGAGTTTGCAATTGACTGCGTGGACTAATCACAAATTTAAGGTGGTGTTGAGCTGTAAACGCTGGGTATTGATCTGAACAACTGTAAGGGTCAGTGATATATTAGTTGGCGAAGTGGGTAAAGCTGGCGTTGCTTGTACCTGTGAGATGAGTCAGTCACTTGCCTATTTGCTTTGTGGCTGAAACCAAGAAAAAATGGGTGCGTATGAATTGCTCTGTCATAAGAGTTTTAAACGTCTGCTTCCTTCAGTACGTTGTCACTAATACTGTAGACCTTGAAAGAGGGAACGGCCACTGAATGATGCTGAAGAATAGACATTGAAATGGGCAACTGCGGAATGACTTGCCACAGGGGTGGTTTGTTCCTATCACCTAAGATTCATTTCTGGATGATGACTTTTTATCTCTTTAAGAATTGTTTCTTTTTCTGCTGTTGCTCTGGATGGGCTAATCTAACCCCTTTTTAATTGTGCCAGTCTATCTTCTGTAGCCACACCTTGAGGTAAGGCACTGAACTGGATAATCTGGACATGGAAGTTGGATCACAATCTCTGATTTTGAGCTCTGTGCTCTTTCCCCATCTCCTTCAAAAAAAGTCTCTCAAGTTGATTGTGGTAGGGGAACATGTTTGTTTTTTTTTTTATGCTGATGTTTAAAAAGGGGAAGGAATATTCTCAATTTTACAGCCTTTTAGTTGAATGATTAGAATTTCACTTGGAACAAAATTTGAATAGTTACGGCTGCCTGTAGGACCAGAGCTCTAAATCTTGCTTTAAAAGGTTAGAGGAGAGCTTTAATGCCTTATACCTCGAGATTTCAGCTGAGAGATAAGTTCTTTGCCAGCCACAGTTGGAGCATTGGTGTATTTAAGGGGGAGATCACATCTGACCTGCTTTGATTTCCCCCCGGGCGTGCTTTCCTCCCCCAGTTCTCTTACAGTCTTGATTGGCTACCCTATTTGAAGGCAAGTTGACAGCTTTCTGGATTCCTGTGAAGTTGCAGGTAGCCACATAAAAGCAGACTGCTGCTGTCTTGTATCTCTTGAGTTCATGTCAACATGTAGGAAGTAAAACTAAATAAAGCAGGATTTTCATCCTTGTATTTGAGAGCAAGTGTCTTTGAAATGTGCCTCAGGGGCAGATAAACACAGAGAGTAGAAGGTGATGATGTGAACAGAAAATACCAGTACGAAAGTTCAGCTAGTAGCTTAAACACAGTCTTAACCTGCTTTGTATCTCTGCTCCTATTAACCCAAGTGTCAGGTGTATGTCAGTGGGCAAATAAACCCACTTCCCAAATAGCAGATCTCCAGAAGTATGTCTGACTTACAGGAGACTAACAGGTTTCTTATGATTCTAAGTTATACTTCACAGCAGTTTTATTAGTGTTTCACAAGCCTTGAATTGCTTCTTTTATTGCCCACAGAAGTACTGAAAACATTCATCAGAACCCGTAATGGAAGACATGGAGGCCTTTATGGCTAATCCCAGTCTATTTGCTTTTGGTATTTGACAGTGCAGATATTTTTAATATCTAGCCCAGGGTGAGCATGTAACCGTCTCCAAACCATTGCCTGTGTCTAGACATGTCTTTATTGGTAATTCATTCTCCATAGCTGAGCAGAAAACAGTGTAATTTATGGATCCTGAAATTGGGAATTGGCAGTAAGGCTGTGTCTCATAACTGAAATCATCTAGTGTGAGGGGTGTTTGTGCGTAAGCAACTGGATGGAAGAGCTGTCTACCATCCACTGGATCTGCGGATGGTTTGAGGGGTCTGTATCAAGTGACCCATGACTGTTGGCAGAGTGGGAATAAAGCAACGTTTCCAGCTGCTTTATTTTTTATATATAAAACTTGTATATAGCAGCCCAAATAAATTCTGATGTTTAGCACTGACATTATTACAGAGGTGTAGAAATTGCTGAGATTTTTATTAGGAGTCTTCCAATATAGTTTCGATGCTAGTGAAAATGAGGGGAGCACAGGTGTAACTGTTATTTCTTCTTTGTGTAATTTGGGGATAGCAGTCTTGTTGGGGAGGAGGTAGGGAAAGGAAATCTTTGTCTGCTATGACTTTGTTGTGTTTGAAGAGCAGCAAACGCTCCGAAAAACTCTGGAAATAGTATTAAAGCTGCGCTTACTACACACACAGAAGGGCTGTTGCTGCATTTTATCCCCTCCTGCTCCCTTTTTCTGTAAGTATGCTTATGAGCAGAGCTCCCTGGCGATCCTTGACTGGGATTCCTGCCTTAACTACAGCTCTTCAGCCCTTGCATTTGTACTGCCATAGCACAGACTCTTGTATGTATGACAGAATTGGCTTGGTTTCAATTATGCGAGGAAGTGTTTTAACCGCAAAGCCCACTGTGATTTGCCATGATCAGTTAAAACAATTGTATGTGTTGAGCCGCCAGGATGTTGGTACCCTCCGTGGGGGTGAAGAGGAACGAAGCTTTGATGTAGCCAGTGTGAGATTAGCCTGGAAAACCGTTGAAAATGGGGTTGGGGTCTGTGGGTGAGAGGGAAAGTCTGCCTGACTGCTGCTCTTTCTTATTGGTAATCATGTAAAAACACTGGAAATCATGGGCTGTGATGCAATTAATTGTTCAGACCTGTGCTATACTGTGTGAGAAATGGTTTAATCTGCCTGTGTTACACATCCACTAGCTGACGGAGGTGTTTAATTGCATAGATTGGGTTTGTGATTATTTATTTTCCCTCTTTGTGCACCAAAGCATATGACAGACTTGAGCTATTTTTTTTTTTTTAAACTGTGCTTCCCCGCCCTGGGGAGCAGATTGTGGTAGTGAAGGAGAGAGGAAGTTCTTGGAAAATAATAAAATAGTAACTAAGTGTCACGGAATGCCTGCAAAATGCTGTAGTACAGAGCTGCTTGAATGGTACAGATCTGATCCAGGTCTAGGCTCTTAAGTAAACTTGGCCCAGGCTTTGTCTCACCATCTCCTGAATTCCGGTAGGATACACTAATATGTATAAAATATGCTGTGTTTGCATATATTTTCTTGTACTACTCTCTTGATCTCCCAGGGAGCTGGTTCAAAATATTTTGAGCGGTCTAGCTAAGAAAAGATAAAAACGGCTCCTCTAGATCATTTCTGAGAATGGTGGATTTGGGGCAGGCCTGGCTGATGGGATGATTAACCAGTCAGTGTCCTGCTTGCTTCTTTCCACTTGTGTTTCCTCTGGTGCCACTTGTGCACCTGTGGTGTTTTTAATTGTCAGAGAGAGAAGTTAGACACCTGGATTTGCTTGCATGTTTGAAAGAAAGAAAAAAAAAATCTTTAAAATGAATTTAAAACTTTAGGCTGAATGCTAATTCCAGGCTCAGGGACCAAGATTGTGTCAGGTTTATGGATCCCTTAACTAGGGGCTCAGTCCAGTGCTCTAGCCAAGTCCAAAATGATCCTAGGGTAAGCAAATGAGTTCAAAACTCTGAGCTCAATGAGCTCTGGAAAGGTTGTGTGAATGAAAAGTGTTGCACTTCTGTTTACAGACAGCAGCCCAGAGCTTCCCAACCAGATGGGTTTTGTGCAAGGGGTGTGACAGAAGGCACAAACCAGTCACTGAGTCTGACCTGTGTTATCCAGGGCCCCAGTTCCCATCCTTCCCCTGGTAGAAGTTTGAAGCAGGGAAGCAAAAAGAACATTTTTGTTGCCAGCTTTGTCTGTCGAGGGGTTTTCCTGCATTGTGAAGAAATCTAACTAGAAGGCATTAGAAAACTCCAAAGATGCTGATTTATTTCCTTTTTGAAAAATAGCTTGACACAAGTGCATGTTTGCAAGGAAAGGAGCTGGAGCTGTCAGAGCAAGCAGAGGGTATTGTTTCAGGCTGTATTTATTTTCACGGAGTGGTTTTTAGTCAACGAGTATGCTACACTGAGATGAATAGCCACTCTTCAAATATCCTTTCCTGTTTAGAAGGATTCTTCTTTAATCTGCTTATTGGAGTTTCCTGGAAAGTTGGTGCCTCTTCTGAGGAAGCAGAAAGAGGAACCAATTGCGTTTGATTCCTCAAATGCACCTACTGCCTGAAAAGCAGTATTAAAGTGGATAAATCAACATTAGCATGTTTCTTTGTGGCTGTGATTGCCAGCTAAACCCTTGCCAAGGGGGAAGCTATGTGCTTTTACGCTATACTCCATCACAAGCAGAGCTTTGTACATGAGCAGGAGAAGAATATGCTGCATCCGTGGGGTGTCCTAGGCATGGGTGAATCCTTCTCAGAGCTTTCTCTTGTACTTTGGTACCAGGGAGGTCTTGTGCTTAGAGGGAGGAAAGGATCAGGGTGTGAAGGGCCCTTGCTCTCCTCCTTCCCTGTGTGTCTGGGATTATGGCGCTCAGCTGAGTCTGTGTCATGGGGAGGGGGCTGACAGAGAGCAGTGATTAAACCTTTGAAAAGTAAGTGGCATCCACCTGTTCAGTGAAGGAATGTCTTAGTTGAGAGCAGAAGTTCAGGATATCGGGGGATGAGTGTCTGGCCTGGGTGGTGCTGGAGGGTACAACTTGACAGGTTGGGGGGCTTGGCTGAAGCTACCAGCTTGGCTGAAGCACAAAGGCCCAGCTAGGTGTAGTGCAGGGTGCCAGGCTTGGCTTAATGGACGGCTTTTGTCTCTGGACAGTCAAGAAACTGCGAGACTTTCTGTCCAAACTGGTGATTTGTGCTTGCATAATTGAAAAATCAGTCAATGCTTTCTGTGGTGTTGTTGCCCCCCATAACCTGGAAAACCTCAGCCCTTAGCCCATAACCAAATCTAAGAATAAGCATGGTCAAAACTCAAACAATTTAATATCTGAGCATATTTCATATTGTACTCCATCTGTAGTAGTTAATGACTTTCTAATCTCGAACTGATTTCCCTCTTCTTCCAGTATGACAAAAGATATAGCTGTCCTTTGTGCCTTCAACCTGATTGAGCTAAGCCATCTGCTTTCCTGCTGGGAAGAAACATTAGGAATAAGAGGCTCTTTTTTCCTAGAGGCAAATATTTCCCTTTCTCATCCAAATGATAGTCCTCAACAGATTAAGCATCTGTTGTGTAATGTCTCACTGAAAGGAGGAGTCAGCATGGACTTCTTAGGTAACAAACTGGTGTGAATTTTCGGGAATATTCTGTTACAGCTGCATACAGGTGTCTTGGTTATGACCGCTTTGCCCTTGTCGAGGGGTTTTTGGTCAACTTTTTCTTTCTTCTGGACAGACAGGAAGAGCACCCTAAAATACCTTTGGGCCCTAGTATGATGCAGGCTGAGTGTTAAGAGTATTTCTGGATTTTCTACGTTTAGCTTCTAGGTATCCTTTTTCTTTGCACCCTGTTTGAACATTGTGTCTTGAGGAAGGTAACTTCTGTGCCCGAGGAATAATAATCACTGGGTCCAACTGCTAATGCTTTCTTTTTCTCTACAGAAAGAAATTCAAGCCATGAGTCAGTGCCATCACCCCAACATTGTATCTTACTACACATCGTTTGTGGTGAAAGATGAGCTTTGGCTGGTGATGAAGTTACTTAGTGGAGGTGAGTGGTCCAATTTCTTTACCCTAAAAGGCAACGTAAAAAGCTGTCTTGCTGTAATACCCTTTCCTTTGTTTACCCCCTAAGCTTCCCGCTTGTGAATTAAGACATTTGAATAACAGTAACTTCAACCCATTCAGCTCAAAAATAGCTTCTCATGTTATGTACATCAGTAGTAACACCTAACTACATGACTGTGCTAGCTTCTTTTTCCCCTCCTATTTTGTATATTTTACAGTATTTCGTAGAGTTATTTTGTGTTTGCTGAATGACTCACTTGAGTATTTGAAAACTGGAGTGTATGACTTCAGAAGTTGACAAGAGAAACTTAAGTGCAGATGTAATAGTTGAGACCATCCTAAGCTTCTAGAAAATAAATCTCACTCTCATCTTCTCAAATGATGGATTTGAAATGGTGCTTCTCAGGTGGTGATAACAAAAGTTTCTTCATCTTGCTCTGTAAGCCTAGGATAAGCTTTTGAACTAGAGAGATGTGCAACTAACTCCACTGAGCCCAACCATTTCCACTAGCTTTATTGTGAGAATTGCAACTCCTCTTGCAAGGCTGGTTCCTTGACCTTTTCCTCACTTGCAGCTTGGAGGCCTGCCTGGTGCTGATGGCTTGTTGGTAACCAGCCATTCTATTGATTTTAACTTATTTACATGTTGGCTGCCCTTGTGAGGAACTTTGAATCACCTCTATTTTGGACAGAGCTACTCCTATAATGTCAGTGTATGGCCTTAAAAAGGGAGAACATCAGTGTCGGTGCAGCTTGATTTGTATAGTGTCAATCCTCAGAGCTTGGGTTACTTTTCCCACTTGTTCCAGTTGACAAAATAACTGGGAATACTCGGGGCAATTTCAAATTACTGCCTAGTTAACACAGAGCCAGGAAAACTTCCCCTTTCTGGATTTATTCTCTCAGACACTGGAGAAACAGCTTTTTTTTGAGAGAGAGAGAGTTTGAAAACTTCTTATCAGTAATGCTTTATTTGATGTCATAATATTTTCCAGGATCCCTGTTTAAGTTACAGTTGAGACAAGAAATGGAATCAAGTTCTGGATGATAACACAGAGGACTGTTGCTAAATATTAGGCCTGTCTTAAGGAAGATTTGATTTTCCTGGCACCCTAGTGAAAAGGAATTGAAAGCTGAAAAAAAATCCCTGCTTTTTTGCTTTTTAAAAAAACTTCTTGGCTTCTCTGTTCTTGGCTTAATACTGAGGACTGTAAAATGCCAGAAGATGATGTGAAAAAAATCTGGCTAAACCTGTTGGCTTTTTCCACAAGAGCTCGACAATGACAATAAAACATGTGTCTTTGAAGATCTTAGAGAATTCTAGCAGTTCTCTTGGGGGCAATCAAGTTTCATGCCAACTTAAGTCTGTCTTAAAGGGTTTTTAATGTCTCATGTGCTCATGTGTCATTAAGCAATACCCTCTCTTTTCTTGGAGGGACACGTAACAGGTCATTAAAGATACGATGGCTGTTTTTCTGTAGAAAAGAATCCCCTGCCAGCTCAGTGCAAGTAGTTTTGCTCTGTGTATAAAAAGTGTATCTATGGGAAGGTTTCCACAACATGAGGAAACGGTGTTTCAGGGGTGCAGGAGAGGAGGCAGCGATGTTCTTGGCCTTTTTCAAGAGAGTACATAACCTCTTTGAAGAAAATGCACAGCTGCCTTAGCTAGTATTTTCACAGCAGTTTTCTTTCAGAACAAAGTCTGGATTAGGCTTGTCCTTGAACCTCCAAATGTTGTCTCTTGTTTGTCCTTGTTTTTGTGTGGTTTTTTTTTTTGTGTAAAGCTGGAAAAATCAGACTCTTCATGGACCATCTTTTCATATCAAGGCACCACAAATGTAAAGGCCACACTGGAAAATTTCTGGAAAAATAATCATTGCTTCAGAACCAGCCTCTTGATCGTGTGAATGATGAGCTGCTTGTCATTTAATATTCACTTTGAATGGGCTTCTACATTATACAGACTGATAATTGACCCTCGTGCAGCTCTGGCATTAAGCGGGGTACTTTCAGTAAAGTAGTGCTGTGAAATCTTACTGCTTCTTACTCTGTTGCATATGTTGAAGACTAGGGTCATACAATAAAAGATGGACTAGTAGCAGTGTAATTCCCCCCCCCCATTTCCGTGAGCCAGTGTTAAATTTTCTCACTTAAAATGAATCATTTGAGGGCTGGAGGAATTGCTAAAATAGATGGAAAGACTTTGAGAATGACCTGTCACTACTTTTTATGCAGGAGGGTACCTTGAGAGGTATTTTTCAGCAGTTTTCACTTTATACTTTTTTTCATGGTTGTACTTCAGAAATCTCATTTTAGATCTCATAGGAAAATTCTACAGGACAATCCTGAGGATGGGGGAAGAAACTTGTGTATTAGAGCTTTCTGACTGAAGAGCTTTTTCATTCAGTTTTAATAAGACTATTTCCAGTTGTTTTTAGGCTGAGTGATTTATGTAAGAGACACTTTAAAAACTGCTTCTCATTCCTTTCAGCTTACTTCTTATCAGTAATAAAGTGGCTAGTTTTGTGGTCATCTGTCATCCAGTGGGAAAAATAATGATCTGAGTTTCTCAACAGGAAAAACCCTTGAGCTGTTTTTATAAACCAGAAAGGAAAAAAAAACCAAAAAAACCCAAGGTGCACCCTAACTCTTTCATTCCACCTAACTATTCAGAGAGTATAGACTGAGATTCGTACATCCCAGTAAGCACATATGAAATCTGTTTTGATGGCATTCTGTATCTTGATTGTGGCTTTTGTACTTGAGAATTTCTTCTGGGTAAAAGTTGAGAATGTTAATGCTTCTCTTCCATCAGTGTCAGTCTATGCTGGCATGTGTTTTCAGGCTGAAACTAGTTTTAATTTCAGCCTACTTACACTGACCTTATTACTTTGATAACAGCCCACAAGACAGACCAGTCTGTAATGCAAGTCTTTTTTTTTTTTTGGTTGTTGTAAGTGCAATTTAATTTATTTGCTGGTTGCAGTCATTTTGTTGAAATCTTCACGTAGTCATATATACAAGTATCTTAGAAATGTCTCTAAGGGAAAATACTCTAAATCCATGAAGCGTTATTGTCTGAAAACAGTGCCTTGCTCCTCTGAGCAGCCAGCTGGTGCACTCAAAGGTAGCTTAATTGCCTGACTGGCATTGTTGCTGAAACTGAACTGTTTGTCTCTGCTTTGCAAGTACTGTGTTGGTGGAAGATACCGTTTTCCATCTTTGAAAGTTGTCATCAGCGAGGAGGTAATGTTGGGGAGTAACACGTAGAACTGCTAATCTGCATCACAGCCAAGTCAGACAGGCTGGTTGAAGTTACTGCTGAAAGCAGTTTGAACTGGCAGATTTGACACCAAAGCAGATGTAGAGCATAGCTGTTGTTGATGGCAGAAATGTGGCTGTGATGATATCCAGCTGGTAGTGACAAGAGGTGCTGGTGTGTCCAGTTATTCCGACACCCTCTTTCAGATCTGGTGATGTGTGCCTGAGTCAGGTTTGTGAAGTATCTGCTGTTTCTGTTCCCTTCAGCAGAAACTTCAGACCCTTCCCTCCAATGACGAAACTGTTTTGTAGGGATCTAAGCTTAGCAATGTCAACTTGGCACCCCGGCCTTTTGGTCCAATGTTACTCCAAACTAAACTCCAATGGCTATTTCTAGACAATTGCTGACCTGCTCTTTGCCTCGCTGGCATTTCGCTGTCGTGAATTTTACTCATGCCTTTTTAAAGCCATCTGAAGCCCAGTCCTGCTCTCTAACTCCTGTGGCTTTTTAGTAGGAAGAGGAGCAGCTGTCCTTTATGATCTTGTGCTTTTTCTCATTGTGACCTGTTTGCTCCCCTAAATTCTCATTGGTTTTAACAAGAACTCTCATTTCACAGGTGACCTAAGGCTGTGGCTAACTCTACAAAACAGTTGCTCGTAGGAAACAGCCATCTGTGGTGGCTTGCTACATCACACAACAATTTTTACTGTCCTAGCCTACAGCAGATGAGACCTCCAAAATATTTTTAAACTGTGTAAATCCTTTAAATATTGAAACACTTCCAGATAGGGCTCTCGGATCTTCTGCCTTCTTGAAGGCTCCTAATTAAATCTGCTAAGAAGATTACTGTATTGAAATAGTTAAACCTTTTATTTTCCCAAAGTTTTTAAGATTATCTAATCAACCTCTTACTTCAACCTTTGATCTTGATTATCTGATGAAGTTGCTTGGCTAGCAGTTCAGCAAGCCAGACCAAAAGGGAGGTATGTGGCAAGTCTTAGTTCTGCACCAGGGAGGCAGGACATCTTGTTCTACTTTTGCCATGATCTCCGATCTGGCCACTCCTAATTCCAGCAGTGAGTTATGATCAAAGTGTAAGCCACAGGTTATTAGAAATCCTCATGTTTATGTTGAATTATTTTGTTAGGAGAGCACTATGCTATTTTGAGTCCATCTGGAGGGTTTTTTAATTTTATTTGTAGAGACACAATTTCAAACAACTAAGGATGGGGTAAGTCAGAAGCAGGAGATGGTAGGGACTGTACATGATTGCAGAACGCAGAGTGTGTAGATACATTGCCACTCCTAGCTATAGTAGGAAAAGCATGAAAAAAAAAATAGTTTGTCTTCAGATTTTCTCCTATAAATGTCTTGGTCCCAGCTGCAGTAGGCTGTTTTGCCCCCTTTACTGTATTATCTTGCTTCCTGCCTTAATCTTGTATTTCTTACACATCCATGCAAGTGCTCTAGAGGGAAGGAGGCAAGAAGTGGAAGTTTCCTTAACTCTCACTCTGTGCTGAGGTGGTTTAACCAGGGTTAAGAAGAAACTTCAAAACCAGAAACCCCAGCAATCTACTTAGATGTCTTTTCCTTTGTTTTGTATAACTTGTTTTCCTTTAATTCGGTGCTCTTTTGCTGTATCTGTATTCCTCAGCCCCAGAACAGAATCCAAGCAGCTGTTCTTCTTTTGCATTTTCTTCCTCTGTTTGCCAGAGGCTGACAAGATGCAGATTTAATTCTTGGCTCTGGTGACAATCAGGCTCACCGAAACCACTGGCTTCTGCTGAGATGTCTTAAAAGAAGCAGCAATGAATCCTGCCAACTCCCGGTTCTCAAAGATGCAGCATGTTCAGCATCAGTGTCCATCAGGTTTGGGGCAGATCTTGATTTTCACAAAATTGTGTAGTTATCTCCAGCACTGTTTTCCAGCCTATTTGTGCCAGGCCTCTAAATGGCAAATCAATGCAGGTACTGCTACCTGCTTTTTTTTTTTGTTGGAAATTAAGTTAATAGTATTAAACTTTCTTGTTCTGCTTGCCAGACAAATTTAAAGGAGGAGTTTTCTTTGCATTTAACTTACCCTGTATCTTTGTCCTGTCACTTAGGTTATAGCATAACATGCAAGATATGGTTCCCGCAGCAACTAGCACAGCTGTACATTTCTTTTGCCTCTGGGGGCATGTAAAATTCCAGCCGTAATACTCCTGCATTTATCTGTAATCTTATTCTAAACAAGCTTTCCCTTCTGCTCAGGTTTTCGTACCCTTCTCGGCTTCAGCCCCGTGTGCTGAAGCATTAAGCAGCATGGCTGATGACTGTCACGTGGATACTTTCTTCCTCTCCTGAGGAGAAACGTAAGAAGCAGGTTTCCTAAATGCTGTTACTCCTGCTTGCTGATGTAGGTGAGGTCAAAGAAATGCACTCTGGATTTGGAAGAGGAAGTTGATGTTTGCGGCGGCTTGCGGTTGAAAGTGAATCAGTAGAACAATTAGGACTTCTTGCCCCAAGGGTGTGATTACACAAAAGTTTTCTCCAGCAGCTAAGCTGGTTTAAGAAGTTCCTGGCTGCTCGGTCTCCACCCTGCCTGGAAAACTGGATTACCAATTACTGCAGTGATCTCATTTACAGTATGGCTTCGTAAGCAGATGCATTGGCACAACAGGGAGGTGGTGAACCATGGAACTCTTTAATCTCATTTTGCTGCCGAAGAAAACACTGGAGTAGCACAAAGTACAGGGTGTTGAAGGAGACAGTTTTACTGGGTACGTGTGTGGGGGGCAAGACAGGATTGCATTTACTCGGTTTCAAGACAGTCTATTGCAAGTGGTCTGCCTGATGTCAATAGACAAAAACTGAATATCCCTCTCTTACAAGTTCAGGGTATTGGTCTGCTCGTGGGTTTCTTGTGTCTTCATTGCTTAGATACTGCTGTCATGGGTGGAAATCAACTACTTGCTTCTGGAAAGTTGAAACTGGCTTCTGTGGATCGTCAGGCCTAATCAGATATACTCTAGCCATGACAAAATGGGAAAGATGAACTGTGGGGCTTCCTGCTCTTCACTCCTGGGGGGCGTGGAGGGAGCTGTGGGAGATCCGTTTAGTGCAGCCGGACAGACATTAGTCTGTCTGCTGCAGAACTGGTGTAAGCTATAAGGACTCCAGAAAAAGCTGCTCACTGCATGTTTGTCTTTTGACCTGCAGTAGTCATAGCCTCACCTGATAAAACCCAACCTAAGTCTATGTACAGCTAGTTCCTGGTGACTTCTGCTGCAGAGCTATCGCATTAGCAGCTTTCAGAGCAGACTAGGAAGCTTGTGATTTTGAGCAGAAAACCACTTAACTTTCAATTGCTGTACAATTTGCACTGAGCGACTGTGCTTTACTAAGCAGATGTAATACAGTTTGTGATTGGCGTCAGAATATATCGAGACACTTTAATTAATGATGAATGATAAATAATGCTAAATGCTTTATCAGATTGCACAATATCTTGTAGGCTTCCTGTTGGTGTACTGGTCAGTGTATATTTGATGGGCAGGAATTTGTTTATAACTGCATTTTTTTTCCACATTAATCTCTAAATGTTCTCTCCTTTCTTTTTGTCTTCTGTTGGGCTTTGAGATCGGTTGCTCATCACCAGACTTCTTTAAACATCCTTATTAATGACACCATTGTTTATATTTACATTTAGGCTGTAGTTCTGGCTCTTCCCTCTGTCTTGTTTTGTCTTTTCCTGATATGCTTCCCCTTCTGGGCTTGGAAGAGCTTTCCAGTCAGCCTCAGCCAAACTTAATTTCTTTCTCACTTAAGCCTGACCCTCCTGTTCTGTGAATCTGTAGTTTCTACTTGTGCATTTCTAATGAGAAAAATCAGGAGGGAACTGTTGTAATCAAACATAGTGCCATGTATAATACACACCAGAGTATTTCACAGCATTATCTGAAATAGAAGCTATATTCTAGGGAGGAGTCAAAGATTTCTTTAAAAAAAAAAAAGACATAGTAGTAGATTTTTTTTTTTCTTGAAAATGTTGTAACTGTTCTCTAATACAGAATGGGTGCCTTATTCCCAATGTGAACCTCATCTTCTGGCCACTAGATCATGGGAGACGTTTGTCTTGCAAATTGTTCAATCTCTTTGTGTACATAGAGCACAAATCTATACTGAAACTACATTTAAGCAGAGATCCAACTATGTTCGGATGTACTCTTAACTTCCCCAGTTACTCTTAAACTAGTTTGGAAGCTGGCTCAGAAACTGGCAGTATCAGGAATCATGCTGGTGTTTTGAAACAGGATGATGGGTTTGTAAAGCACATGCTCTTGTGTAGATTGGATCTTGGTTCCAGTTCAGCTGGATTGGTTTCCAGTTAATTTCTAGCAGTTAACGTATTGCTGGATCGGGAACAGGCCACTTGGTGCAAAATGGTAGTTTTTCCCTAGGCTAAGGATGAGGCTCCAACCTGCTAATCTATTATTGTTCGAGTCTAACGCAGTTGGTGTAAGTGAGAAAACTTGTCTACATCCTAAGGCAGTGGGGGTCTTACCCTAGTAAGTGTGTCACACGCTTGACTGAGATCCTTGGGAACGACTGCATTTCGGCATCAGCCTGATAAATTCAATGCAGTATCTACCTTCTAGCAGAAAGCGTTTCCCTCAATAGTGAAATTCCCATGACTTCTGCTTTCAAAGTAGCTTTGTGCTTAGCTATAGGTTTCTGTTTGGGGATCTGGGTGTTCAGTTGCTCCATGTCAGGTTTCCTGAGCCAAAACGCCAGAAGATTTCAAATGTGGCATGAAGCAGTGTGTGGAAATGCAACTTGGCTTCGTTCTTCGTATCCCGTGGTGCTGTGCTTTACGAAGTTGCAATTGAGTCAGGAGTCAGTACCTACCTCCCAAGTTTACTGATCTGTGAGGTGGAAAAATAACAACTTTATTGTTTTGTAGTGCCAGTAGCAAAACTTTTTCCCCTGTGCAAATAAAGTGGGGATGATCCAAATGATACTTTCTTCAACAGGAAGGTGGCTCTTGGGTTGCTTTTCTGTTGTTTCCTGAACTAAGCGTTTTGCTGATAGCCTTTTTGCTGTTCTCCTTTCTGTAGAAGACTGGCAAATTGCTCCACTTTTTTGAACATCTGAATGTGAAAGTGTTTTTTAAAAAATGTGCTTAAAAAGTGGCAGGCTGGACTGGGAACAGATACAGTATGGGTGTGAATCGGCCCTTTCACAATGAAAGCTGGTGCTGTGCATGCCCTCTTGTCTGTCTAACCCCCACCCCCTTTTCTGGGTTAAATACAACCTCTAACTTGGCTAAATACAGGATTTTTTGGCCGAATGAATTTGAGCACCATATGATCTGCCTCCTCATGTTCCCTGAGCCCTTTGCAGGAGAAGGGAAATGTTTTTGAACAAAGTCTGCTAACAGAGTTGTGGGTGGAAAGAGGACAAAACGAGTACGTGAAGAATCACGTATTTTCACTGGACTTCTAAAACAAGTGACAGTTTGTTCTCCAGATAAAGGCACATTTGAGAGGAAAAACCTGAACAGTGAAAGTGGAGGGGTTTTTTGGTGGTTTTTTTCTTAGGTGTCACAAAAATTCTTGTCCAAAATAGGAAGCATGAGGCTTGTAAGCACGTACTTTTAAAATATGAATATATGACAGGCTGAATCCCAGGTGAGTCCTCATGACACACAACAGAGGATCCTTTCTTAGACACTATAACCTAAAGGTGAGGTTTCAGTGGAGTGTGCTCTTACATCTGGGGTTTTACAATTTCCTTCGGTAGAGATAGTCTTGCTCCCATGCAGGAAGTCCAACATATGTCAAAACAACCTGAGTTATGGCTGGGTGAAACCTTTGGCTAACTAATTAAGACCCGTGTCAAAACTCATAAAGATGAGTGTGTTTCCATGCTCGGACAGGGTAAAGGAAGGCTGAACACTGCTAAGAGTATTCTTGCATAAAATGTTGGGGGGATGTTATGCAACTTAATTTCTATATTTTTTCCTTCTCCTTATTTTTTCCTATTTTGTTAGTTTCTGCTGTGTTAAGATCGTATCTTCTGCAAATACCTTGAACCAAGCTGTCCTGGTTTTGGCTGGGATAGAGTTAATTTCCTTCCTAGTAGCTGGTACAGTGCTGTGTTTTGGATTTAGGATGAGAACAATGTTGATAACACACTGATGTTTTAGTTGTTGCTAAGCAGTGCTTACACTAGTCAAGCACTTTTGGACAGCTGACCCCAACTGGCCAAAGGGACATTCCATACCATGGGACGTTGTGCTCAGTACATCAACTGGGGAAGGCTGACCGGGGGGGCCGCTGCTCGGGGACTGGCTGGGCATTGGTTGGTGAGTGGTGAGCAATTGCATTGTGCATCACTTGCTTTGTATATTCTTTTATTATTATTATTATTATTACTATTTTATTTTATTTCAATTATTAAACTGTTTGTATCTCAACCCACAAGTTTTCTCGCTTTTACTCTTCTGATTCTTTCCCCCATCCCACTGGGGCAGGGGCAAAGTGATCGAGCAGCTGTGTGGTGCTCAGTTGCCGGCTGAGATTAAATCACAACACAAGCAAAGATTTTTTTGGGAAGAGGAAGCTGGAGGTGCCGTTCAGGGCAGCCAGGGAGCTGGTCTAATCGCTTGCTGCTGACAAAAGAGGTTTCCTCCCCCATTCACAAGTGTGTTCTCCCTCCTTCTTCCCCTCCTTTTCCTCTTCATTGGCTCTGAAACTCATCTGTTCAGAGGTTATGCTCACTACCAACCAAACATAGTTTTGTTCCCCCCCTCTTTAATTTTTTGGTGGATTTAGGGTGTGGCTTGGTGCACACCATGAGCACTGACGCTGGTGGGCCAGAGAAGATGGAAAGTGTGCGGCTGGGCAGAGTGGGGAATAGTGACTCTTCTGACTGCAGCAAGCTGTTAGATGAACTCAGCACATACCGTTTCCCACAAACTAAGGGACACTGCGCACCCATGTAATTGTTTCCTGTGCAGTTTGAATTGTGCAAAACAAGCCCTTCCATGTGGTGTTCGGATTCGAACCTTGCAGCCTTTTTGCTTTTATGTGAGAATCCAAAAATAAAATACTCTGCTAAATGAAAACCTATCTGCATGATTGTTTTGGCCAAGAAATACAAATAGGATAGTTAATAAAATAAATTTTAAAGGGGAAGAAGTCTTTTGTCAACCCTGAACCTTAAGGATGAAAAGAAAAAACAAAAACCTCCCCTGTATTTTTCTGCTTGCTTCAAGAATTTACAAGGTGGAACTTGTAATTTCCCTATTGACCAAATTCATGAGAGTAAGTTTCTCAGCTTTTACTGTTCTTCAGATATAAAAATGTTTTGATTTTCTTATGTTTTTTTTGGTTGCAAGTTAGGAAGAATGAACTTTCAGCTTTTCTAAACTAGCTGAGTTAGTACTGAGATGTTCTTTCCCTGGAAGCTGACTGTTCAAAAACAATCAAGGCTAGAATTTGTGCTTTTCAGTCGTGCCTGCTTTTCTCATTCTTTAAGAACTTCCCAGTACCGCTGATGTGACTTTGTCTCCATCACTGTAAAAATCCTACTAGCTGACCCTCCAGTCGTTAAACTACAGAAACCCAAGTTTGAAGGGGCTAAATAGCACAGGCCTGGAAAACAGGCTTAGACGTCCCATACTGGAGCAATAAAAGTATAGTTCCGAGAAGACTGTCTTCAGCCCAGATGAAAATACAAAGAATACAGTACCCAATATATCATGAAAACAGGACCTTGCACAAGAGGCGTGTTACTAGTCATTGATTCCGTTTATTCCTGGGTGCAGTTCAAAAAGGTGGTTTGCGCTATAAAGAGTGGTTTGTCATGCAAGATGATGTAATTCACACCATGGTTGGGAGAGAGACTAAGTGTGATGTTTCTAGGGAAGGGTTTAAGCTATTCCAGTTTTGTATGCAGTGAAGAAGTGACTTACTGTCAGAATTCAGCCTCATTCGTTCTCTAATAATTTCCACTTTTTTCTTTTAGGACGGTGTCATCCCTTAATGTATTAGATTTTTCTTGCTATTCTTCTGCATCGAGTTTGAGAGCTGAAAAAGAGAGTCTAATTTTATCAAGCTTGTTGCCTTCAGCTTGTGCGTCCTGGCAGCCCCCTGCTTTTTCCATTTCCCCCTCCTGCTTCTCTGGTACTCAGTACTAAAACAGCTGTAGTGTCGGTATCTACTTAAAAACTTTCCAAGAGTCCTGTGTATGTACACTTTACATTTTGGCTTGTTCAAATAACTTCTCAGTTACTTGTGATCACAGGGATTTTACAGCCCACCTTGAGGATCTGCACCCCTGTAAGGCTCAGGCGTGAGGCGTGCATCGTTGCCTCTGCTTTCCTGCAGCAAAGGCTTCAGCTACTGACTCTGATCCTGACCATCGTTGCTTCCCCTCCCAACAAATTCCTTGGACTTGTATATTAAGTGATTATAAAGTACACTTAGCTGTGAATGAATTCGTCTAGTTTAAACTAATGTGTTTAACTCTTTTCTCCAGGCTCTGTTTTGGATATTATAAAGCACATTGTGGCCAAAGGAGAACACAAGACTGGTGTCCTGGATGAACCCTGTATAGCCACGATCCTTAAGGAGGTGCTGGAGGGGCTGGACTACCTGCATAAAAATGGACAAATCCACAGGTATTTTTCATTTTTCTCATCTTTGTCCCAAAATGTGTGTCGCTAAAACAGAGCAGCTGAGCCCATGCAGTCCCATCCTACAACCAGCTGTGATGGCATGGAAAGAGGAAAATAAAGGTGGGAGCTTAATGAAAACTCAGATTTCAAATGTCTATATAGTAGCAGCTGCTTTAGGAAATACTATGACTAGGCCAAGTTTGGGTAAACTTTGGGGTATCGAAAGTTCTGATACAGAGAACCTCTTTCCAAATGTCAACATCTAGCTGCAAAGTGTAGTTGTTGGAGCTGGAAAACTTCAGCTGGTTTTGTTTCTTGCAGAGCTACAAATCACCAAGATCACTGCATAAGAAGTGTTGAGCAATTTAATAAGGAGCCCTTCAAGCCCTCCTCTTTATATTTTTTTTTCTTTTTTTAAGGCTAGCTGCAAGATCAACATAATGAAATTCGAATTTGGGTAATTTCATTAAAAAAAAAAAGAAAACAAAATTGGTGGAAAAACTTCTTCTGCAGGCAAAACCCAGTTAACTAATAGCCTGTGATTTGATGGATCACTGAAACGTGTGGGTTTCTATGCTGCTATGTTGTTTGGGAGGTATTTTTAAATCATGTTTTCCTCTCCCCTGGTGCCAAGGTGTGGTGTAGCTCAGGAGGAGAGGATACTAAGTCAGTATGTTCTGCCGTTAAAAAGAATGAGATTTGCAATCCTAAGTATGTGCTGAAAATAGAATATACTGCTTGTGGGTAATATACATCATCCCAGCCACAGACTGCTGCTGGGAACAACAGCCTCTTCTTTCTTGGGAATTTTGTGAGCTTGGCTGTCTTCTGGTACAATGCCATTATAAGCATTGCTGCTGCTGTGCTGGACTAAGTTTCTGTCCTCTTATGATAGCTGTGTAAGAAGAGGTAACCCTTTTTCCCAAAATGTTATTTTAATTAGAAAATCCAAGAAGTATTTATTTCATATTTTTGGTCAAACTGACTGGCTTTTCTAGGTTGTTTTGGGTTAAAAAGAAAGAAATGGTTGGAAATAATTCTGGTGGAATTCTTTCCCCTGAAAAAAGTTAAATTGTGATTTAACAAGAATGGTTGTCTTCGATGAAGACAGTTTTGGTTTTACAGCTGGTTGTTTAACTTTGTTTTTTTTAGACATAAGACTTCAGGCAGCTCTGGGAAGTTAAGAGTAAAGTAACAGACCAACTTACTGAGTACATGGTAATTTTTCGCCCTTGCCATAAGCCTCGTTCATCTGCAACTTGCAGTTGATTTGCTTGTCTGATTTAGTTCATCTTCTGGTCTAATGAAATCAAAATACGTATGTTAAAGCAGCAGTAACTTGTTAAATTTCAGTTTTTCTGAAGATGTCACATAGTGCTTTCTGTATCGACAGAGACGTGGTTCTCCATTTGACTTGCTGTAGTGAAACAGTAAAACTAGTAGTTGTGGTAAAGGTTATAGAGGATACATTCATGTGTTTATTTTACTGCACTCAGCAAAAATACGATGTTCACAGAAAGTTCAAACTGCTTGGTCTGAAGAAAATGTGATTCATGTTGAGTCATTCAGAAGCAGACTGAACCAAACCTGCTGCAACCATTCTTGTCCTGCTCGTTTGAAGCATTTTGCCCTTATTTGGGGGACTTCAGCAAAGAAATCAAAGCTGTGTCATTGCTGCAGCTTAAGGTTGCAGTTGTGCGTCAGCTACTTTGCATGTGTTGCATCCCTATATTTTGGGGCTGCTCCGACAGTTGCGTAATGTTTTATCAGAAAAAAGCGTTTGGAATACCTCATTGTGTTGGGACACGGCGGTCTGGGAAATCTGAAGAAGTGGTAATAGTCACGATACAGAAGGAGACTTGTGTGGTTTCCTACCTGTGATGCAAAGGATGGGTTTTTAACTCTTGGCAGAAAGCAAGCTTACACACCTTTGAGGGATGAAACATGTTTCCTTAATGCAGTTAATCGTGCTATCTTGCATTTTATCCAGATGTGTGTACACTGCTGAGAAAAACAGTTTAAAGCTGTAGTGCAGATGGGACCTTTCCTCATACATAGGGATATCTGTATGGTTTTCCCATTTTGCTTAACGCTAGGGGTCATAATATTGGTCATGCCTGATGGGAAAGGCAGGTGGAAATCTTGCAGTTGTGCCAGAGATGATCTGAGAGGAAGTGTTTAAAATAACTGAAGTTTGGTCCCGGGGGTCAGCTTAAAGTATCTGGCTCTAAAGGAAACCGACTGCATCAGGTGATGGCTGAACTGCTGAAGATAGTGTCTGCAATGTGGGGCAGCTGCGGTTGGGGTGAGCTTCAGACCAAAGCCAGGTCAGCTATGAAGGGTCAAAATTGAAGGGCTTTGGTTAGACCTGGAACAACCAACCCAAAGCAAGCAGCCATCCAGCAGAGCAAAGTGTTCAGCTGGTTACACTAGAACATCCCGACTCCATTTGTATTACACCTAGGAGAAAATGATTTGATAAAGTTAGAGACACAGTATGGGTGAAATGAATGTAATTAGCACATCTGAAGCTGGACAACCAGGCTGGTGGCAAGCCGGAGGGATGAATATCTGGACCCAAATGTAATTTTGTGGGCGCTCTTGACCTGAAGCGGGGACAGCTTGTTGCTGCTGTAGATCACCAGTGAGATCAGAGAATATATGTCTGACAGTGGAGCTGCTCAATACTTTTAAATTATGCATCATCTTAAATGGGTAAATTAAGTTAGCATGTGGAAGACTGGCTTAATGAAATTCTGCTGCTGCTGAATCTTACTCTGCGTAAGCCCGCCTTGAACTTAATGCCACTTCCAATTAAGGTTTGGGGAGCTGGCTTAGCGTGGAAGTGTAAATCCCTGCTTTGGACAGGA
The DNA here is from genome assembly GCF_000699145.1 of Aptenodytes forsteri. Classification (NCBI taxonomy): domain Eukaryota; kingdom Metazoa; phylum Chordata; class Aves; order Sphenisciformes; family Spheniscidae; genus Aptenodytes; species Aptenodytes forsteri. Next base: position 555,612 of record NW_008795026.1, on the reverse strand, counting down.
GAGTAGCTTGACGGTATTCTCTAGAGGAGATTAGAAAGTCAAATATCTAGTGAAGGCTTAAATTATAACTTTTTTATTTACCTTCATGATTAACAGCCAGAGCGAGGCTGAGGCTTGAATAGATGCCATTGTTCAGCAACAAATGCTTAAGTCTCCCACATTGCCCAAAGTGATATTTTTTTTTGCTTTCATCTTGCAAGGGCTGTTGGGAACAGTGTCTGAGGCCTTATGGAAAAGATAAAGGAGAAGGCAGAATCAGTTTTATTTTCATGGAACACTCTTACACCAAGGTAACGATTACAAATGATCCCTGTCTTCCTCCAAAATCACCACTGCCTCCCGTATCTCGGAGTTGGCAGCTCTCTGCCTTCATTGCCATGTGCCTGTCCCTGGCTGTCTCTCCTGTGCCAGCTGCCACTGTCCCCATTGTGGTTTTCTGTAGTACGGTGACCCCAGTGACAATTTGAAATCCTAGTGATCTGGCTCATGTTAAGTGAGTTAAATATCTGGGCACCAGCCAGTGTGCTGAGGACGGAGGGCCAGACTTCACCTTCGGATGAGGCTGTCCTGCAGGAATGTGCTTGGACCCATGTTTTTATGGAAGTTGAGCAAGACTGATGTGCTACGAGGGGTCGCTCCCCGGCTAATCTTGTCTGGGTGACACACAGGGTATGTTGCACCTCTTCCCCATTTGGACTCATTCCTCTGTGTATTTGGGGATTAGCAGGAGTTTGGTGAATGACTTGGAAATAAAACTAAAGCAAAACCAACCCAAGAGGTTTTATTGTTTAAAAAGACTTATTGGAGGGAAGTTCAAGGCTTTTTCAGGTGGTGCTCTTTATGGCAGTCTGACAAATGAATCATGCTGATTAACTATTACAAGGTGTCTCTGTCTTTTCTCCCTATTTTTATCTCTGAGCTAATCTTCTGGTCATGATTAGCTGTTGTGTAACGGAATATTTCAGTTAGTCCAGGTGAAATGATACGATGCTCAAATATAATCAGATTCTCCTATTGCAGCATAATAAATGTGATACTCGCATGCTTTTTTGTAAAAACAAAAAAGCTTAGGAAGTGGTTTAGGGTTGCATGCACTTGAAATATTGGCATGGCAGCGATCCAGCTATTAATTTGTTTGCTGCTCTACTTCTTAGGGGGTGAGAGGTGCAACAGCACATTTGATACGCTGAGTTAGATCAGCTTGTGCCCCATACGGAATGTTTTGGGGTTTTTTTGGTGTCTTTTCAAAATCTGTTTTCTGAGTGTGGGGCAGCAGGGTGCCAGCTGTTTGAATGTTGCTTTGAAGAGACCCTAGAAACAATATTCTTGCTGTGTTTTTATGCCAAATATATTAGCTTATTTTTTGGACCTTAGGATGGTTTTGACACAGGATCAAAGTTTAACTGTCTGCCTCTTCTATATTAAAATCATTTCTGAAAAAAGGATGTCTGTACGTGAGCACATACACATCACCAACACTTGTGTGGGAGGTTTTGCAGGAGCGTTCTTCCAGTAGCGAGTTTCTGATTTAAGATGAAGGAGCTGATGGTTATATTTTCACAGAACTCAGCTTTTCTACGCGATTCAAGCTTAATTTTCATGTAGCTGATTAATGCATTGATAGCTGTGCTGGCAGGTATTGTGGTTAAACTGGATTCCAGAATGTCTCTGATTATTTTGATGACTGAAATACTGTACTTTTTTTTTCTGTAGCAATACTGTAGGAGAACTTCACAGCCCTCCTCTCCACAGTGCTATAATCTTGTTTTGGGGAGTGTGTTTTGGAACTGAAGTTTGGTAGGGGAGGATTGAGGGATGGATAACGGGATGTGGAGCCTTTCACCTCTAATTGCTAGTTTGATTTTAAGTCAGGACACTAGTAATTTGAAAGCTAGCTATTGCTCAGCCATGGGAAGTGGAATTTTATATTCAGAGAAGTGTACTTTGGTCTCTTCTCCCTTATAGTACAGGATGGGCAGAGGTAACCTTTAGAGGTAGTTATTAATATAAGTTTTAAAGCTTTAATCTGTAAATAGTTCAGTAGCCAGAATAATAAAAATGTTACTCTTGAGTGTCTCGGTGGGAAGGAAGAAAAGATGCTGCTCTAGATTGTACTGGGCGATTTGTTCCCCCAGATAAACACCTTGCTGTGCAGCGTCAAGGGCACAAGGACCACCGAACCTCTACTCTCTGTACACGGCAGTCAGACTGGGGCGTATTGTGGTGGTTTGATGAACCAGCGTGTTCTCCTGATGGCTGTTTCTTCCACTGCATCATCCAGAAATTCATTGTTTAAAAAAAAAAAAAGTTTCTCTGTGGTTGCAGAGAGAAAATACGAACCAGATGTAAATCCCAAATCTGCAGACAGCCAGAAACAATAGCTCCTGTGGAGACAGTTTTCCTCGAAGTGGATAAAGACAGCCTCTGCTCTGAAGCCTAAAAACCTGGCAATTAAAACTCTGATGGTAAATATTGCTGCTGATGAAAGCATAGGAGTGTTGGGGGGGCTCTGCAGTGGCTCCAGGCTAACGTCAGTGCCCCAACCCTCAGGGGCTCCGCGTGTTGCAAGGGTCCTCGTAGCAGCTCCCAGGGGGATGCCTGAAGCCAAGTGCTTGCTGTATGACTGTTACGTTCAGGTGTCTGTCCCCATGTCACTCTCCTCGGACCCAGGTGCTGCCTCTGGACTTTGTCACTGGGTGTCCTGCAGTTACTCAAAGTAACTTCGATTTAGTCCAAGGGAAAAACAACTTTTTGGTACAACTGCTATGCACCACACTAAAAGGGAGGTGAATCTTTAGGTTTTTCTCCCCCTGCTTTGTTATGTGGAGATGAGAAGCGGGAACAATACCATGAAGAGCAGGAGATAAAGGTTGGAGTGATCTCCGAAAGGCTCAACAGCAACGACAGGTTTTGGTCAGTGATCCATGACTGAGTTGAACACTCAACTAATACGGTTTCTAGCAATTCCTGAGCTGTCAGGAGTATTTGGGCTTGACGTGTTTCTAGGGGGAATAATCTTCATTCACTGTCTGCAGCATTAATTGTATCAGGTGACAATGTAACAGACTCTCTTAACTTCTGACTTTGAAGAAACTAAGTGCCATTCACACATACGTACAACCACTCTGTTCGTGACATCCTTCTCATGTCACTGCTTTTATCTGATGTAGATTACTGGGACTAGATCACCCAGTATAGGGTCTTGCAGCATCTCTCCAACAGTAGAGTAATTGTTTAAATCACTGGTGTTCATCCTGTTCGTCCTTTCTACTGTGACGCATAAAGCGAACCCACTTCAAAAAGATAGCTTTGAATATTGTCCCCTGTTGTAATGCAGCAGATTTTCTGGCCTTCATAGATCCTAAAAGCTGCATATGTGCAGCCTTAAGCATTTATTCAGACCACTGCAGTCTTTTCATTCATGTAGCTGCATATGTGGAGATGCCTTAAGCATTTATTCAGACCGCTGCAGTCTTTTCATTCGTGTCTTATGCTAAAGCATGAGAAAAAGGTCACTTGCTAAATTTGTGTGGCAGCATATTAAGCACACTTGAAAATTTTGTGAGGCTGCATCAGAAATTATTTTTGCATGTTTACTAAATCAAATTATATCCTGTCTTGCAGAGTTCTTATAAAATTCTAACATTAAAAAGTAAAGCTTAATACTTTCAAAAACAAAAGTGAGACAAAATCCACACGCATTTAGGACAGCAAATGGGGAACTGCCACAGAGAAATCTATCATTTCATGGCAGCCTGGAAAGCATCACCAAGTTAGACTGCGAGTGCCAAGAGGACTGTTTCCATTGTACAGATACCCAATTTTATAACTGCTTTTTCCATTTTATAGGAATAGCTGGATGAAATAAGGAGATCTTTCTTCTTCCTATGCTGGCCATGCTTAAAACTGTCGTCTTCTAGATTTTGGAGAAGGAAGTCGAGCTGGCAAGTCTCTCGCGAGCCCTGGTTGTCTTGAATTTCTCCTTCTGCGTCACGTTGCAAACATTGCTGAGCAAGAGCTGTGGGTGGCTTCGTAGATATGGATGGCTCTTGGCTGTGCAGGGGAATGCCTTGGACCTTGTGTGTGTGTATAGATATACATACTGCTTCTCCAGAACCAGGGTGTTTATTGCCTTTTGGAAATTAAGACCTTTTTGAGCTGCCCTATACCAAAATTTTTGGGCCTTATTTGATCCAAGTTGATTATGTGTTTGCTGGAATGAACATTCATCTCTCTGTCGTGGCAGGGTCAAGGCAGGGAGATGTGTGAATCACTGGCTTTCCTGTTACTTCTGCTACCTGATCCATCTTGTACTCAAACTGGGGCAATTTGCATGTGGTAGTTTTGGGGAAATTCATATTTCTGAGCACACTAGGAACGTGTTTTAGCATGCAGGAGATACCACAGCATGGTGGCGTGCATCACTAGTATTGCTACATGAAGCATGCCCGCCTCCTTGCACATTAAATAATTTGATGTGAAACATTGAAATAAGGCCACGTTATAACTTGACTATTTTCCTCTGCTACCAATGACTAAGGCAGGGCCTCCCAAAAATACCTGAGCCTCCAGGGGTAGGAGGCAGACCCTGTGACTCCACAGCTTGCTGTGTGTGTTGCTTTTCATGCAGCAGCTGTTAAAGGAGCTTTGTGCCTTGTCCCCACTGCAGTCCTTAGGAAGTAGGATCAGGAAATGGAAGGGCTGAATAGATGAGTTTGTGGAAGAAATCCTGGTACATTTTTAGCTGCTCTTCAATAGTACGAAAACTTGCCTTGCTGGGCAGGGTCCTTTCCTTATGGGGGATACAAAAGAAAAAACTGAATTTCTGACTGAATAGGGGAAACTTTAAATAGTGGTGTGTAAGGTTAGAGATGTAACTTCTCTCTTGCATTGACTGACGAAGGGCTGAAGCTTGTCAGAAGCCCTGGCTGCTTGGCAAATCCTCCTTGCCATAAGCTGATATTACAACAGTGGTGTGCATTGGGGTGAATATGTGAAGCAAGAGCCTCTTTTGTAGGAGGATAGAAGTGGGGCTGCGAGGCTTGGTATGATTAGATTGTCTCCATGTTGGGAGATAGGACTAGGTCTAGTGTTTGTTGCTCTTTATTGTCTGGCTGAAGGAGCTGATCTGTCTGAAAACTGGGGTTTTTTTTAAGGTTTTGGCTTTAGCTGGAGCAACTTTCCCCCCACAGATGTGCAGTTGAGGTTACTTGAGCACTGATGCTGGGCTGGAGGCATGGTGATGGATGGGAGGTAAAGTCCAAGGCAGACAGGATCTGTCATTGAACTGTACCTCCCTTTAACCATCGTTAGGCTTGTAAACACGTCGGAAGAGAAGGAATTAATGAGAGTGCAAAACCATCAAAGATGAAGTTGGCACAGGAACAAAAAGCATAAGCTGAACACAATTTGCTGAGATAAAGGAAAGTTGGAGGCGCTGTGATAACAGCGACTGTGTGACAGACAGGAACGCAGTAAGTGATGTGACATGCTGCTTGCTGTCTCACTTCACGTCAGAGACTCGCACCGAGTTAGCCCAAGGTCTGTAACTCTTTCTGTACTGCCTCAGCATCTTACCAGCCCCTGGAGCTATTCAGATAACTAAGATGACAGAGTGAATTTTGGGAGGATCTCCTGCAGCTTTCTTTGGTGAGCCCTCCCTTGTCTGAGCTGACATAATGACTTAATCTAAAATTAATCAAATTTCTGAGTCATGGTTTCTTGGACCCCAAACCCTCTACTTAAAGCAGCAGTCCACTTCTGCAGCACTGGAGGGCAAAAAATCAGGAGGAATTGTACCTAGTAAGTGCATCATGGATCCTCTGAAAGGTGTTTTATGGTTTAGCTAAAATAAAGTACAATGGGAGATTCATTTCTCATGTAGCCCTTACTGGGGTTTCTGTTTGCCTATGCCAGGCGACTGGATGCAGTTATCTCTCCCAAGAGGTCTCTTCGCTGCGCTGTGATCTGCCTGGATGTTAAGGGTAGGGCACGGAGAAAACAAGTACTCAATGTACTCGTTTAGCTCGTCTTGTTGGAAGCTGACAATCCTTTCCAGTAGGCTTTGTCTACACACCCCTCTGTTTGCAAAGCCACGGTCTGTCACTTCTGCCTTTCAAAGCCTTGCTTTACGCTTCTTAAAAGAACCAAAAAGAACTTTTTTAAATTCCTGATAACACTGGATTATTCATCTAACTTTCTCCAGGCGTTAAAATGACAGTGAAAAAGCCTTCAAATATTCCTACCTACCTAGTCCCCATGAAGCTGGGGCTTTAAAAATGCCTCTACTGTTTATGAGACTCGGAGTAAATCATGACTTGCCTTGTGCTGCTGGCATTTAGCTCCTGCATTGAGGCCCTGATCTTTCACCACAGCCCAGCAACTGGCAGAGTGGCTCAGAGAAGAGGGTAGAAGCAGTCAGTGTGCTTCCCTGATCCTGAGCAATAAAGCGTGTCGCTGGGCTGGTCCCCTGCTGTAATTTATAGCAGCCTGGCTGCTGCCGCTGGTCCCGGCTGCCAGTGGCCACAAGGGCCTGCTGAGAGGGCTGTGGATGAGCAGGGATGAAGCAAGCTGTGGACTTGGCCCTCTCTTCCCCCTGCTTATGCCTGCCTCAGCAGGGAGGCTGGAGAGAGCAGTATAGAAGCTGCTTTGCCAGCTCTCTGCCGTTGGAAGACCTTCAAGCTTTGGGAGATGTTCTCGAGTCCAGCTCTGCAGAGTTAAGTACAGCACTGTAACAAACAGTAATTGCATCTCACCCAAGAGTTTGGGACTTAAGGCTCAACCCTGTGGCATGAAAATGTTAGTACACACAGTTTTTCTGAGCAAGAACAGGAAGCATGCTAATGTACAGTACTTCTAATACAGTTGTCTTGAATGCCTTCTCCTACGTAGTACTGAATGTGCTGACATTTGAGGGCATAAAAATACTACTCTGCTTGCATGCTCCAAGCCTAGTTTCTGTTTTGCAGCTCTGTCTCAAATGCTAAAGCTCTTGCGTATAGCCAGCTTTTTATATCTTGGCTTATAAGGCAAAGGGAAGAGGTGACATAAGTAACAGCATACAATTGAAGGGAGAGTAATGTTTAGTAGTAGAGAGAGAACAGTGCTCATTTGGTGTATAATGTCACAAATTGCTTCATGTTTAACTGTACGTAGAGATATTGTCCCGGAAGTATTTTGCAAATTACTCAGAACAATGTCAACTCCAGCAATTGGCTGCATTCGGTATAAATATTTTGAGTTATTCATTACCATTAACAGAAGATAGTGATTCTTGTATCTTGCACCTTCTCTTTTTTAAATGAAACTTGGCAGGACCAACCACTCCTTCCTCATGCCAAATTATGCACTATGGAGTTCAGTCCGTGAAAATGTATTGTTACAGCTGATGTTGCATCTAATGGGCAGATGACTCACGGCTGTGCTGACAGCCACTGTTGCATCCTAAAGGCACATACGAGCAGGTTGGAAGCAAAGGCATAATAAACAGCGCGTATCTCCTTTTCCCCCTTTTCTAGGGGACAGATCTCTCCGGCGTCCCCCCCCAGCCACTGTTGCATCCTAAAGGCACATACGAGCAGGTTGGAAGCAAAGGCATAATAAACAGCGCGTATCTCCTTTTCCCCCTTCATGTGACAGTTTTCTTCTCAGTGCTAGGCCACAGAAGTCCTGGGATGCCACTCTTCGCTCAGGTCACTTGTATCGCGGTTGCAGTGGCCTTAACAAATTGTCCTAGCTATTGCTCCCAATGTAGACTTTTGAACACAAGCCAAGTGAATCCTTTTCGATTTCGAAACACTATTAAGAGGCTTGTTTAAAAAGCAATAACTTAACATGCTTCGTTGCTTTTCTTGCAAACACCTGTTCTTTTAAGTCTGTAATATGAAGGTTTATTGCATGTGCTAGGATTGCAGGGTTGCAGCTGGTTAGTGATAATGCTGCTCTCCATCATGGACCAGCAAGTTTTGCTTTTTCCCTTAGTGTTGTCACTGCAAAGACAACCACTATATGGCAGTGCGAAGGACTGAGAGCTGTGGGTGAGGGCAGATCTGATAATTTAGCAGGATTTTTAAGGACTCATGTAGGCTTTTTATAGTGGGAACAAGGCATTAGGATACAGTTCCTGTAGTTCCCCCCCAGCCCCGTTGAAAAATTGATTGTGGGGGATGTGGGAACACTGCATTCGAAACTGGGGAGCATCATTTCACTGCCTTCCTGTGCTCCCAAGTCTCCTGTAGCTGGATGCTTGATTGTAATTTTGTTGGATTGGGGATCAGTTTTGGTTATATAGCATCCAATGCCTATGGCCCAGCCCTAACCTGCAGGCATTAATGTGATGTAACTGGTACATTAGCGTTTGGTCGCACTGGGAAGCTAAACCGGTTTAGAATGCAGATGAGGAGGGATTTCTGCCCTGCTGCGAAACCTTTCAAGGCTGATGTGGAGAATCCAGCTTTGCACTGGAGCAAGTCCAAACCCCTCTTCCCATACTGGTTGTGAAGTATGAGGGTAAATAAAAACATAATCATTATTTTGCGGAAGGGCTCTTGGAGGCTTTAGAAGAGAGGAAGATGACAGCTACAGAGCGGGAATGTCCAGAACTACGGTAGCATTTGTTAAGCTACTGGCAAGAAAGAGTTTATTCCAGCCTTCTGTAACTTCATTTAAAATGTGATATAATTGCTGTTTACGCTACAGCCTAAAGCTGCTTCCTGTTTCCAGTATAGCAATTATGCCAGAGGCACACCATTTATTCCACGTGTATCAGCCCAGGATATGGTCATTACCACATTAATAGGAAGTACCTTAAAATTGTTATACTTGGCAATAACTATATCCTGGAGTAACAAACTTCTCGCCATTCAGCTTGTGAGTTTATTCTCGTCAGGGGATGCTTATAAACAGGAAAGCACCGTTCCTGTCTCCCCCACCCCATTGCATTAAATGCAATTAATTAATCTTAAAGATGGTTTTAAAGGAGGACCTAATTTGAAGATGCTGCCGGTGACACCAGTATATGCTAAAGAAAGGGATCTGTGTTCACCCAGTGTTATTGCTGCTCGATGTTCACCCGGTGCTGTTGCAGTGGGGCGACGCAATGCCGGTACACTGGGGTGAGGAATGGGAACGCTGGAAGTTGCCTCTATGGTACAGTAACTCTGAAATGGAGTCAGTGTCCCTAAACAGCTTTCTGCCGATGCGTTTTGCTGCTCCGGGGTGGAGCATAGCACGCTGGGGTGAGTAATGGCCTTTTCAGAGGGTTGGTCACCAGGAGGAAATGCCACGTCAAGTGGTGATTTAATTCTGCAGCTTGACTTGGATATTTGGCAGTGGCTGTTGTTGGCCTCCTGGATTTCCTATTGTAGCAACGACTTGCTTTAATTTCTTGAACCAGCTTGAAGCACCATATTTACTGACTTTTGTTTCCAACGAGGAAATATGTAAATTTTAATTAATCCAAGCTGAAGTTAAAAAGAAAACAAGCCACTGCATTGGAGGGGGTTAAGGGACTAGAGTCCTTTGGCTCTTTTTTCCTATGGGATTCAATCTGAGTGCTTGTTTCGCTACTTTTTGCACTCCAAGCCTGTCCAGCTTGCTCTGTTATGGTAGGATAATTTGGTGGTATTGAATGTGTGCTGCTTTCTGGCTGCTGTTGCTACGTTAGTGAAACCTGCCTGAGTTTTTTTTTTCTGGACTCTGAAGTGCACGATGGTTGAGACTTCATCCTTAGTTCTGCTTAAAAACTTCCCTGGCACTTCCTTCATTGCTGAGTGTGGTCTGCCTTGGGGGCTCGGCGAGCTGCAGATGCCGTCGTGCTGGCAGGGGAAGTTTGGAAAGGCTGTACAATACCGCACGGCCCAGCTTACTGGGGAAATGCTCCAGCATCCTGGGCTGCCTTGAAGTACCGATGGAAGAGGAAATTACTGTTACTTGCGTCCATCTTCAGTAAAAGGAACAATAACTTCAACAGGCAACCTCGGTGCACACTATTCCTTTCCCCATAACCTGAAACTGGCAGGCAGCTTTGAAAGGACCTCATGCATCCTGGCTGTCGCAGGAGAACCAACTGTCTGGACAAACATTTCCAGTATGTTTGGAGAGTTTCCTGAACACCCTCTGTTCCCTCTGAATTAGCGCTGGTATGAGGGGGGATTCCTGGAGATGGCTGCGCCTGTGCCAAGCACATTTTGCACCATGTGAGCCAGCTCCTTACCTAGGAAGCAGCAGACTTGGGCGCTGCACTCTCATGGCTCCCCGTGCGCATGGGGTTGGACCCCAAAGGCAACTTCTACATAAATATTGGCAGAGAGCTTTTCCATTTCTCCCTCACTGTTACGGACCATGAACGCTTTGTGGGAGTGCAGGGGTTAGTCAGGTTTGTGTATCTCGTGGCGATTAACTCTACAGCTCCGATTGTATTGGATTTGGCCAATGGATGCTGAGGGGGGCTAGCGTAGCTGCATGCTTAATGTTGTATTTAATCCCTTCAGGTCCCTCCGTCTACTTAAGAGTCTCCGTCCACTGCAGTGCTGATGCTTTCTTGTCTGCAACGGCTGCAGCTGTTAATTGCAGGAAGAAAACAAAACAGAATAATGCTTCTTGGAGGGAAAGCTGAGTCGCCCCTAAACGCATGTTCACGTATTTGGCCAATGTAAAATGAGCAGGACTGGAGCTGACTGGCGGTGATTGTTTTACGTTTGTCTACTTATTCCAGCATTACTGTCACAGCTTCTCACTGCTTTGAATCCCATTCTGCTATTAAGTCAGCTTCTCAATGCTATCTCGCCATACAACTTCAGTGTTTCCGTATAGATCTATACAAGTATTCTTGATCGTTAAAGCAAATTAGTATTTTCCTGTCCTTGCTCTTATACTTGTGCTTCAAAGAGGGATTAGGCTCCAAGATGGTCACTGCTAGCAAGAGGTGTACATTTGGCAGGACCTGAAATACTTGTTTGAAGGCTAAAGGCTGCTGTCAGCCGCGGTTTGCTGTTAAAGTAATCTTTAGTGGGACTGTCTTATGGACAGTCTGTGTTTGCTTTAGTTCTGCTGTGTGCTGGGGGAAAGCCTTGCCATGCCAATGTCCTAGCCTGGGTATTGGGAAGAATCTAACAAATGCTAATGCTGGAGAGGATGTGCTTAAAATTATCCTGGCCTGGAACTGGCAGCAGCCCAGGCTCTTCTTCAGAAGAGCAAAGCCAGGAAGGAGGAGATTTCCAGGGCCTGACCGGGGCTCTTTGGCCAGGCCGTCACGCCAGTTCTGTTCTCATGATGCACGAGGGAGGAGAGAAAAAATAGCTTTTGACTTGTGTGTGTGTGTGTGAAAGGATTTGGAATATTTGCAGAAGACAGTGGAGGGAGAATCTGCTTCTTTTGGTTTTTTTTCTTTTTTCTTTCCTTTTCCATGCAGGTGGTTGACATTAAGGTGAGGTGTGTTGTGACTTGCTATCTATTCACTGGCATCCATTCCCCAGGCAGTTGCTTTGCTTGCAGCCTTTCTTGAGACAGCACCTGCATGTGCTCTGGGTCTGCATGGTTTCCTAGCCAGTGCAAGCTTAGCAGCCGTGCTGATGAATGTGGGTGTCAGCTATAAAGGTGCTTCTCCTGGCCTTGCATGGGGAGCAGCCTGTGAAAATAAGCTGTAAAACTTCAAAGCGTGTTTGGAGTGAAAGTAGTGTTCCCCTTGAGGATGGAGAAGTGCTGCTGTTAACCTAACAAACTGGAGCTTTTTTGGGGTAGAAAGGGGATAGTACAATAACTTTCATAGCACATGCTGGATGTTCTTGTGTGTTTGTTGACTTTGGTCAAAAAAAAAAAAATCAGGGGGACTTTTTCACTAAAGTTGAGACTTCACAGGGCAGTTGAGTGGCCCCACTTTCCCATTCTCACTGTCTCTGTTGTACCAGTTCTGCTCACTTGGTAAGTCACCACTTGTGACCCTTGATAATGTGGTTCAGTTCATTAAGCCACGAGCAAACAACATTTTTCTTCTGTCTGGATTTTCACCAGTGTATGGGGCCAAACTGACTTCCTGAGGAAGCACATGAACTCCTCCAGGGCTGGAGGGCACCGGGACTTGGGGATGGGGAGGAATAGGATGCATTCAGCGGTAGCGAGACTAGATCAACTTACCGTCTCTTGAAGTCTCCCCCCCTCTGAAAGGGTACATGAGTATCAGACTAGTGCTAGGTTCTGTTTTCACATTTTTAGCTAACTTAACACTTTCCTTGTATTTTTGAGGGTACGTTCTGATAAGTTTTTCATTTTTTTTCTGTGCATAGTACTTAAAATGCTACTAGCTATAAATCATACAAATATCACTTAGTGTCTGTCTACTGAAGTTACAGTTGGTGTTATGTCCCTACTGTTTCTGCATGATTGGAAGCAGGAGGTGCTAATGCAAGAAACAAAAGATAAGAAATAATAACCTTTTAATATATTTTTGTTGGTCAAAGGAAAGATTTAATGACTTCTGCTTATTGTTGCTTTATCTTTCTGCAGGGATGTGAAAGCAGGAAATATTCTTCTTGGAGAAGATGGCTCAGTGCAAATTGCAGGTAACTTTCCTGGTAGCTTTGAATAAATTTTATCTGTGTATGGAAACAGTTTGGAAACTGTGTATCCAAAGAGATGGTTTAATGATCAAGAAGAAACCTACATAAAAATGTCAGCTTCAAGAAGCCTCACAGTTCTTAAAACAAACCAAATCCAACAACACCAAAAAAACCCCAACAATAAACAAACCACAAACCAAACAAACAGAAAAAACAACCCAGAGTTTATTACATCTTGTTATCTTAAAATGCAGTTCTTTGGAATAATGACAATCAGCATGAATAAATCCTTTGACTGTCAAGTCCTCAGAATCAATAGATTAGATAAAATTCTTGGCATAAGCTAGTCAGATCTTTAAAACAGCAAGTTTTAAGCAAGGCTTGGAAGCGGACTGCACAGACCTCACTGATTTATCATCGATGTGTAAGGTGGTTTTCAAAAGAACTGTGGTGAACAGTGGATAGATTCATCAGAAGGAAATTGGTACGTCTGGTGGTAAAAGTCACTTGCAACTTTGCCTTACCCAAAGATCTGCTGATCAAACTGCTCATGTGGATGCTCCCTAGTCCGCCTCAGTTGAAGCGAGTGGCAGAGTGCATGTTTGACTGCCCTGACCCAGCCCAAACTGGGGTGAACTGAAAGTCTTGGAAGCAGTTGTGCAAGCTGAGGGACAGGGTAGGGAAGACTGTTAAGACAGTTGCTTTAGCTAATACAGATGTGCCTGGAGGAGGTGTCTGTGGTAGTCACTGCTGTCACGAGCTGCATCAACACAGGTATGTTGGAAACAGTCATTGGTGTGGATGGATCATACGTCTGTGGAAAACGGTGTTGTGTGGTGGTTCCCCCCTCCCCCCCAATACTACTCTTCTGGTCTTTTATTTCATACATGTTCCTACAGACTTCACTCTTCTTTCCAGAAATCAAGAGTAGTTGTTGTTGTTGTTATTATTGTGGACTATTAAGTAAGACAAGATTTTTGGAGAATACATTTAGAACCTGTGAGACTTGTTTTTCCTCTTCTTCCCAGTGTGCCGTTTTCCTGTCCCGAGTACGATTCCTCTCGGCCTCTCCTTTCCCTCAGGACTGTGCTCTTCCCATGAATCTTGTGGTGCCTTTCCAGCCCTTGTGCCACCTCTAGCTGGAGGGCAGAGCTCGCATCTGGTCCTGCCATCTTAGCAAACATCCTTGTACATGTTTAACTTTTTCAGTCCCATATTTAATTGGAAAGGGTTGGATCTGTTTGCGATAAGGTCTCTTTTTTAGTGCCCGGTCCTGCTGGTGGAGGCACAGCAGTGGGTCAAGCCAGTGTGCTGGGGGTTAAGGGACAGGGCTTTGCAGCTGTGTGGCGATGACTCTCGTGTCAGGCAGAAGTGCCTGTTGCATTGTGTAGTGCTGAGAGGTACGGACTCCTTTAGTATATCTATGCCTGGATTTGCTTCTTGGAATGAAAGGTGTAGATTTTCCACCAGGAGGCAGAACGCATTGCAATGCACAGGGGTTTTTTTGTAGGTAGCTCTTCTCCCTCTGCAGAAGGCAATAAGCCCTTTTACAGGACATAACACCTAAAATATGGGACTTCTGTTCAAAACCTGAAGTTGCTTTGTTTTCCCTTTTAAGTCTCCCAGTGCTCTTAATGCCTGCTGTTATATTTCTAATGAGGTGTAAATAATTCATTCCGTGTGGCAGCTGATGGAAGGTAGGGAGTGGCTTCTAAAATGCTCAAAGGAGCAAACTTTGTACAGTGAAATCCTACAGGTTTTTTTCATAATGGGACCAAGATGTAACATTCTGGATTTGTAATTGTACGGAGCTTTAGATTATGTTCTGGGAGAGGCTGCAAATAGCTGTTGCATTAGGGCAATGCACTCTTACTTCAAGTGTTTCTGCCAGCCTAGCAGAAAGCTGCTTGTGTTTCTCTTCCACAAGGGTGCCAGGGCTTGGGGTTTGGTTTTTTTTTTTTTTTTAATTAAGGCTTTTACTGGTAATAGGTACCTGTTAATGTATTTTTTGTTTTCTGCTGAATAATTTTTAGTTGATAAGTAGTTTTAAGGTTGACTAGTCTTACTTGTACAAATTTCAGAGGATTTATTTTGTCTGGGATTTGTACATAGAATCGCTCCTAGACTGCTTCCTCTCTGCCGTGTTGTATTTCCAGCAGACGTCCGGGAAGTTGAAGTCCCCAAATCTCAATCCATGTCCCTAAGTGCCTCATCTACACGTCTTTTAAATACCTCCAGGGATGGGGACTCAACCCCTTCCCTGGGCAGCCTGTTCCAATGTTTAACCACTCTTTCAGTAAAGAAATTTTTCCTCCCGTCCAATCTAAACCTCCCCTGACATATCCTATCCTATATGTTTCCCTGGACTGAACTGTCTATTAGTGGTTTATATGTGCAACATTTAAATGATGAAATCCATCTCTCTGCATAGCAACATTGTGAGATGTGCAAAGTTCCCTCTTTACAAATTCTTTCTTTGAACATGCGAAAAGACTAATGCTGCAACCTTTCATGAGACACAGCGGAGCGGCTAAACTCAACCAAGGTCGGCAAGTTCACCACAGTGGCAGGAAGCGCTTTCGTTTCTGTGAAGGCAGCTGATGACTTGAAAGAAACAAAAATAAATGAATGACTGAATACTAGAGAAGAGCCTGACCTGGTCATAACATGAGATTTTGTTTCTGTGGGAATTTCTGACACTTAAGCTTCCTTTGCTCCTGACCCAGGATGAAATAGCAAAATTTCTCGGGGAATTTTTTGAGGGGGAAAAAATGCTGGAAGCAAACCAATGCCACTAAAGTGAGTTTTGTTTCAGCAAGATCAAAGCACTTGCCTTTGACAATAATATTAATGCATATTATGAATAATTCTGTTGGTCGTTGAGTGCTTCCATTATCAGTTGGATGACATCACTGCCTTCCCATGAAACAAACGTGTTTAAGGTTTGCTGGAAAGTTACACCGCGCGGGGGAAGATTGATCAGCTATGGAATGAAGCCTGAGGGTTAGGGTGGATGGCGTACCTCCCTTGAAGGAGCTGGTTTGGTGTACATAAAAAATGCAAATAATGTAGCAGGAAAGAATGACTTCAATTCGTTTATAATGACACCTTTCCCTTTTGCCATCCCTCTATTAAAACTGCCTGTGAACAGTTGTTAAGAAGGTCTTATTCAGTGTTTGGCCTTTGCGACCTCATGTTCCTCTGTGTTTCCTACTGCTTGACGCAATTCATGTTTCTTGTCTCAGAAGAAATGTAAAACTTTTAAATGTGAACGTAAGGAATGCAAATCTCAAACTGGAAATCCTTTGACGGAAAAAACCAAAGCTGCTTTCAAGGTTTAGAAAAAAATGCTCGACCCTGTGGTGGAGGAAACCCCGCTGCTGGGCTATACCTCCACAACATGTCAGTGAATTTAATTACTGGGAAACTTTCACTGTATAGAATTCATGGCAGTAATTTTGCTGCAGGATTATACAGTTCTAACCAGTGAAAACTAAAGCCGCTTTTGTTAATTCGGGCTGTGCAATTCTGTTAAGGCTGAACAGAAAAAGCAACTTGATGAAGGTGTGTCCGACGTTTCTCAGGTTCTGTTTGTAACTCTGAACTGGTGGCTGTGCATCGGCCGTGAAAGCCGCTGTGGGAGCACTGCGAGCTGAGGCGGGCACAGGTAAAGCGACTGAGGAGAAATCTGTGAGCTCGGGGGCATTTGCTGGAAGGAGGAATTCTGAAAATTCCTCTAATGGCCTGCACAAAGGCTCAGCTTCAAACTCCTCCCCAAGTCCTGTAACTTGGTATTTTTACTCATGGCTCTGTTTTTAACTATGTAGCTCCTTTTGCTTTCGAAATGTGCATCCACGGAACCAAAGCGTAAAATTGCCTTTAACAGATCCAGCTGACCAATGAGACCTAAACTGAGGCTGTTTGCTTCTATTGTAACATCTTTTCTTTTTTTTTTTTTCTTCCCAAGGGCACTGGCTTGGGCTTGTGGCTTGGCACCAAGTTTTTGGAGCCTGTTATAATTCAGAGAGTATCGCTTTCTCAGTTTGAAGTTTTTTCTTGCACATTGAATTAATCTATCTTCTGGAGAGAGCAGGACTCTTTCCCAGATACCATTGTTCTGGGCTCTGCTGACGGTGGTTGCAATGTAAATCGAGATAGCCGCCGCCTTTTGTGTTCCAGCCTCTCCATGGCAATTATTGTATTTTTTTTTTTTTTTTAATCAGAGCATAAAACCTCTTTGCCCTGGCATTTACTGGCTCCCTGGAGTCTAAAAGCTGCACGGGTAAAAACACTCTTTGTCAACATAAACCGCTTCGGCACCAATATTGCTGCACAAACCAGGAGACTTCTTCTCACAGTAAGCAAGGCTTAATATTCTTCAGTTTATTTAACTGCAGGCCCTGTAAATTATTGTGAAATGAAGTGAGAGTCTTGATAGGGAAGGGATGAGAGAGGTTGAGGAGCTGTTGATGGAAACTTTTTCAGGGTCATAAGACTTGCTCGGTACGAACCATGCTCCAACCATGGCATGATACTAGCATCCTACTGAGACTGGGTGCAGACTAAATCTTTTTTCCCCCTGATTTTATCCACTGGGATATTAAATAATACTGTCACCCACCCCTCTGTGATTGAATGTGAAGAAGCAACGGTCTACTGAAGGCTGAAAGGCGCACGTCCCTCCTCGTGCGGGATTTTTCTGTTGTAGGGACAATAACACGATATCTTCAGGTTTTAAAACCAGTCGGTGTTACTATTAACGCGTACTCCAAGAGGTGCTCAGGGTGCCTGCCATGTCCCGGGCAGGCCGTGTTGCCAAGCGGTTGAAGTAGATTGACGTTTCACGAAGTCGTTCAGGACTTGCTAATTGATACTGGGCAAATTGCCTAACCCCTCTCGCTTTATCTATTTATAAAATGGGGATAGTTAAGGCCAGGCAAAACTTGTGTAACTGAATTTGTGTAACTTTCCACAAATCCATGCCAGCTTGTCACCGGTTCGCTGCGTTCCTGACTGCTCTTAATTCATTGTACTAAAATAGCGCTCTACATAAACATCGAGCTATGATGCAGGCAGTGTCATTCCCCCACTTTCCCTTAGGAAACTCTAACTTTGGGAGATGAAATTGCTTTAACAAGAGGCAAGGCACGAATCTAACTTGGGGAGAGCAGTGCCGATTGCACGGCTGACTCGAGCCGCCGGTGCTGTGTTGTGGACAACTGTGAGCCTCTTCTCCCTTTTGAAAAAGGGTGAAACTGTTTTTTCTCTGTGGTTGGTGGAGAGTTTTGGTGCCTCCCCTGCAGCAGCATGATGTGAAGTAACTTTATTCTTTGTGTCACTTGTAATATCTGCGTTTCCTGAAAAGATATTGCGCTATTTGGTTGTTGAAACAGCTTGTGAACTTCTCCAAGGGCGGTGGCTTCTCCCAGCCTGGGCTTTGTTATCCTTAAGTTACTTTGTGCAGTATCAATGTATCTTTATTAACATGCTGTTGGGGCCCAGTTTCAGATGTGATCTTTATGTTTACTCGGCAGAGGGATTTCATACATCCTTTTATGTGCCTTGACATTATTGCAAAAAGGTTAAACTTGTGATGCATGTAAAAATAAAGCTGCTGTTCTGCATGCGAATTGATTAGAAATATGTGACTGTAGAGGTCTACCTTTCCAAATGAGAATTTGGGAGAACAAGTGTGTATTTATAGATCCAATACCACTATATAACCATATAGTCTTTAAAGGAAAGAAGTTTTTGATTCTTGTTCTTCACTAATCTTTCTTTTCTCTGGTCTTACAACCCCACTGCATTCTCAGCACAAAACTGCTATTTACCACTGCCTTCCTCCTCTTCTTGCCAGGCTTATTCATCTTCAGTGGTCTAAATGCTGTAAGGTTCGCAGAAAAACACTAAGTACAGCTGCAGGTATTTTCTGATGGTGAACAACTGAACAAGAAGGAAGGTGACCAGTGAAAAAAACCACTTAGTGCTGTCTTCTGAAATACTTTTATTTTTGTTTGAGGAGGGGTAATGCCTCGGCTACCCAAGTTTAAAAACAGTTCTGAGTGGTTTGAAGTCAAGATGGTTTTATTCT
Organism: Aptenodytes forsteri; assembly: GCF_000699145.1. Lineage (NCBI taxonomy): Eukaryota > Metazoa > Chordata > Aves > Sphenisciformes > Spheniscidae > Aptenodytes > Aptenodytes forsteri. The sequence continues at coordinate 536,967 of NW_008795026.1, read as the reverse complement.
GTTGTTCTGCCCCCACTGAAGTCGGGAACTGCTGTTTTAGGGTCTGATCCAAACCCACCAAACTCCGTAGGAGCCTTTCTGGTGTCAGTAGGCTTTGGTCCTGGCTCCTGACTAGTGCAGTCGTCCTTCCCTTGTGGTAGCTACCTACAGGAGCAGATACTTGGACTTTTTAGGTTTAAGGCAATGTTACAATATGAGATGGCCAAGGAAGGATGATTTTTAATGGCTGACTTCTAGATTGTTTTATCCCAATCTAACTTACGGTACTGTAGAAATCTGTCTTCCTGACGTACACAGCAGCAATGGTGCCTGTTGTGATGTGGTCCTGCCACTGCATTCTTGGGTTGGTGAGTTGTTTAGACTGGGTCTTTGTTTCTGCAACGCAGAATAGTAAGAGGAGATTTTCCTTTCAGCTTTTGCATTTCCTGAGTGGCCAGAATAGTTTTCAAGTTTGACAACTTGGGATACCTTAATAGCAGGAATTGTTGCCTAATACCATGTTTTTTCAAACACCAGTCTGCAACTTCATTGCCACTGTAGAGTGTTTTGTAGGGTATGTGGTTTGCAACGCATGATGTTTCTGCTGAAAAAGACAAAATTGGCCATATTTTCTGCAGAGCCTGCATCAGCAGAACTGTCATTTCCATTCTGGGTTAGTTTTGCTGTGATATGGGCGTCTGGAGAAATTTTTTTTTTTTAAAGAAGTCTTTGGTTTATATCACTGAAACAGGTCCAGCAGATGAATCTTTTCTACATTGCTTTAGAAAAATGATAAAAAAAATGATGCTACCACTTGCATCCAGACATCCTGGAGACTATTGTTTGCTAGCAGACTGCTTTTGGGCTCCTTTAGAATATCTGACAGTCGTTGGCCCAGCAGTGGTGGTTACTGGTATTGCAAGCCAGGTCCAAACATTTCCAATTCCTCCCTGTTTCTGGTGATGCAGTCCTTTCCAGTTATCACCGTAGTGAGGCAATATAAAGTACAAGCTGCCAAAGAGGAGTACAAATGTAAACACTTCTGAGCTATCGTACGTCTTGAATTTCATTACTTTCCCCATTTTCTAGAGTTGAATTCATTTGCAATAACCTTGTTCTGTTTTAGCCTTTCTGAGGGTAGTTAACAGGGTCAGAGAGAATGAGACGCAGAACGTACCAACTGCTCAGAAGTAAGAATTGAACCTTAGCTTGTGCTTAGGATTTTATTTTATTGGTTTACAGATATTTCTTGAGAGCAGGCACATTCTTATCTTAATAGCTGGGACTTGGATAAAGTTAGTAAGATGACATTTGAGAAGATGGTTTCAAAGTCATTCCTTACGGCAGAGGCTGGTTGTGCCTGTTTTAGCCCACTGGAAATGAGGGGAAATTGGTTGGGAAAACATTGAATAAATCAACCATGTAACGGAATACAATTTAATTCCATTTAAGCTTTCTGCTGACCTCAGATTGCAGTTGTAGGGGCACAATTTCCAACTGGAATTTATTAAACCCACGTTTGATGTGAAATGTGGTGAATGCTGTGCGCTGTGTGAAGGACTTGTGTTTTTGCTGCTGGAATGCTTTTGCTTTGAATGGCATTTCCTTTACCCTCGAAATGACTGCATGGAAACTTGAGGTAAGATAATATACACAAGTTCAAATACAGCACATCACAATAATATGCTGATGGCACTTGGACAAGTTTCTATTAGTATTATCTTACTTAAAAGAACTTGTAATTGCTCTTGTGTTTAGAACAATAGATCTTGTGAGACTTCCCGTAATGAGGGGTAAAGTGCAAGTAATTTTACTCTGAACTTTTTAGGCAGCTCATTCAGTTTTCTGAGAAAAGCAGGGATGGTGGATACACACATGGAAGATCTCAAAGCAAAATCACTGTTGCAAAAAGTGGGTTTCCAGAAAAATACAGATTGCAGTGCTGACGGGGATAGCGATCCGTCTAGACGTGCTAAAACTTCAAGGTTAGCAGGAAGACAAGATGCCTCCAGGAACAGGGAAGAGAACAGGATAGCGCATCTGGAAGAAGCTGAACCCAAACAATAGGCATTTGCTGGTGCTTGTTTTAGCCCTATGACTTCTATGCAGCTTTCTTTAATGTCAACTTTCAGTTATCCATGTCTAGTATTTTCGTGAGCACTAAGTTCCTGTTCTTGGAAGCCTCTAACCTAAGTGAACGGGAAGTTTTCAGTATGTTATTCTTCTGAGTGATAATTTCAGTGGTGTTTCTCAAACATTGAAAGACTGGTGAGAAGGGGCTCATTGCACTGCTAGCGTGATGCAGAGGAAGCTTGGGACTGTCCTCACGTGGGTGCCATTGCTTGCAAATTGTACCGTGGGATCTTTTGTTGCAGTTGATTCCTCAGTTAGGATAACATCCTTAAGCCATGGAGTAACTCCGTGGCTCCTCTGAGTAAAAGTCCTTGACACTTTCAGCTGCCTGGCATAGTTAACTGTGTTTTCAAGAGCTTTCAACCCCGTTGTGGTCAATAATGTTCTGTTTTTATGTGAAATAGCCCTTGAATTTCAGAGACTTAGCCTCGAAGCCTGTCATCAATCTCAAAAATTTTGATTGCTGGTACTGTGTTTAAAAAAAAGGGGAGCAGTAGCTAAAATTGAGTTATGGAGAATGACCCGTTGGAGGTCTATAATTCTGCAATACATAAGCAGTGTAGTTTAGAGCAAGTTAGGACAAAATACTTCTACAGTTTTGTGTTTACAGCTTCCCTGTCACCTGATTTATTTCACTTATTTTTTTTCTCCAAGGAAAGTCTGCCATCCTCTCTTGAATGACTTGGTTGCTAAACCTTTTGTAATGCTCTTCTCTGAACAAACATACTGTATCCCATTGCTATCCCTGCTGCTGTTCACAGATCCTGTTTTCCATGTCATTCTTAATTGCATAAAACATCTGTTATCTTTGAAAGCATAAATTTCATGTAAAAGAACGATCTACTTTAAGTAATAAAATTACCAGCGAGTGCATGGAGTATCCCTGAGCATCCTTCAGCTTGTGAAAAATGCTTCAAGCGGGGGTTAACGCTGTGCAGGGCATGAATGTCTGCAAGGCTTCCTCTGGGATGGTCGGGCTAGTTAGCTGCACGTGCTGCTCGATTCAGTAACGCCGCTGTATCATCGGGAACCGGTCCAAGTTCCCGTTAAAGCACTGAGCATCTCAGCGATGGAACATTACCAAGCAAAGCATATTCTGGTAATAAACCATCCAGAATAAGGGGCTGATAACTCCAGTCTGCAGGATGCAGTTAGGGCAGTTAAATGTTATAAAGTCTAGTAACTTTTTATGTACCCGACTTCATTGCTGCAAATACTAACAGGATGCTAATTGAAGTTCAGTTATTACTTGTTGTGTATGTATACAAATGTAAATAAAGCACTGGCTGTCAGAGGAAGGTTTGTACAGTAGCAGGTCTGCTGGGGGAGCGCAGGCGTGCTGTAATGTGACCAGTGGGCCGTAATGGAAAGTGGAATTTTCCTCTCTGCTGGCCGGTGCTGAAAGCTCTGCTGTCTCCAGTAATTGAATGGTGGACTACAGACTGTTCATGTACCAGCACTCTTAGCTGACTGTTGATGATTCTTCATTTATTAGGAAACTCCTCATGCATAACCGTATGGTCTAGTGCTTAATAGATGGTTGGGATTATGAGGGGAAAGAGGGGACAACCCTTCAGTTTGCTCGGGATGTGTTCTTAATAAAATCTGGTTTTGTTTTCTTTTCAGACTTTGGCGTTAGTGCGTTTCTGGCCACTGGTGGTGACATTACCAGAAATAAAGTCAGGAAAACATTTGTGGGCACACCTTGCTGGATGGCACCAGAAGTTATGGAACAGGTGAATTGTTTTCCCTAGTATCCTCTTAGCTGATCTGCACCTGGAATTCCCTGTTGTCAGCAATGGCTGTATTTACTTCAAACTAAGATGATAATTTGGCATTGTGTAAGGCTTTCTTAAAACCACAGGATTGTCTTTGATTTGCCTATTGGAGCCAGGCTTGTACTGGGGAATGTTAAGTGTTCAGTAGGTTTTTGCCCTGCTGTGTCTCTTCAGGCTCCTACCTAAGGTGAGGATGAGACAGCTCAGCTGTTGCAAAAAGAAGATTAACCTGCCCATTCCTCTTGCCTAAATGTGAGCTAGAATATAAATCATTTCACACATGGTAAATATGCACATATACACCTCAGTAATGTGCTCTTCTGCATTTGCGAACACGAGAATTTGGGGTAGCTAATTGCAACATGTTAGAGAGGGGAGTTATTACAGTAAAATGACATGTAGTTGACTTTATTCAGCTTTTTAGTTTCTCTTGGCTTGTGAGTATCCAGACTGTAATTACTGAGGAATGCTTGCCTCTCTGCCTTCCTCCTCTGCTCTTTTGGCTAGCTAAAAGATGCCATACTTCTTCCCGTCGGGTGGAGATATGTCACTTTTTGTCCTCTACTACTTCTAGACTAAACTATAGAAGCTTTGTCTGCGTGACTACTGATGAAGGCCACCTGGAAACTTTGTTTAATGTAAAATATCATTGCCCATTTCTAAGCAGGATCCACAAACAAAATTAGGCCACAGTCCTGACAGGGCGTTTGCAGTAGCTGTCTATTGCATTGATGTTCAGTGCCATGAGCATTCTGAAAATTATCCCTCATCCCCTTAAAAACAGTTTGACAGAGGGCTGGACTCAGGGCTTGATTTTTGTCGGGTGTGCCAAGCAGAAATACAACTGACTATGAATGTTTTTCCATTTTTCCTTTTTTCCTTTCAAAAATCTTTTTAACAAAAGTATTTTGGGAAAACATTGGTTTATTAAAGTAAATCCACCTTGTTACTTTTCTCCTTGCTGTTCACAATAAAATATTTTGAAGCTTAGGAGGAACTTGAATAAGACATCCACATGTCCCCCACCCCCCGCTAAAACAGTGGTAGAATTTTAATGCATTTTTTCCTATATCTAAAACTTCTTGAAGGATTGAGATAACTTCGGAGTAACTTAAATATACTATTGATGAAAGGCTTTTTTTAATGCTTGGCCTTTTCAGTGGCTCCCCATGGTGGCACTGAGGGGCTGGTGCGTTAACAGCACTCCTGCAACCTCCTCAGAGTACAAGTCTAACACTGCAGAGTACAAGACACACTCCCCAAGTCAGGAGCCATCTTTGCAAACTTGCTTCTGAACTCCTTCACTGTCATATATTTCTGGATTTTTTTGTTATGTTGGTTTAAAAATAAATACCTGGTGCACAGGGTACAGCAGGCTGGCCAGGACCTAATGGTGTTGCTCCAGGCTCGTTGTGGTTAGGGGTGGCTGCAATCTGCAGGACAACAGGGAAAAAAAAGATCTTAAGGAAGGTGCTAAAAAGGGTAAATGAGGGTTTTGGTGACAAAGCAGGGGTTCTTGATACAACAGATGTGTTTCTGAAGGAGGCAGATTTTCTAGGGAGCCAATACTTCCATGAAGGCTGTGCACATCTAACTTGTTGCAAATATTGGATGGTAAGGAGGTATTTTGGATGCTGATGTGAAATCCTTCAGTGTCCACTTATATCATCTTGCTGTCTTCCAGCAGGTGTCACTCTGAGCTGCTATATCCAACTCGGGGGAAAAAGGATGAAGGGGCTGCTGTAGGTTAGCCTTCAATATGTAGATGTTATCGACCCAATTCCATCTGGTTTACTTCAGCATCATTAAGTTCCTTTAGCATGTTAATACATGATAGCCTGGCATTGTCTTTTAATATAAGTTCACTTGACAGATTTATGGCAAAAAAAAGTTGATGAGAAAAATAAATGTTGTTGATGTAAACTAACTGCAGGATGGTGACTAATATGTGTTGGACAGATATCAAGATGCACTGCTCTAGACAGTTTTGAACTTCGTAGCTTTAATTTGCAAGCAGGATTATATGATATAATAAAAAAAAACCCCACCCACTAAACAGTTAAATTCTCTGTAGGGAATGGTGTTTAGATGTGCTGCAAGACTAACTGAAAGATAAACCTAAAAAACATCCCAAGTTATTCTCAAAAATTTCTCAAAAATATTCTCAAAAAATTCACTAAAAATAGTGTGAGGGGGGGAAAAAAAACCCAAACCCTTACAGCATATTTCTTCCTGCACTGTGTTCTTAAATGATACTAGGTATCTGTGCTTGTTCAGTTAAATGACATGAAATCTATTCATAATCATGGCACCCATAAACTGCGGCACTTCAGGAAGCCTTTCAAACCTTTAAGGCTCATGAAAATGATGCCTACCGGAGCTGATGAAATTAGTGCAAGATATAAACTCCTGTTGCCATAATAAATTTCAGTTCAACTATAGTATTATATGAAAAATAGTGCAAGAGGGTTTTTTTGTTAGTTTGCCAAAATTCAAGATCATCTTAAAGGTAGTTTGGGGAATGTTTTTGGCTTCATCACAGTGAGTGTCTTTCTCAAGCTTGTTAGGTTAGCTGAACACAATATCCCTATTAGCTTTGATTCAATATTCATTTTTCCGTAGTCTAGTGAGAAGAAATACAAACCGTTCTAAGCAGCCAAAAAGCTTTGATTTCTGTAGCTGCTCCTGAAGTTAGTACATAATGTCTCTCCTCTGCAGCAGAGAAGGCAAGTGCCAAAATATTACCTAATGATAATGAGGAAGTAACTGGTTTGGCATATGAAATATTTTTTCCTGTGCATGAGGGGAAGTAAATGCTATAAATTTTCCTGAACAAGTCTGTGTTTAATGTCAAGTGCAGAAGCTACTATTAATTAGTGGAGGGAAATGTTAGTCTGCAGACAGGAATGAGGGGCCTTTTACTGAGGTGATGTGTACTGAAGTTTCAGGATCGAGCATGTTTGCAGTCAGACTGATTAAGCGGTTGACTAAAAGTGTAGTGAGGCGTATGTCCCAAGGGGATAACAGTCCATCTATTAACTAGGAGAGTTTCATTATACTGTTTAATGACTCTCTGTGTCTTTGTGTAGAAGTCGGAGCCTGTGTTAACCCAGTGCCCCTTTATGTTCTGCACACAGAGAGGTTTATGGCAGAGCAGTCCTAGCTGCACAGTCCACCACCATAATTTTCATCAGACTATGACTTTTAAAACACCTCCTCAAAGGTATAAGGAGCTGGGGGGGAGAGGAGGGAGAAAGTGTTCTTTCCATCTCTTTAACACTATAGTGCTGGTCTTTCCAAATTTGAGGGGAAAGGAAGGAAAGGATGAAAGGATGTGTAATAGGCTAAGGAAAGGGATTGTAGTCTAGGATAGCAAGAGGCACAGGCTAACATCCTCTAATATTTTTCAGGTCAGAGGATATGATTTCAAGGCAGACATCTGGAGCTTTGGGATCACTGCTATCGAACTGGCTACAGGGGCAGCTCCGTACCATAAATACCCGCCGATGAAGGTGAGCAGGTCTCCAGATACTTGTGCAAGATAAAGGATCAGTGTGTTCTGTGGGTGTTTCCAAGAATTTGGCCAGCATGCTTCGCTGAAGAGTTTGTCTTCTCAACTTGCACTTGTGGATCATGATGTTCTTGGATTTATCTGAAGTCACCTTTTAAAAATATGCCACTTAATCAGCATTGTTTGAAACTGTGCACAGTTCTTATTTAGATCCTGAGTCTCACCAGGGCCACCATTCTTGAGAAGAGTGCTGTGTGTTTTAATCCTGGAGCCTCTGAAGGCAGCAGATGTTTTTAGGGCTATAAATAATCATTCAGAAAATGTTATCTGGCATCCAGTGGCACTGGGATGGTGAGCCATTCCTTCTCTTGCACTGATAATCCTTCTTGATACCTCTCAGAAATCCTGTTACCAGTTATCCAAAAGAACATCTTATTTTGTTTAATGCCAACACAGTCTTGTCAATCACTGAACCAGGGTAGGGCATTTCTGGAAGTACTACATCAGTATGAAATAGCGTGGTATTGGCAATATGAATATTTTATTGAAGTTGAGGTGGAGGAAATGTTCTTGTTTAAACACTGACACTTCAAAAATCTTTTCTAAATATCTTGAACTTTGGATTGCTATGTAGTTTGGTTAACTTTCCCTATTTTCTGACTCTTGAACCAGGAGCTGCTTCCAACATGCTTTTCTTTCAGGGAGTCTACATCTTAAAGTTAACAGAGTTAACCCCATCAGTTGAGGTCTGAAGCATCCTGTCCTTCTACTGAGCTTTGATATCATCTTCCTTAGCCCCTTTGAGATCTGATGGGGCCTTATCTCAATCATGAAACTTTTAGTCTCTTCTGCATTTCCCACCCTCTTGAAGGCCACTTTTCTTCTACTCCTGGGATGCATGCTCCCTCAAATTGAACAGGAGGGGGTGGAGAGCCCTTTCTAACCTTTATGGTTAGACTACTTACCTGGGATATGAGGCCTGTGGGTGCCAAGTCCCTCAATTGCAGGCATACCATGGAGCAAGCTTTCCTTTTCTGAGTCTTAACTGCTGGAGTGCTATGTAAGGTGGGTGTCACCTCTTTAGGACCTGGGTGCATCTCCACCTCTCAATTACAATAGCATTTGGGAATCCAATAGGTCCTAACTCATTAGAACAGGGACATCTGTGTATCGCTTTAAATGTCAGGACTTTGCACTGGTTTAACTCTCGTAGAACAGCATTAATTTTAAGATTTGTGTCATCTCTGTGCAGGGACTGTTGAGTAGCTGAGTGGTTTAGAAATGCCATTAAAGTTCGTACCATATCAGTGATTGTGGCAGAGCAGTGAGGAGTTCAGGGAGATGTGTTGCTGATTTAGCTGTTGCTGTTTTCATTGATACTTCCTTCTGTGCTGCGATTATTGGTAGCATTTTGCAGTAGTTTCTTCAAGCTGTACTTCTGTTTATTGTGTTTTGAATGCATGGGTTGTAGCTTTGAATACAAAGATCTCATATTTAGTATGGTGTGTTGTCATATGGTAGATAGAATTGGAGACCCATAATTCTATTAGGTATGGGTTCCAGTTGTGTGGCCTGCAAGACGACTTCTGTGTTTTATTTACTGAATGTAATTGTATTTCATTGCAGATTAATTTTGTTATGCAGCAAAATGACCCATGCATTAAGTGACTCTCCAAGGAGAGGGGGGAAAAAAGCAGGGAGTTCTGTCATGGACTGTACAATTTCAGCTAGACTGATGGGCTCTTGCTGCCCTAAGCAATATAGCTGTTGAAAGCTATTTAAATGTGCTATGTGCTGCTTCCTTTTCTAAAAATACTCATCTGTATGTACGTGACAAGTGAAAATGGAAATGAGTAATTTTCTTCCTTTCCTTCAGAATATGAGTGATGTGAAGGAAATAATCAGTTTGGCTTGATGGGTGCTTGTGTGAGAAATGTCTTCACCTGCTGTCGCATTGGTATACGGAAGTGAATTCTCGTATTTTTTTATGTTGCCCTTCTGCTTTTACATTAATTTCTAGCGAAGAAATACCTGTAGGGAGATCTAAACAGAGCCTTTGAATCAAATGCCTTGCACAGCTGCTTCTCAAATGAGGAAGGCTGGTAGAAGTTCTGCTATGCTTACACCTTTAATCACACCAAACGGGCCTGAAAGCACATCCCAACCTTGTGTTTGGCCCACAGACTGCACTGTGGGCCAGGAGATGTGATGGAAAACATTAGCATAGGTTGTTAGGTATAAATTAGCCTGGCTTCTCAAGGAAAGGAGGTGGAGGTAACGCTCTCTAGATCCTATTGTACGAGTCTTGAACCTCTCAGCTGACAGTCAGAATTTGCAGAGGTGTAAAGGTTTTGAAAATAATTGTTTCTACAAAGTTAGTGAATGCGGAAACCAGAGGGAAGAGGGAGACCCTGTAGTTGCCTTGAGGAAAAGGTAGGTGAGTTTTTGCTGTCTGGTGAGTGCGAGGAGACAGTCTAAACTGTAAGAAACTTCACCCTGAGCTCAGGCTGCCCTCAGAGAGCCATTGTAATGAAACAGTCCTTGTTGACTCAGATGCTTGATGAAAATGCTTGTCGCAAATACAGTGTTCCCAAGATCTGTCTCAAACAAAGGCCGAGAAAAATCTCATTGCCAATAGATGTAATTGTTTCAGGTTCTAATGCTGACACTACAAAATGATCCTCCATCTTTGGAAACTGGTGTGCAAGATAAGGAGATGCTGAAGAAGTATGGGAAATCATTTAGGAAGATGATTTCATCGTGCCTACAAAAAGACCCTGAAAAAAGGTAAGAACAGGTAACACCAAAATAAATAATTAAAAAAACCCAACCCTAAAACAAAACTACAAAACTCATTGTATTCCATATTTTTCAAAGCTGGTACGCTCTCTGCCCCTCCAGCCTTTCAGTCACAATGAACACAGCAACCTTGCTGTGTGGCAGCAAATTCTCTTGGCTGTCCTTATTTTGAAGGATAAATGCCTGGCATCGTGCCTGGCCAGGGCACACATCGTCTTCCATTTGGGTTAATGAGAGTGCATCCTGGTCCACTGCGTGTATAGTGCCATTCTCCCCCTTGCCACCTCCAGCAGGTGACTGCAGTTCGTGTTTTGTTCCCCGTCAAAACTGCTCTGTGTTTATAAATCAGAAATTACATGTTGGGCAATATATGTTTACTTGCGAAGCTTCATAAATAAACTTTTAAAAATTTGCCAGTGCAAAGAAGGCTTTCAGTGTAGTTTTGACTTGCTTAATTATAAGTAATATTTAGTTTGGGGGGGGGAATCAGGAAAAACACTGACAAATTTTACCAATGTATTTTCATCAATACAGATTGCTTAAGTGGCCTGATGACGCTTTCAGTCTTCCTTGTAACAGTAGCTTGACTACTCAGTGATGTTAGAAATACTACCAAGGGGGTGGTGCATATGTTGTGGCTCCCAGGATAGCATTGTATCATTATGTTATGGCATCGTTCAAAGCTGCACGAGGGTCCAGCTGTCTACGGCACTGTTTAAAACCCACAGCCTGTCACACAGGATAGCTCAGACGTATTTCTGTGGAGGATAGTCATAGCATTTGCCAGTCTGTGAAGCTGTTTAAAGGAGTGTTCATCCTGCATTAAAAATAGTGTTCCTTAAAATGCAAAGGTAAAGAAACAAGCATTCCCACAGATCAGTTTTTATATCTCTTAGTTTTCTTTTTTCCTTAGTAAGCAAACTAATTCTGGAAAGGAAAAAGTCCCTTCATAAAATAATAATAATGAAGACATTTTTTCAGTTCCCTTTTGTGACAGATCCAGGAACAAAGGCTTCTCACGCATCGTGAGATGGGATCTCTCTCTTCTAACAAGCTTTACACTTGAAATGCTTAATGAATCCGGTGGAGTGCTTGATAAATGCTGATAGCAGGGTTTTTTCCCAGCGTGATGTTTTTTTCTCCTTTCTAAAGCATATCCTGTCCCTGCAGGTTAGAACGTGTGCTGATCAGAATTAAACATAATCACTTTGAATTGTGGCATACCCCTTCTCTCTTCTAAGCACCACTAACAGCCGCTGTCGTCATCCTGACTGTGGGAGCAGGAGGTCGGCTCAGAAAGAGCAGCTAGCAGAATCAGATATGCTTATGCATATTATATGGGTTCTCAAAGAGGAGAATGTAGTGCAATTGCTTTTTAATTATTTTTAGGGCTCCCTTGCTATAAGGTGGATGATTTTTGTTAGAGCAGTCTGAGGTGAAATAAACCTTGTGATGAATGGCCTTTGCAAGTCACTAATTAAACTCTGTTACTATTTAAGCACAGTTTGCCATGTGGGAAATGCTGTAAGCTGGTGCTTTCTCATGTGGGGCTGAGTCTTTAGAAAGCTCCTTCTAAACTGACCAAGGGATGTTTCTCATGTTCCAGTATCTATCCTAAAGTCTAACTTAAGGAAAAAGTACAAACTATTTTCCCCTTTTTCTATTAGACAAAGGTTGATCGTCCCGCCTGTGTTTAATAGAATTAGTTACACACATATAATCAAGTATCTCTGAAATAACTCTGTTACTTGCACGTGGCGAGTACTGCAGTCCTGCTGCAGGTGATAATCCTTCATTTCAATTTTGAGCAAATTGTTTCTGTGATCCTATCAAACTGAGGATGATAACTAAGAGACTCAAGTTCAGCATGAAAATGGGAGCAACTTCTACCCCCTGCCCCCAAGTTATTCACTGCTTTTGAACAGAATAGGCTTTGATCAGAATACACTGAGTGTTTAAAAGACTGCTGGTGTAAAATTTACTTGGAATACATTGACTGATTTTTAGGGGAATTGTGCAGGAGAAGATGATACCTTTATGAGATGCCATGTTACAACAAGCTGCAGCAACCTGGAAGACGGTTGTGTTGAAAGGGAGCATTTACAATTGTCTCTTCTACCTCTGTTTTTATTGACAGACCGACAGCAGCAGAACTCTTAAGACACAAATTTTTCACGAAAGCAAAGGTAAGAAAACCTTTCCTAAACTGATCTCTGCAGAGGCTGTGGAGAGGACTTTTCAGAAGTATGATAGGTATGGTGACAGCTTTATTGGCATGTGTGGGCTGTTTCACTTAGGGCCAGCATAGCTGAGTGAGTTGAATGGGTCATTGTGAACGACCAGAATGAAACCCCTCTTCTGTACCTCCTTGTGTATGCTGCTATTAAGAGAAATTATCTAGAAATTCTTGAGCATTTAAATGTCTTTCAGTGGCTTTTGAGGTTTTTTCTTCTCTTGTAATGGTGCCATTCTGGCTGCCTGTCCAACCATAAAGGTCTTTGTGGCAGTAAATGTAACTTATATTTTAGTAAACTCTATAATCAGTCTGTATGCAAAGCAGTGAATGAGGCCCACTGTGTGGAGGGCTACCTAAAACTATTTCACCCTGTGTTGCCTTATGGAAAGTGAAGATCCTGGGATACAAAATAGTAGGAAACTCCCATTTCTAGCCTTGAAGTGCGCTGCCAGTGAGCATTTATGTAATTACTTCCTGGAGATTAGTGCATATGCAACACGCAAGGTCTTATTGAGGGAGACAGACAGAAATAATACAAGGGAGAATTTATATTTCCATGGGAATGAGGAAATGTTTTCTGTTTGCTTATTTTTTCTGTGGCATGTTTGTGATCAAAATACATGGGTTTTATAGCAGAACACAGATTAAACTGTCAAAAAGATATCTGATACCTGGGATAGCACAGCAGCATCGCCGATTAATCAAAGTAGTTTTCAGCTCCCAGATTAAGATGCTTAAATGGAAGTGGCCACATCTAGGTATCTGTACAGGAGCTGGATGTCCTATTAAAGTTGACAGAAATCTAACAAGTGCAACCAAGGAAGTCTAGAGAGTGATCCAGTTTATGAAATGTAGAAGTTTGCTTTAGGGCAAGTTTAATTGATGCCTGGGCTCTTGACAGAATTAATTAGGTTTTCATTGTCCATAATGGGATTTTAGGCAACTGAATAGTCTGCATCTCTACGCTGGGTGCACACTTGGTGTCCAAAGTGACAAGATGGTTTACACATTGCTGACCTTTCTCCGTTTGGCTATGCGATTTCTGGTTCATGTTATACTTCATTGTGTGTAAAATCTCCTTCATGCTTTCATTAAGCTGTTGCAGAGTAACATATTAGCATATGTGGTGATAGAAAATTAACATTATTGTAAATGAGGCAATACTTAAATCGGCACCCGAAGTGAAAATGTGTGCCAGTTAACACTCAGTGTTAAATTACTTTCATACATCAGCCACTGCCAAACTGACAGCTGTAACTTGAGGCCAGAAGAGTCCAACTTCTGTACGTCTATATTGAACTGTATATTTAGATACAGTCTGTGTTATGTAAAAGTATGTTTTGATAATGCTGAGAGCCACTTATCAGCAAGTGACAGTGTGTGTCTTGAGGCTCTCCATCCTGCGTGCAAGAAACCATTGTGGGGGAGTTCTGGGAGCACTTCATGGGCAGAGACAGCAGGGCTATCCAACCTCACTCGTGTGGAGTGAAATATCCAGCCAGATCCCGGTGCTAATGCCAGGGTGCTTGCCTGGCCTGCTTCCCCTGCAGCCAGCAGTTTGGCTCTGCAGTCAAGTGGTTGGAAAATTGTATGCTCAGGAGCCCACACGTTAGCCGGTCCGGAGTAGCTTGCTGAAGAGGAAATTTAATACAGTGAAGCATCACAGCAGTTTCCCAGTACTTAATCTGTTGTGGTCACTGCATTTACTTCCTCTCTAAACATCATATGTGCTGTACGTTTTTTCAGCCACTTTAAATCCTGCTGCCCCAGTTCCTCAGTCTTGTCACTCCAGCATAGAGGGGTTCCTGCATCCCAGCCTGCCTGACATCTGAGGTTTGCCTTTGACAGTTGGACAGGCATAAATTTAGGGGTGAGATAAAGCAAAGGGGCTGGATCCAGGTGGCATAGTATCTGCGAATGGAAGAATGCCAAATGTCTCAGCAGGGTATCAGATGCTGCAATATAATAAGTACGTTCCCCAGTAAATCAGACAGAATAGGATACAACTCCTCGATTCTTAATTCCGTATCACTTTGCATAGGGAAAGTGCCACCGTTAACTGAAAAGGTATTTAGGATGAAACATCATGTACTGTAGTCCAAAGGAAGAAAGTGGTTAATATCTTTGGGAGAATGGGGATGAAACATGTAAAACACTTTCTGCTAGAAATAGCTTAAGTTTCTTTATCAGAGATATTGAAGGAATCAAAGGGCATTTTCAGCAATGCAAATGTCTCGTATTTTTTCTTTTGCAGAATAAAGAATTTTTACAAGAGAAGATGTTGCAGAGAGCACCAACAATCACTGAAAGATCCAAAAAGGTACTGAAAACCTCCTGGGCTCTTGCTGTTACCGTCGTACTAGTTTTTTAGGCTTGCGTTCACATTTTTAATGATAATTACTGTAGTTCAACATTTTCTAGATACAGAGCTAGACATTTCAATAAAATATTCAAGCACCCTGGCAGGTGATGCAACCTGAAGATGCCCTTGTGCTATTTCTCCTAAAAAAATCAACTGTAGAAACTGTCTGCTTGACATATCAGTTCTCTGTCTTTGTGCTGAGCAGGTCCGGAGGGTCCCAGGTTCCAGCGGACGTCTTCATAAGACAGAAGATGGTGGCTGGGAATGGAGTGATGATGAACTAGATGAAGAAAGTGAGGAAGGCAGAGCAGCAATTTCACAGCTCAGGGTGGGTCCTCAAACTCCGATAGCTCCACTGTCTCTGTTTTGTTTTCTAAATGTGGTTCATCTAAACATCCCTGGGAAGCATGTGGCCTTGTTTTAAGTATGATACACAGTAAGTTATCATCCCTCCCCTCAAGTTTGTAGCTGAGCGAGAGAAAGCAGACTGAAGGTTGAAGAAATAGTATTGATCTCTTCTGTCATCATTCTGGGGCACAGCTGGTCTCATTCAGGGATGTTGAACATAATTGGGAACATGAATTCAGACAGTCTGTTCCCAGCTCAGCATACTAATTCACCTGAGCTAGGATATTCTTTTTGTTTTTAAGGGTGCTGACTGTTTGAGATGCTTTCTTCTGGAAGTGTCAGGAGAGGTTTTGTCCTACTGCCCTCTCCAGGATAGAGCTGAAATCAATAGGGCCTGTGCTTATGGCTGATATCTGAAACACACAGAGCCTGGTTCTGTTCCCTGAACTGGGGGAACAGTTCCCCTGTATTCTGTCCCCCTATTCTGTAACTGAATAGATTCAGTTACACTGAAATCTATTAGTCCTAGTAGAAAATGTTACGGCATCCCTGAAGTCACAAGGAGCGGTTGGTCTAGCACTTGAAAATCCTCCGAAAATCAACACCTTTCCCTCTCCCAACACATACACGAAAAACTCCAAGCCCAGATTAACCCCCAGAAACACAGAAGAGTAATGCATAATGATCAACTAAAAGATTACAGTAAATTTCCAGATTGCTGACTACTGGGAGGAAGACTGTGGATTTTGACTGTAATGGCTTGTCTGTTCCCTTTTCACTACAGCAGGTAGCTTGAAGTAGACTGTGTTTTAATCATTCTGTCATTGAACTAGTGAGACAGTGAAGGATTTTTAGAGGAAGCTTTTCAACATGAAAGGGAAAAAAAGCAGTATGGGTTTGAAGCATTTATTCCTTTACAACTTTAACTTTTCTCATTTCTCTTTCATTGGTCTTCCTTCTACTGGTGTTCTGTATAGACATTTAAATATTAAATGCAAGATTTTGCATTCTTTTAGCATCCTTTGAAATGCTTGGGTTTTTAAAGGCCACTATTGATAGAGTAATTCCATACTTTGTGGCAACAACTATTGTGTCTTTTTAAAGAGCTTACTATATCTAGCTTCGTATTACACAGTCGAGGAGGATCTCTTGGTACCAGGTGGATACTACTGAAATTCTTGATCCTTTATAAGCTGAAATCTTCTAAGTTCCTTTTGTACGTTAAAATATAATGAAATTTTAGGAGGGAATATTGCGAAAGACCCTAACTCTATTTCAGAGATTACTTAGAACTTGTTCTATTGTGTCTCTAAGCTCAGGGTACTATGACTTAGCACTGTTTACTGTGTTTTGAGTGGTACTTGTTTCATTCCTCTTATGCAGAAAAGAGCAGACTGACACACAGGTTTACAAGCTTCTTTTCAAGCCAGTTTTTTTTTTTTTAGAGCTTTGGCGTATTTCCTTATACTGCTGTCCTGATCTCTCTAATTCAGGCCGTGCTTGGCCTTTACTTCTAGGTCTCCCATTCAAGAAACCTTTAGGATGGGTGTTGGAGCAGTAGATCTCAATTCAGTTACCTAAATGTAGATGTATATTGCCATTTTGGAGGCACCCCGTGTAGATACAATGCAGAACTTTAGGAGACCTGTACCTTTCTGGAGGTCAGGAAGGGCACCGTGGCATCTTAAAACTCACTACAGGTCTGCCTAGGTGTTTGAATCCTGCCCTGGGTGTCTTTCCTGTGCACAGCTTTTGAGTCTTTTTCTTCAGCCCGAAGATGAAAGGATAAGAACGCCTGTGCACTTCTTGCATTTGATCCCTTTTCAAGCAATCTTAAGACTTGTATTTAAACTGCCAGTGTTTGCCACAAATACGGTGGTGGTGTTGAGGACTAGTGTTAATCCTGTGTTTTGGCCATATTTCAAACGCAGGGTGTAAATTTCACCTGCTTGTAATCCCGCTGCAATTTTAACTAAGTTGTAAGATAGAATAACTTACATTAACTAGGTGTTAACCTTTTATTCCTGCCCATGGCAGAGGGGTTGGACTAGATGGATCTTTAAAGGTCCTCTCCAACCCAAACCATTCTGTGATTCCGACTGTACCTGTGTTTTATTGCTGTCAGCCTTAAAGTAAAAGAATGGCTTGCAGATTGACTTAATTTGCTAAAATACTCAGTATTATCCTGCATAAAAGCTTCTACATAAATGTAAAGTGTATTTTTAGCTCGCCTCCACTTTACAGAAAAAATAAGGTGAATTTAATATGTACAAATGTGTATTTTACAAGTCTCTTGCTAGGACTGCACCTGAAAGCAGACAAATAGTTATTACAAACAACCAGAAATATCTGCCCAATTCATTGAATAAGCTGATTTGCTGGCTCAACATAACCTTTTGGATATAAAGACTTACTGAACTTCTTTGCTTTTGGTATTTAAAACCTTGAATTCGAATTAGAGCAATTGTGCTATGTGGGCTCTTAAATAATTCGCTTCTGTTACTCAATAAATCTGGGCAGTGGCACGCGGTGTGGTCACATTTCACTGGCTACTCACATCATCTCTGATTACACAAGCAAAAGTAAGTTAGAACTAATACATGTCAGCACATCCCCAAAGTCATCCTATTTGTGCCTTAATTAGGTAAACATCTTTTAATGTTTGTCCTATTTCCTTTCTGTCGGTTCATGTTTTTTCTTAGTTTACCTCTGCCGTTTATCTGGGTTAGTTGTTAGCTGTGGGGCAGGGCCAGTGTTTCCATACTTGTCTGTACAGTGTCTAGCACACTGCGATCTTTCAGACAAGCTCCTTTTGAGTTATTCCTTGAGGCATCTGGGTACCCTTGGATATGAGCTTTGTGCCTGAAAGAACAGGGCTGCAGCCACGGCCTCCAGATGTGGAGCATGGCTCTTTATCTCTGGGAGCAACGCCACGTTTTTCATCTTGCCTGGTAACTGTCAAGTGAAGGCTCAACATACTGAGATGGATTTACCTTTCCAGCTGCATGACTTTTTTCCTGACACTGTCTGCACATAGTCACCGTGAAGGAACTGTTCCTTCTCCTCCTGTCCAGAGGGTTTTTTGCAACTTGCTGTTCTGAGAATAAGAGCTTTTACTCTCTCTCATGAGAGGCCTCTAGGTCATATGTTACAAATTGCTCTGATCGGCTGTTGTGGTTTAACCCCAGCCGGCAACTAAGCCCCACCCAGCCGCTCGCTCACTCCCCCCCCGGTGGGATGGGGGAGAGAATCGGAAGAGTAAAAGTGAGAAAACCCATGGGCTGAGATAAAGACAGTTTAATAGGGAAAGCAAACCAAGGAATTCATTCACTAGTTCCCGTGGGCAGGCAGGTGCTCAGCCATCTCCAGGAAAGCAGGGCTCCATCACGCGTAACGCTTACTTGGGAAGACAAACGCCATCACTCCGAACATCCCCCCTTCTTCCTTCTTCCCCCAGCTTCATATGCTGAGCATGACGTCATATGGTGTGGAATATCCCTTGGGTCAGTTGGGGTCAGCTGTCCTGGCTGTGTCCCCTCCCAGCTTCTCGTGCCCCCCCAGCCTGCTCGCTGGTGGGGTGGGGTGAGAGGCAGAAAAGGCCTTGACTCTGTGTCAGCACTGCTCAGCAGTAACAAAAACATCCCTGTGTTATCAACACTGTTTTCAGCACAAATCCAAAACACAGCCCCGCACTAGCTACTGTGAAGAAAATTATCCCAGCCAAAGCCAGCACATTGGCAGCAGTTAAGTTAGTGGCATTGGTTAGTGCATAAACTGGCTCAAGTTAAGATAGTGGCATGATGAGACTTATGTTCTTCTGTCAAACTTGTACTGTCCTAATCGCAGCCTGTCTTTTAGACCATTGTGTGGAGAAGGAATATCTATTTTATTAATCCCAGCATGGACCAAGCCATCCTACCTGTCTATCTCCACATGGTAATTCCTCCTGTTAGAAGTCAAAGCTGCAGACTCTGTTAATTGCAGGGCTTTCCAGGAGTACTTGGCAACTCCTTCCGGCTCATGTGGAATAGCTAATGCATGTTATCTTTGTTTTACTGATAAGCAAAGATTGGTTGCATTGCTTTGACTGCACTTTCCCCTCCATTCCACCAATCTCTGATTCACTCCTGAACTTGTATACAGCTGTCAGTTTTCTGCATTCTCTCACGGAGAACATAGCATAATGCAGAGTCCAAGGGCAAGGAGAGCAGGCAAGAGATTTCTTTCTATAAAGCAGTACAAGTAAGGCTGACTTCCCTTCTCCCCCCCCAAGGTTTTGTATGGTTTAAGCAAGTTGGTTTGCAAACTGCTTCCCTAAGTATACGAAGGGGTTTTGTTTCCTAGCAGAATTCTACAAGGCTTGTGTGGCTTATCTTTTTCTGCAAGACTTGGGTAGCTTAAAATGGATTTTGCCGTACTGGTGCACAAGTGATTTGATCCAATCTGAGTGATCTTCAAGAGTACTGGATTTTGCTAATGGTTAACAATGCTAGCAGCTTAGGTATTGTATGCCACTGCGTAAATATGAACTGCAAGTCCTGGAACATGACTATATGTTTCTGGGTATTATGATATGCTTTAGCTTGCCAGCAAATTGTGTGGCTTCTCTTTTATTATGCATCTTAATACATATACATAATTTGAAAACAACTATGTAGATTTCATATGTTTAGTGTGGTTCAGAAGAGTCCTTCTAGTCATTAAGTCTAATTTTTGTCAAGGCAGTGACAGTTTTTTCTTTGTTTTTCAGTCTCCCAGAGTGAAAGAACCTGTACAGAATTCCGAGGTAAGTTATAATTGCAAATGACTTCCCGAAATAATGACTCCTAGTTGCTGCAAGGAACACGCTTTTATTAGCCTTTGAAAACAATATTGTGTGAAGTAGAAGCTAGTATCTAGCTGAGCTCTGTTTGAAAACCTCTCTATAAAAGGAATCATTAGCTGTGTAACCCCAAGAGGTCTTTCTGAGTTAAGTTTGGTGTATATCTTTCCAACTTTACTTGCTATGGCAAAAGTCTGTTTGTTGTAAGATAGCATTGGTCAGGAACACGCTTTTATTAGCCTTTGAAAACAATATTGTGTGAAGTAGAAGCTAGTATCTAGCTGAGCTCTGTTTGAAAACCTCTCTATAAAAGGAATCATTAGCTGTGTAACCCCAAGAGGTCTTTCTGGGTTAAGTTTGGTGTATATCTTTCCAACTTTACTTGCTATGGCAAAAGTCTGTTTGTAAGATAATGCATTGGTCACAAGAACAACCTAAGCAAAACAACTGTGTTCCGATTTCCTCTTTAAAAAAAACCAAACAACAAACCACAACTTTAAAATGTCTGTTTTGCATAGTCTAATTCACTGGTTTGGAACTTATGCTCAGAAATGTGAAATAAATCTGTGGTAGTATTTAATAGCAAACTTCAATTACAATTTATAATCTGCCTTCAGTTCTGTCCTGTGTTTCTTATATTAGGAATATTAGTATATCTTATCTTTCAATGATAGAGACTGCTTATCTTCTAGAGACTGTACTATGTCTTTCTTTTCCCTACCTGTGTGGAAAGATAAACAGGGCTGTCTCCTAGAAATTAGTCTTGGGTTAGGCTGTCCTGTTCTTCCTTCATCTGTTTCCAAAGATTGATTATAAAGGGAGATCTTAAGAAAGACTACAGTTCTGCCACTGTAATTTGACAACTTTAAATTCAAAGAAAATGCTGAAAACCAGAATCCCTTTGGGATGAATTTCCCCATTGTGATATGTCCCTTAATATATATTGTGGTTTGGAGGTCTGCTGCCCAGGTTTTCAATATTCAAGGTCATTTATATTTCCTACAACTTAGTGGAGTAAGTTGGAGGGCACACTGAAGAAGTGCCATCAAGCTTACAGTTCTTTGGCTACCATGTCAAAATCAGTTTCTCTGTTCTGAATAACACAAGAGGTAAAAGAGGTTAAACTCTCATTTATCTCTTTTCCTCCACCCCCAAATTAATTGCATATGATTTTTTTTGCAAGGGACTAACTTAGTAAGTCCAATCCTAAACAGTCTTGTCTTGAGCTTAAGTTCTTCAAAACACACTAAATTCACTTTTCAGTTGAATATCTGGATTGCTCTGACTCTGACATTTGTTTTACTAATGGATAAATTGTTGATAGTTATAATGCTTTGCTAGGCTGTGTTCTCTGAAAGGAACTACAAGTCAAAGCAGAGTTGCTCTGCTCTGACTGCATGGCTACTTGGAAATATAAGTAGGACTCGGATTCTGAGAAGGGCAGAAACTAAAGGGATAGGGTGCTCTCATCCAAGCTAGGATATGATCTGTGTGCATCCAGCCTTGCTAGCTGCAGTGTGTAATTTTTGTCCAGGATCCACAGTCATGCTGCTATCTTGGTTTCTTATCCTTCTTTACTGGTGAGTAAAACTTGAAAATATCAGGCCAGAAGGGGTCCCTGGACACGAGCAAACATTGAACCCCTTGAACGCCAACTTGGGATCGGTGTTAGTGTCCTAGAGGCCTAGGAATGCCCTTGGCATTGAACTTCTCTGAGTTATGCAGCAAAAAAGCACTTTTTGGAAAGCTGGGGCTTGAGTCAGAACTCCTGAGTTCCTTTTCTCATTAAAACGCCATTTTGCTTGCAGTTATTCCCATCAGCTGAGCCGCCAGGTCCTTCACTCAATGCTCCAGCACAGGCACCTACTCAACTACCTCAGGCTACAGGACAAGTACCTGCACAACCTCAAACTGCTGTACCTCCACCTAGTCAGGCTCCTCCAGCAGCCCCAGCAGCAGCCCAGGTAAGATCAGAAACCCTTCATACCAGCTTTCAGCTTTGCACTTTGCCGTTCTGTTCAAGACGTGCTAAAATGATCTAAAGCCGTGAAAGTTGCTTGTCTGGAGTTGCATTAGTGCTGCTGCTTATGCAGAAGTGACAGCTGGCCTGGTGGCTTGCAAAAGGAAGACAGTCAATGTGGGCACAGCAGTTTTTCATTCTTATTCTGTGGGTGAGCAGTGACGACTTATGCTGTTCAGGGAGTGGACTCTGTTTGGCTTGAGGCAAGGTTAAAGGTAAGAGAAAAGGAGAGTCTCATTTAAGTAGCAGCTGCTTGTTCCTGGTGTTTAAGGTTCAGCACAAACAGGCTCTGATTGTGTGTCTCAGCATCACTGGCATCTGTGGGATAAAAGTGGAGAGAAAAGTGAGAGGAAGAAACTAGAACGTGCAAGTTCTCCAGGCTTCAAAAGAGAGACAGGAGGCCTGGGTTAAATCTGTCCTTGTAGCAGTCAAAAATTGTGGAGAAACTCCATCTTTGGGAAGCTCTGAACCTTGTGGTGCTTTCAAACACTTCCATTTCAAGCAGAGAGGGGATAATGGACCTTTGAGGGGAAATACAGGGAGTGTGAAAGCTTGACAAGTCCGTGTTTAATTCTTAGCTACGTCACCCCAAAGTGTAGGATATAGGTCAGATAGGCAGCCAGAGCAAAGTCAGGAAAGAGCTCTGACTTGTGTTAAAAAGAGAAAAATGGCCAACCCAAATCATTACTGAGGTACTTGGAACGTGTCTTGTGGTTTGCTGGAGTAAAGCACTGCAGAGTTTGCCAGACTCCTGAATGATGGCACCTCTTTTATAGAAGACACGAGTGTTCATATTTGTTGGTGGGGAGAGGCTGTCACTGTTGGATGGGGCCAAGCTAGCATCACCCTTTGGCGGACCCAAGGGCAAGAGGCTTGGCAGTGTTGGTCAGAAAAATAACTCTTAGTCTTACTCCTTCCTAGAAATGTTTCATTATTTTTATTTTAAAGAACGTAGAAAGATATGTATAACACTTCACTGCAGTCAGCTCATGTTCCTGTTTACAAAACCGTTAAAGACAGCGCATTAGTCACTAAACAAAAATAGAGGAGTTGGGGTCTGACATATTCTTGGCTACATTAAAAGTAGCTTTAATACTTAAAGCAAACCCCTTCAAATCTCTTGAAAAAGGGCTAGTGTTTAATCCCTGAATTTTATGCAGCAGTTGAAACACCAGCAGCAGTGAAGGCCAGGACTTTGGTAAATCGAAGTAGCAGTGTTGGCCTCAGTGGAAGTATTCCGATTTGCACTAGCAGAGTATCTTGCTCCCTGCCACTAGTGCCCAGTAGCTTATTTGTTGGTAGCTTGTCCTAAGGTGAACTTCATACCTTTGTGTCAGTGTGTTCTTCTTTATGGCTCCTTTTTGTCAATATGTTCTTCTTTACAGATCTTTTTATCAGTGTGTTCTTTACAGATCTTTCTATTAGTGTGGTGTTCTTTATAGTTCTCCTGGTTCTTGTAGCTCATTGGTTATTGTTTTGCAGACCTCTGGGCCTCTCTATGGGCCCTTCTTTGTTTTCATTGACCTAGTAAAGCTTTCAGCTTCAACAGAAACAAGATTGTGATCAGAAGCCCTGAGCTGCATTGCTGGCACAAGAGCAGCAACAGATGGAGTAAAATACTAGTCTTAAACAAAGGGTTATTTTTTTCTCTCATGAAAAAGCAAGTGATCTAGGTGAAAAAACTTGGTCAAGACTTCAAGGCTTAAATTATCAGCCTAGTGTTGTGTCTGTCTTGTTACTGCAGATTTAAAATCCCTGGCTCAGCATGTGCAGTACAGATGACTTGCGCAGTGGAAGAGTGACCGACCCTTCTCTGTTTTGTTTGGGGTTTTTTGGTGGAGATTGATTAACAATCATCCCTTTACTGGAAGTATCACAAGTGCTATAAAGATGGACACCTCTTGGATCTTTCCTACTGGAAATCTACTGCTGACCAATATAAAATGCTTTGATTACAGGTTCCGATAATTACTCAGAAGTAATTTAGAAGTGAAAATAGGCAGCTATAAAATTGCTACTAGATGCTCTTAAAGCCTTTGATTTCACAAAAAA
Organism: Aptenodytes forsteri; assembly: GCF_000699145.1. Taxonomy (NCBI): domain Eukaryota; kingdom Metazoa; phylum Chordata; class Aves; order Sphenisciformes; family Spheniscidae; genus Aptenodytes; species Aptenodytes forsteri. Next base: position 512,927 of record NW_008795026.1, on the reverse strand, counting down.
GTAACTGAGAGTATATGCTAATCTGCCAATTAAATTATTTCCTAGGTACTCTTCACAATTGTATCAGGTTTTTAGATCAGATGTTTGGGGCAGGGATTAAAACACAGGAGGTCTTGAAGCTGTCATGAATGCCCCAAAACCTTAAGTTTTGATGCAAAGCAAGAAGTCTCTTTACATTTAGCACTTCTTCTGAAGTCTCCTGCCATTGTGGCATTTCTCAAAGCTGTGTAGCTTTTACTCTTTTCAAGACAATTGCAGAGAGGACCTCCTGGGTTACTATTTAAGCGCGAAGTTCTCCTGTTTCATTAGTCTGTCGTCTTTTTCTCTGTAGTGTCATGATTCCAATGATGAGTTAAACTTTTATTTGTATTTGTAGTTGATCAAGATTATCTCTAGTTTTAAAACCAGAGAAAGGAAGTGTTAATCTGCTTTAAAATGATGTAATCCTATTGCAGGGCCCACCTGCCCCTGCTGCAGCTCCGGTACAGGAAGATACGAAAGTCCCCATCAGCCTTGTACTAAGGTTAAGGTAAGGACACAAAACTGACCTGTTCTGTCAAAGTGAGCCTTTGTAGAGAGGGACACTGGAAGACTTCTGTAGTGCATCTTGCCATCTGCCTTTTAATCAAAAGGGTGGTGGTTATATGTTGTTTGTCAGCTTGGATTTCATCCACTCTTCTGAAACTGGGACCCAGAAAAGCAGTTTATCTCATCCACTTCTTCAGTTTGGCAAGAGTTGTAGATTGAAAGAGTTTTGATATTTGTATAAATATTCCTAAACTCTAACGGGGTGGGAAGGAAGGAATTAGCCGGGTTCTCTAAAGGGGGGATCAGGGATCCAGGGGTTCTAGCCTTGTGCTGGATCATCTGACTATTCAGGCACAACTTCAGACTTCAGCCAGTTCTGAGAGTGAAGAGCTTTTACCCAATTCAAGGCATGGATTCTAGTCTCTGTCCCTAGAAATAGGCAGAAAAAGGATTGTAAGAGCATTCTACTGTCATTACACATATTGATGTTTCTCATTTAAGGAACCTGCCTCTCATCTCTGTAGGCATCTTGGTTGTTGATAGGCATTGGACTGGGACTTCTGAGCATCACCTCCCAGTCATTCCTGGACAGTTGCGTAATGTGTGTACATCTGCAGTCAGTGAGTGCTTCCTTCCTCCGAAGGATGTGCTCCAAGGATATATCTGCTGACAGATGAGTTGCTGAGACAGTGGAACAACGTGGCGTTATACCAGAGAGGTGGCACTCGCTTATCCTGGACTTCAGCCCACTCAGGCTGAGTCAGGTTGAGAGGCAGAGTGTGCTGAGAGCCCTGTGTCCAGATGCACACCCAAGTGATTCGTTTCTGCCCTATGAGGGGGAAGGGTGCAATGAATTCACTTCTCTTCACAGACTGATTATTCAATGACAGCATTTTCTTTTGGGCACCGATCAGTGCAATGAAACGGTCTCTTCTATATAAAATTCTCTTCTTTCCACAGGAATTCAAAAAAAGAGCTCAATGATATTCGATTTGAATTTACCCCAGGGAGAGGTGAGCTGGTGGGAAATTCCAGTGTGTGAAGGTGGTTTTGGTGAAGGGGAAGTTTTGTGTTTGGTGTTGTGCGGTTGTGTGTATGGAAACCCCGTATGAGTGTCTGTCCACAGCGCCTTCCTAAAGGGCTTGCCTTATGGTTGGGCTTGGAGCACTGCTGTTGAGAAGACCCTTCTTGTAAAACTGTTCATGGATATGACTGAAGTGCAGCCCTTCGATGAATTCCAACTCAGAGTTTGACAGCATAGCTCAGAGCTGTCTGGCTGCACCTGGTGTACACCCTAATACCCATCTTGTGTAAACAACACTTTTGCTGTTTGGTTTGTACAAGATCCTTTAGGTTTCTATGTGATGCCTTCATCAGCTGGACAATTTCTGTTATGTGGTGACTGGCCCTTGGGTTTCTCCCCAACAGATACTGCTGACGGTGTGTCTCAAGAACTCATTTCAGCAGGTCTTGTTGATGGCAGAGATCTGGTAATAGGTAATTATGTATTATTTTTTTCTGCTTTAACCATTTCAGTCATTTTTTGTGTGTTTAAAATGACCTGATTAGTGGGTACTAGGAGAGTTTGCTGTGGCCTTGATTTTCTACCCCAATGGCTCTACAAAACTGCTGTTAATTCTGGTGGCAGTTCTGTGCCAGTACATTTAGGCAACCCCCAGTCCACAAGAATAGGATCTAGTTGGAAACGTTATGAAGCAAGTGTTCCTTGTAATGCAAAATGAAAGCTAATCGATGCATTAGCTAAATCATTATCATCTGACATATATGCATTGCCAAATTGCTGCACAAGCCTGTACTGCTCACAGGTCCTGTGCAAGAGAGGTCTGGGACTGGAATCAGCCAGGCTTTTTTGTTTTAAGTAGGGCTGGGGAAGGAAGTATGAAGTGCGCATGCACTAGGGCAGCAGCACGTGTTGCTGCACTTCAAGTGAGCGTGAACAGCTAGATGAACAGCTACCTCTAGCAACAGTTTGCTAAATAAATGTGTCCTTCTGTGCAGCAGGTGAGACTTTTAAACTGTCAGCGGTGCCTGTATATTTCAACTACAGCAAACAAAACTGTTCCTTATACACAGGTCGCAACATCTGGAAAGGCTGCTAGTGCAAAACTAACGGGATTTCCAGGTGCAGTCAGGCAGTTTATTACTACTAATCCCACCACATCCAGGAAAAAATAACTACCTCTGAAAAAGAAGCAGAGTAACAAATGATAACATTTTCACAGTTTAAAGCTTTAGATTTAAGTAGACTGAGTCTAATTGAGACCTAAACTTTTTCTATCGTTTTAAAAAGTTCTAAGCTTGCTGAGTAATAGAAAGAGGCCTAATTGGGAGTTTGGGCTGTTTTTCTCTAGTCTGTCCTAATATTTGCCCGTTTTCTTTGTGTGTGTGTGATTTCAGTTGCAGCTAATTTGCAGAAAATTGTGGAAGAGCCCCAAGCAAACAGATCCGTCACTTTCAAACTGGTATTTATTCCTGTTCCCTAATTGAACAAGTTGTCACTTGCAAAGAAAAGGCATTGCATATAGATGCCTGTGATGTCTACTGTAGGCATCTAATGTATGCGCTCTAAATCCTCCCTTCTTTCCCAAAGCTTCCTACTGGTTGTCTAACAGTAGGCAATGCAGGCTCCCTGCTTGTGTCCTCTAAGCAGCACCCGGGTTAAATAACCGTGTGAGATGATGTGCTAACACAGACATTCCCGTATCCTGGCTAATAAGCATATAACAGTGTTACAAAAGGGTATTTTCTGTGCTTGGAACATACACTTGCCCAGAAAGGGCAGAAATATTTCAGGGAAGGTAAGTGGGCTAAGAAATGCCGCGGACTCCTTTCTTGGAGGAGGAGAATGGGGAGGGTCCAGATACATCGTCTCTGAGGAGGAAATGAGGAAATGAAAGGAAAAAAAAGGGGAGGGAGGGGTGCAAAAGAAGAGAGCCAAAACTAAAAGAAGGTAGGCTAGGAGAGGAGAAAGAACGGCAGATGGATCCTTCAGAGGTGGTGAAATTCAGAGGTAGTTATAGTGGCAAAGCGAAGGTGTAACCAGTTTATTGGTAGTGAAGCAGTAAGTGCCGTTATTTTTGACTCTTTCTGTAAGGAGTTTTCACTTGTTTTGCCCCAATTAGTGCACGTAGCCCTAGTCAGAGCAGACATTGGCAAAACTTCAGTCCCAGCCCTTCCTAGCTTCAAAAAAAAGGCAAAAAAAAAAAAAACAACCCCCAAACCAAAAAAAACCTGCTCAATTTTAACTTTGGGTAGTGCGAGCTGCTGAGTACAGTGCAAAGCTGTCCTGTGCCTGCTCCCTCCCCAGACCGTTTCTGATACACCTTGTTGTGAATATGTAGCATGGTATGTATCAGAGGGTAGAGCATGTGTGTTGCTATTTGGATCTCTGTTCCTTGTGTTTCAGGCATCTGGTGTCGAAGGCTCAGATATTCCTGATGATGGCAAACTTATAGGATTTGCACAGCTCAGCATCAGCTAAACAGTGGTCCCAGGAGATGTTTCCCAACTGAGAACCCACATGTACATATTCGTAATGCTTCTGTTAGCCTAAAAAAAACCACTACTGCCAAAGAATTGAACTACAGCCCCCTTCCTAGAAGCTTTAACATTTTCCTTAATAGGATCACAAACCTTCCTGAAATTACTGATGACGTTTACACCTTTTGTAAACAACTCTCATGTTTTTGTATCTGTCATCTCAAACATGCAGATCCAACACATCATTGCCTGCATGTTCATTTTATTATTGCCTTACTTTAAAGAAAAATACTACTGAGTACGAAGCAGGGGGTTCCACTGCTCTGATGATCTTGCCTAAATGTTTGCTTACATGTGGTTTCATTTTTTTTTCACTTGCTATTTTTGCACAAGTTTTAATACTGAACAGATCTTTTTTGTTCTTTACCTGCTTCTCCTTCCATCTGAAACACCAATGTACATGTTGTTTGGGTCACCTGGAGTGCTGAGAAATCTGCTTCTCTTCGGCTGTGTTTTTTTTAAAACTGCTGGTTTGAATGCTTGCACTTGAGAAAGCAAGCCAAGTCTTAACCCACGGGAGGGAGAGTCGTCTTCCCTTGTGTTTGTGTTTTTGAGAAGTTCCTTGACTTTGAGGTGTTAGAAGTCAGCTTCCCTTTGTAAACTGCCTTAATTTTTTTTTTTTTTACTATTTTGGTTCTTTCCACATGAGTGCCAGGCGTGGCATGAGGGCTGAACCTTTTAATTTACGTTAAGCAGTCCTTCCTCAAAACGTCTTTCATTCTGCATCTTAGATGTAGTCTGTTCTTGAAGCAGACCAATGAGGCATTGCTGTCTGGAAACTGGTCTTTCAGATGATTGACAAAATATTTGTGGTCAGAAGGAGAGGAGATCTGTGTCACTCTGCATTTGGAAAAGATGCACTTCGAACTGTTCCTGAAACCCAGTCTGTTATGCCTGGCTGCGCGAGTCCTCCCGACGTGTTTCCCAGTCCTTTGCAAACTGGTACCCGTGGAACCATCCCTGTCGTGTTTTACAGAAATAAAGAATCGCCAGTAGAGTGGTAGTACTGGGCAAGCGGGCGCCGGGCTGTGTCCCTCCTGCACTAATCGCTTGGGTCGTCAGCCTTCTCGTCGGTCCAAGCCTCGACGTTCGATCAGGATGTCACTGAAACCCTGTCACACACGTATTTAGCTTTTATTTCTATGTGGTGTTGAATTTGAGTTTCTACATGAATAATATAAATTATACTCTGAGTTTGATAAGAGACACTTGTAATGCAATATGTGAATAATAAATGGTGTTGATTTTTTTTTTTCCTACTGTTTCACAGTTGGCCTTTGTAACTGCTATTGGCTCTGGAGTGTTTTCTACACAGAAATTGTAAGCCTGTAATTTAACACGCAGATGGAAACGTGTTTGGTTTCCATCAGCCACAAACAATGCAGAAACAGAGTGTTAAAGCGAAATGACTGGGTTCAATTAGGACTTTTTTTTATTTCCAAGTCTTCAGATGAACAATCTGTATTTATATATTGTTCTCTATGAGCAGCTGTGGAAGCTTCCTGAATTGTGTGTATTCTTTTTATACCGCCCTTGTTGCTGTTAGCCTCTAGGTGGATACTGGGTCTGTCCCCGTGGGCTATTTGCAGCCCCATGGCTGGTGAGTGTGAAGGGGAGGGAGAGGAGAAAGAGGGCTTGGGAGCAAGAGCATCCCAGGGTGCTGAACGGATGCTCTCAAGAGCCCAGGAAGCGGGTGCCCGATACTAGGGAGTTGGTGGTGGCTGGGTTTGGCCAAGTGTGTGCATGCATGTGTGTGTGGCACCTCTGGCACTTTCTCCTGTTGTCTGACACTAAGCACTCCCTACGGCTTTCCCCATCGAGCTTCTTGGCTTGGGAAGAGCAGGCTGGCATCTTGATTTCCATGTCACCCTGTGGTCGATATGGTTGTATTGGAAACCCTTAGGATACGGAGGCAAGGTAGTCTTGGTACAGTATTATTTTCCCTTCTGCCTGCATGCCATGGGGACCTTGTTCATTTGTGTACTGGTGCTGAGAAAGGTAGGACTCAAACTGCTCAAGCGGAACAATGCAGCATCTATTTATTAAGTTATTCCCCACCTTACCAAAGCCAGGACTTAGAGAGCTTGAGCTCACACTAACCCAAGGCTCCCTAGTTCTTTAATGGAGAAACAAGCAAGGAAGAAACTGATGGTTTTTGCTCTATAGATCTCCAGATGTTTTGGGTAGGGATGCAAAATATTTACTTGGGCTATTACAGTGCTAGACAACTGTCTCTTCTGATGTTGTTCCAGTAAGTGCCAATGCTGTTCATAATTGTTTTCCAGTGTCATTAAGGATTTGGTTTTTGTGCAAATTTCTGATCTGAACCTGGAAACAGGTGGTAATTTTAAGTTAGTTCCTACTTTTAAGGACAATGCTCTGTTAATGAAAACGGATCCTCTTCACAACTTTGGTGTATTGTAGATTATAATGAAAGATGTAAATTATTCAGGCTTTTTTCCTTTTTTGGACTTTGTATTTTACTGCATGTCTCTAATTTTTAATCAATAAAGAACAAATTGTCCATTGCCACGTGTTTGGTGTGTGGTTTATGTGTCTTTGGGTTGGATGGTGTATCTTGGGGAGGGGGCTTATCTGAGTGGTGTCTGCAACCCCTGGGGCACTTCTGTTTGGGGTGCTGGGAGGTTCAGCAAACCCCAGGAAGACTCGGTGAGGAAGGGATGGGGATGCTTTGCAGGAGTTGTGTGCAGAAATGGAGCCAGGATGGCACTTAGGGTTGTACCCTGAGGGCTTGTCTCCAGTTGAGAGGTTTGCTCCAAGCTCTGCATGCCCTGTGCAGCTGGGGGTTTATACCTTGAGAAGTGTTGGGAGCATGAACACGCTCCTTTCCACCTCCACAATACTTGTTCTTTCTGAATTTGAAGCTTCAGGGCAGATCTGATCCCAGAGGTGCCTCTGGGGTTTCTCCCATATGTTTGTAGTGGAGCCAGGACTTCAAGAAAATGCACTGACGGTGAGGGGCAGAGCCCAGGCATGTCCTCATCTCTCGTCATCCTGACAGCTCTTAGCTCTAGCTGGGTTGTTCCTCTCTGTAAGCACCAGTATCCCCCGCTGCGGCGTACTTGTGCCAGCGGTCATGCTTTGGGCTGCGAGAGCAAGGAGGTGCCTGAAGTGAAAGGTCTTGTCCAAGTCTGCAGGTGACAAGACTGTTGGCAGACTGTTGGTAAACCTCTTGCCATGAGATTGAAAACACTTCTGTGACCCGGCACTGAGCCACCGCCATGGTCGTGGCAGTAGGTTTGTCACGGCAAATGCTGCAATTCCATGTCAGTTAAACGGAGTGGGCATCTGGACAGCTTTCCCCCAGTCATGGTCATCTTTTAACAGTGACCTTGGCCACAACCTTTTAGTGTTACCTAATGTCATGCAAAAGAGAAGTGCCTGCATGCAAGCAGACTACCTGACTCCTCCTTGGAAAGCCACCTCTATAGCACCGCACTGGAGAAACCCTGGAGTCTTCCTTCACATCCTTCAATATCTCTTGCCCATCTTCCACAAAGGAAGGAAATTTTCAGAAACGAAGGGAAATGTTACCTGAGAAGTGAAAAACCCTAGTATTTCTCACTGGAGGTCCTTTTGGAAACTTTTCCCTAATATATGGCTTCTGTTCCCAAGGTGCTCTGTTCATTCAAACTCTGACGGCTTTGTTGACATGATTTACCCAGAGCTTAGTGGGGTTTTGTTTGAGCGAGGTCATGATGTCTCCGTTAAGAGAAGCAGAAGGGGTCTTCCTTCTCAGAGTGTGGGAACGGAGAAGTTTCACTAAAGCTTCAGGGACTGTCGAGGGCAAGGTGTCTGTCTTCTGGGAGGGGATAGGGATGGTCCAGTTGTAGGCATGTTCCCCAGGCCTTTTGGCTGGGGCACGCCCATATGTGTTTACTTAACAATATGCATGTTCTTGCTTAAAAACAAACAAAAAACCCCCACCAAAACAAAAAAAAAAGTGGTGGTCTCGGATGGTGGCACTTTCTAAGCTGCCTCTTCCATTCACTCTCCTTTCTAAGGCTCTTGGGCTGTTTGCCATTTTCTGGCTCTTTATTTCTCTTAAGGTGTTCGTCTTTACTCGCAGACCCAGAAAACTTCATCTTGGGTGAATGTAACTTCCAGGTTTAAGACATGGGATGGTAAGGGATGTTCTGCGTTGCTGAATCTCATCTGCATCTAAGCCAACTTCTTTGCAGTCTTCCCAGTATTTGGCCAAACCCTGCTTAAAAAGCCCCAGAGAATTACATCCCAGTTTTGTCTCCCATCCCTGACTCTGAAGGAAATTCCTTTATGGACACTCTTAACGGCTTTCCATGCTGCCTTAGTCCAGTGCCTCATAGTTTCCCTGTGACTGAATAGTCCACCCCAATTACCTTCATTTCCCTTTGTGGGTGTTCACCGTGAGGTGTCTCATACTGCCCATGCCTCTGGGCTTCATACCGCATCCTGATCACCTTCTCGCAATCTCTGCTCCCAGCTGATGAGTTTCCAAATGGAAAGTAACCTCCCCTGGGGGGTGAGCACCTCCTGAAATTTCTGTTTCACTTAATAGGAACGCAGCGCGAGTACAAATCCCAACACAGAGCATTGCTTTTTCTTCAAATGTGCATGCTCGTTGTGGCTGCCTACAGCTGCAGGGCTTATCTTGGGCTTAAGTACCGGTTCCAGCCCCGGGGAAGCCTGTCTCTGCAGATACTGCTGCCAATGTCAGGCATCGGGGAAATTTTGAAAGCGGTTGGTGATTTTGGGCTGTTTCAGAAATGGTTGGTGCTGCTCACCTTGTTTCCATGCCTCGGTGTGGCTTTCCACCAGTTTTGCCAACTTTTTATGGTTCCACACGTGCCACATCACTGTGACACCAGCTGGATCCGTGCCGTCGGCCCCAACCTGACGGAGGAAGAGCAGCTGAACCTCACCCTGCCCCGGGACGCAGACGGGGTGTACGAGCAGTGCTCCATGTACTCACTGGTGGACCGGGACCTTGTCTCCATCATGGCGTACGGCCTGAACTCCACGGAGAAGAGCAGCAATGGCTGGGTGTACCCCTCAGACCATAAGGTGATGCTGGTCACTCAGGTTTGTGGCATCCTTTTGTTTCTGATTGCTTTGTACTGTGGTAAATGGTGTTTTGAAGGCTGGGGTGTGCTGAGCTTAAGCAGGACATGCCTGGAGGCAATGCTCATTCTGTGCTTTGGCTTTGGTGCGCAGGATCTTCCCGAACTGCAGCGGATCGGTTCCTCCTGACCTTTACCAAAAGCCATGGAAAGGTGAGTCATGGACACATGCCCTGGTTAGGTCCTGAGGAGGCCATCTCAGCCCAGAGATGTGACTCCGCTCCAATCAACCATTGCTGCTTCCTCACCTGTTGATGGAAACCTCCAGCAATGGGGTTCCCACTCCTTCCTTTGGTCCTTGGTCCAGGGCCTCCAGAGCCTCCTTTAAGCGTGATGCCCAGCTCAGGCTCTCCAATGCCGGTCAGAGCAGAACAGACCCCATTTTCTCATAAGTTCTAGCAGTGTTTTGTGCCAGTCCTCTGGCTCCTGCTTCTCCAGATCCATGAGACCCATCACTGGTGTCTGACTGAGCCTCCTGGGCTTCCCCCTTTAAACCATGACAGAGAAGAGTGGATGAGGCTGCTTTGTGCCCTGGACTCCTTCTAGCATGGAGCCAGGAGACAGCCGGGGAAGATGGCAGGATTAGGCCTGGGAAAGGGTCCTGAGCTCATGGACATGTGTGATTCTGCTTTTAGCAAGGTTGGGCCAGTCCCATCTCCTGCCAATGAAGCAGAGCCCAAGGTGAACAGGGGCACCTCAATTTCATCCTCCATCTGAGTTTCCTAGTTGACTTGAACAGACCCACTTTGTGTCGTCCAGCCCCTCTGCCTGGTTCAGTGTCTGCCTGCTTTTCTCTATCTTTGGTGCTCCCTGCTTGTGGCTGCTGAGCTGGGCTTATCCCGAGGGCAGCATCTCTCCTCTGGCTGCCCGGGCAGCTGGTGTACCTCCAAGTTTGACCCGTGCAGGTGCCCTGGTCAACCCAAATGGGGCAGCCATGGTCTCGTTTCCATCATGCTTACACAATGCTCTTCCCATAGGTCTGTGGGCAGGAGAAGGAGCATCGAAGTTGCTTTTGGGCACTTCTTGAGGCTTTGCCTCATGGACATCCCAAAGGGACCCCAGGCAAATGCTGTTCCTACATCAGGGATGGGCTGAACAGAGTTGGTTTCATGTTCTCAATGATCGTTTTAAGGCAGGAAGGCATTTGAGCTGAGATTTGCCAAACCTGCCTCAAGCGGCATTGCCCTGTGTCAGATTTCTCCCATCCCTGTATGCCTTCCTCAAGCCTTCCCTGCACAGAGCCCCCACCAGCCTGTGGGGTGGCCCAGAACTGGTGGGAAGGGTGGACATCCCGTGTGTGGCTTGCTCGTGGTTGCGCAGGGAAGCTGCAAAAGATGAAGGAAATGGAGTCTCCTGTCGCCTGGGACCACAGCCAACTGGCCACCCTTCCTTGTCTCCGGCTCTGCCCATTCATTAGCATCACTCCCTTTATTCCCCTGGACTTTTCCCAGCTCTGCATCACGCTGGGCTGTCTCAGCCCCTCTGAACCTTGCTTGCCCGAGTGGAACCGCCAGGCACCATCTCAGCGGTTCAGCAAATGCAGCTCCTGCAGTTGCTTTGGAGAAGAGTCTTTTCCCCTGTCAGTGCCACCTGGCCCTGGCAGAGGGGGTGATCCAGGTTGCCTGAAACAGGGGTCCTTCTGCTCCAGCCAGTACCGTATGTTTGAGAGTGGCACAGAGATGATTAATATATTACACGGTGTAGTTAGAACAGGTAAAACATCAGGCATTAAGTCTATCCTGACTTTACATATTTGTGGTGGCTGCCTACGACTGCAGAGCTTATCTTAGGTTTAAACATTAATTCCAGCCCTCTGGAAAGTCTGTCCCAGCACTGTCCTCTTCCAGACACAGCTGCCAATGTCAGGCATCGGGGAAATTTTGAAAGCGGTTGGTGATTTTGGGCTGTTTCAGAAATGGCTGGTGCTGCTCACCTTGTTTCCATGCCTCGGTGTGGCTTTCCACCAGTTTTGCCAACTTTTTATGGTTCCACACGTGCCACATCACTGTGACACCAGCTGGATCCGTGCCGTCGGCCCCAACCTGACAGAGGAAGAGCAACTGAACCTCACCCTGCCCCGGGACGCAGACGGGGTGTACGAGCAGCGCTCCATGTACTCGCCGGTGGACTGGGACCTTGTCTCCATCGTGGCGTACGGCCTGAACTCCACGGAGAAGTGCAGCAATGGCTGGGTGTACCCCTCAGCACAGCCGCCGTCCCTGCTGACCGAGGTCTGTAATTGCCTTTTAACGTGCCGGGGACATGGAAGGGATGGGACACCCAAACGGCCGCCCTGTTCTGCAGTTCAGTCAAAGCCGGTGCCAGCCATTGTGCAAACAGGCTGGGCTGAGATTTACATCAGGTGTATTTTGGAGACCTTGGCTCCACCACCCAGCCCCCAGATATGGTCCTGGAGCAGTTGCGTGCAAGTAGGCTGCAATATAGATGCCAGCAGGGCCACGGGCAGAGCCAGTGGAGAGATTAATCACTCCTGGCGGGACCTTTTGGGTCTTCCTACCCCAGCTGCCTCTCTGCAGACAGCGGGTAACCTTCCAACTTGTCCCTGTGCACAGCTTTGTGCTTTGGACACCCCGGGCAGGGGAAGGAGGCAGGGCTCAGCACTTAGTTTCTGCTCCCTTGCATGGTGGGGAACTGTCAGGGCAAGTGGCTGTGGGGTGTCTGCCTCGGGGTCTCAGGGCGGTGACTCCAGCTCAGGGTTGTCGCAAACAACACCGCTCCTCGCTCTGTGCGCAGGTTTGACGAGGAGAGGAGAGCTTGCAAAGCCACAGATCTGATTGATTGTCACCAAGAGCTTCAGCAACACCAGCAATTCTCCAGAGCGCAGTGCTAAACTACTTTCAGTGCTTTCTGACCTCTCTGTATTTCCTGCACGTGCTCTTCCCTATGTGAGACTTTCTATAGATGCTCTCTGGATGCTGGCAGTTGCAGAACATCTCTTCAACAGAAACTGCTGAGCCCAGGAATCAGCGCTGCACTCATCCTTTTTCCTCCGGGAGGGAAGACAGTCTAGGAGGAAGCAAGCTGCTAGGACTTCTGTCCCATTTTAAGCAAAATTTGCCAACCAGGAGTCTCCCTCGGGGATGCCTGGGCTAGAAGGGATTCCTGCAGGTCCCAGTGCTTGGAAGAGGGGCGCCACTGAGTGCCCCATGGGCTTGTCCCACCACTAACTTGTGTGCTATGTGCACACCATGGAGACTCGCATCCTTGGGGGTGGGATCTCCACTCCCGGGGCCTGGAGCAAGAGCTTGGGCACCCCACTCCTGGGTCCACCATGGGCCAGAAAGGCTGCCCACCTTCAGAAAGCAACTGGGGTCTGTTGAGAGCAAAAGCAGCTGTGTTTTCTTCCTCCAGTTTGACCTGGTGTGCGACAGGAAGAACCTGAACGACATCTCCCAGTCCATCTACATGCTGGGGCTGTTCCTAGGATCCATGATTTTCGGGCCACTAAGTGACAGGTGAGGAAACACAACCGCTCTTCCAGGGTCTGTGCAAAGCTGGCAGTGCACAGAGCGGCATGTTGCTCCCAGCCTGGCTGAGCACTGCACCCTGTGCATTTTGTCACCGCTCCTCACTAACAGGGACCCTGACCAAAGTCCTCAGGTCCCGTGAGGACATGGCCATACAGGGGGTGGAAGGGAGAAGGGCACAGCGTGTGCGCAGGGTGCTTCACATGTCAACCCAGAGTCTAGTCTGAACCTCATCACCGTGAAGAGAGGGCAATACAATCACTGTAACCTGCTGGACTCTTCCCCATCTCCACGGGGTCTCTCCAGATACCGACTGTGTCTTCCCCCTTTCTCCACAGGATCGGCCGCCGGCCAGTCATTCTGATCTCCGTCTTCCTCCAGGGCTTGTTTGGTGTAGGAATTGCCTTCGTGCCCCACTTCTATGTATACATGGCCTTCAGATGTGTTGTGGGGGCTTCAGTGTCAGGGATCACCATGACGATACTGGCCTTAGGTGAGTAGGATGCCCTGGCCCTGAGGCAGACAGATGTGGCCTCTCAAGATGGCCTCTCAAGATGTGGCACCCTCAGTAAGTCTGCAGACGACACCAAGTTGGGCGGGAGTGTTGATCTGCTCGAGGGTAGGAAGGCTCTGCAGAGGGACCTGGACAGGCTGGATCGATGGGCCGAGGCCAATTGTATGAGGTTCAACAAGGCCAAGTGCCGGGTCCTGCACTTCAGCCACAACCACCCCATGCAGCGCTACAGGCTTGGGGAAGAGTGGCTGGAAAGCTGCCTGTCGGAAAAGGACCTGGGGGTGCTGGTCGACAGCCGGCTGAACATGAGCCGGCAGTGTGCCCAGGCGGCCAAGAAGGCCAATGGCATCCTGGCCTGTATCAGCAATAGCGTGGCCAGCAGGAGCAGGGAAGTGATCGTGCCCCTGTACTCGGCACTGGTGAGGCCGCACCTCGAATACTGTGTTCGGTTTTGGGCCCCTCACTACAAGAAGGACGTTGAGGTGCTGGAGCGTGTCCAGAGAAGGGCAACGAGGCTGGTGAGTGGTCTGGAGCGCAAGTCTGATGAGGAGCGGCTGAGGGAACTGGGGTTGTTTAGCCTGGAGAAAAGGACGCTCAGGGGAGACCTTATCGCTCTCTACAACTCCCTGACAGGAGGTTGTAGCGAGGTGGGGGTCGGTCTCTTCTCCCAAGTAACAAGCGATAGGACGAGAGGAAATGGCCTCAAGTTGTGCCAGGGGAGGTTTAGATTGGACATGAGGAAAAATGTCTTTACTGAAAGAGTGGTTAAACATTGGAAGAGGCTGCCCAGGGAAGTGGTTGAGTCCCCATCCCTGGAGGTATTTAAAAGACGTGTAGATGAGGCGCTTAGGGACATGGTTTAGTGGGCATGGTGGTGTTGGGTTGATGGTTGGACTCGATGATCTTAGAGGTCTTTTCCAACCTTAATGATTCTATGATTCTATGATTCTAAGATGCAATAGGAAAGGTCTGTAAAGAAATAAAAATCATCATGTATGACTTGAAAAACACCAGGACAAGGACAGGTCTTGCTCTGCACTGCCCTTTGACATCTCTCCAACCCTGAGTGAGAGCCACGGGAAGCATCTCTCCCATGCCAGTGCTCAGAGGAGGGCAATGGGACAGTCTCCCAGCTCAGGAGGTCAGTGTGGGGAGAGACCCCCATGGCTCTGGGACATGATTGATTTGGGCCCCAGTGCTGCCCCAGTGAGGGGCTCTGTGGATGCTGACAGGAGAGGGGTAATGTACCTGAGCTTCATGTCCTCTTGCAGAGGACCAGGACACCCTGACGATAAGGAGAGGTGATGCATCTAATGAAACACTGGTGACTTGCATGTGTGATTGATGCCAGAGCTCTGATGGCTGGCCTCCTCTCCTAAACTCCTGTAGACCTCTTCTCCAGGGGAAACGCCCTGTTTGTATTGGGAAATCACTTGCATGGATGATTCTGAGCCTTTGTTCTTCTCTCAGCTACCGAATGGGTTGGTGTCTCCTCCCGGCCAAAGGCAGTGCTTATTTCTCACTGCTGTTTCGCCATCGGACAGATGTTTTTGGCTGGCTTGAGTTATGGTATTCGCAACTGGAGGCTGCTGGAGATTGCAGGATCTGCTCCTATATTTGCCTTTTTCTTCTACATCCGGTAAGTGGGACATGGGCAGAGCTCCTTGCAGACACGACAGCAGCAAGTGTGAGGGGTGGCAGTGAGGAAGCAGCAGCTCAGGAGCAGGCTGGGTCTTTCCCATTATTGTACAGGTGCTGGAAGGGCTTCTGCAGAGCTCAGCACATCTCACTGGGGCACTGGACCCCTGAGAGCAGCAGCTGCTTTGCTTCAGGTCCTCAAATGTGGCCTTTGGGGCCTAAAGGTAGGCCTGGAAAACCTGACCTGGGGAGGTATTTAGACCCCCTCCATCACGTGTGATGCCCATTGCTTGCTGGACGTGGTTGCAGGGAGATGGGCCGTGGGAAAACTCAGCAGGGCGCAGCAGCATCTCCTGATTTCATCTCCTTGGCAGGGTGCTACCAGAATCAGCTCGGTGGCTGGTGACAAAAGGCAGAATAGAAGAAGCTAGGAAGGTCCTTCAGAAGGCAGCATCCATCAACAAGCGCACCATCCCACCAGGACTCCTTGAGCAGGTACCTGTAATGGCATGCAGAACTGCTAGTTGTCTTCAGAGACTTTCCTCTGCGCTTGCGTTTGTAGCAGCCACTGGAGCTGAGGTCATCTGATAAAACAACTTTCCGTGCCTGCTGGGGATGATTTGGGGGTGGGCTGTGGGTGACTCCAGCTTCAGCTGCGTTGTACGGAGGCACGGTCAAGGAAGAGGCACAGCTTCTGCTGAGGCTCAGTCTGGGCCTTTCTGGAGTCCACCTCGGGATATGGAAAGGACCCAAATGCTTCCCTGGCTTTTCTTCTGAGAGGATTGCAGGAGTCTAGAGGATGAGCACGAGGTCTCTGTTTAGTCTGTGGTTTTCCATGCATAAATGCCTGAAGCGGGGTTACCTCCTTGCCCACCCCAAAGTCCCTACACTGGGGAAACCTAGGAACCTCTTAGGCACCAAACTAGTGTGTTGGGCACCCAGAGCACAGGCACGGGAGCCCAGCCCCGCTGGGCTGCCGTCCCTCCCAGAGCAGTTTGGGCTCACAAGCCTGTTCCACTGAGGCTTTCCTTTGACTGCAGATGGAAAAGGAGCTAGCCAGGGGTTTCCTTTGCCTGCTTTGACTCTTTGGCTTTCTGCATTTTGAAGTTGAAGCCTGAGACGCAGACCAAGTCTGGAAGTACTCTGGATCTCTTTCGGAAGAAGCACCTCCAGAAGGTGACTTTAATCATGTCGTGCGCCTGGTAAGACATCCCCTGGTCCCCTCTTTCCAAAATTCTAGGTGAAGAAAAGAAGGGATTGATGTTTAGTCATAACTGTAAATTCACCTTGTGGTGTTTGGGTGTTATTGATGGGTGTTTCTGTGTTTGGCTATTCAAGATGCTATGTGGTTCGTGGGAAAGGTTAGATCCGTTCCAGCTTTGGTAGTCCTATGGTACTGATCTGGTTTTATGTGCCCTTCAAAATGCCATGACTTGGCCAAAATGTTGTCTTTGGAGATCAATATTGTATTTGCTCATGGCCAATAGATATGCTCAGTGCCACCCTGCCCCGTTTTCAGGTTTGTGAACAGCCTTGTCTACTATGGGCTGAGTCTGAACGTGACAAATTTTGGTCTGGACATCTACCTAACACAGCTTGCGTTTGGAGCAGTGGAAATCCCAGCCCGTGTTGGTTGCATCTTCATGCTGCAGTGGTTCGGGAGGAAGAAAACCCAGGCTGTTCTCCTGCTGCTGAGTGGCCTGGTGTGTTTGATCATCACCGGCATCCCTGAAGGTGAACAACCTCTTCCCATCCTGAGAGGACAAGCTCTGGGACAGAGAGGCACAGAGCCCCAACTCTTCCCTTGCTGGTGCAGGTCCTGTCCTCCCAACCAGGCTGGCTCACATTTCTCAGGTCTTGAGCTGACTCTGGTGCCATGGCCACAAGGGACTTGGTCGACTCCCCAAGGCCCATTCTAATCAGCAAACCTTTGCCTGACGATTGTGATAGGAGAGGGTAGAGATGAGCCTGGTGGGCCACCCATTAGCAGAGTTGTCCTGTGGGAAAATTGGTACGTGGAGTGGTGAGATGATGGATGCAAAGTGTGTCAAGGGTGGCCCCAGAGCCAGAGCTGCTCCTCAGTCCACATTCAGGCACTGTTCAGAGGTGATGGCTCCCTGTGGGTGACACGGTTGTCCCCGCATGTCTCCAGCCGCTATCCCCAAGTGGTGCTGGGCCCTTGTCCCATAGCTGTGGTCTCTCCTCCTCCCCTCAGACCAGCCTGTGGTGACCACCGTCCTGGCCATCATTGGCAAGTTTACGGCCTCGGCCTCCTTCTCCACCTCCTACGTCTACTCTGCAGAGCTCTTCCCTACAGTCGTCAGGTGAGGTCTTCCCACACTTTGGTGCTTCCCTCCACTGTGGCTGGTGGCAGTGGGGAGAGAAGAGCACATTTGTCCCCATGGCTGCACTCGGTCCCATGGTGGCCCGGGGGGGCTGAGCCCTACCTGTACCTCCCACTGCCCCTTGCTTCCCCAGGCAGACCCGCGTGGGGCTGTGCCCAATGGCGGCGCGAGTGGCAGGGATCATAGCCCCACTGATCCACCTCCTGGGCCAGTACCACCGGGCCATCCCCATGGCCATCTTCGGGAGTGCCCCCGTGGTGGGAGGGCTGCTCTGCGTCCTGCTGCCCGAGACCCGTGGCACCGACCTGGTAGACAACACGGGGGGAGGCCGCCCCCCAGCTAAGGTGGGTGCCTGGTGGTGCCCATGCTGCCTTTTGGGCAGGGACATGGGGTGCCAGCGCTGCGGGAAGCCATTGGCATTGCATGGGCTGGGGCTGGGTGTTTGTTCAAGGGCTTACAGTGGTGGGAGGGCAGGGAGCAGGGCTGCCCCACTGCAGAAGGAGGGGAGGAAGCCCCATAACCCTGCCCATGATGGTCATCTCTTTGTTCCTGTCCTTGGAATGGAAGGACTCCAGGAGCAGCCAGCGCTTCACTTGGGTCCCCACCTGTCATACCAGGGAAGGGCTGGTGCCTTGTAGCCGTGTCCTTTGCCTTTCAGCCTTGCGTAGCTCCCAGCACCCCATTGCCCATGGGACAGGGTAGAATTGCACCCTGTAACTTTTGTTGGGTGTCTGTTGGGGCCCAGAGAGCGAGTGGTGAATGGGAAGCCAGGTTGCTAAAGGCTGCATGTCTCAGAGAAGACTGCCATCAGCTCGTAACAGGTCTTTCTTTGCTTTTAAACTCTTTTACCTTTCATTAGGTCTGTGAAAATGCCAACAGCAGCTCTGAAAATGGACACGTGAAAGGAAAAGATGGTGGCCAAGACACTGAGTACACAAAGACCACTCACTTCTAGCTGGGCCTGCAGGCGGCTGTAGCTAAAGGCAACCTAGTGCTGCGCCAGCACTGAGGACAGGTAGGGTCTCCATTTGTAGCACACCACCACCTCTCAAGCGGTCAAATAATTCTTGTTTTTCCTTTTCATTTTTTGCCTTCCTGTATCTCCCTCTATGGCTTGTCCTCAGGCACTGCATGCTGTCTCTGGTGTTCAACAGTGCTCTTGCTGGAGAAAATCTGGTTTAAGGGAAAAAAAGAAAGAAATCGGAAACCAGGATGGAGGCAACTTTTTCTCTTCCTTTTTCCTGTCCCGTCTCCAGGAACGTGAGACTGTAAACTTTGTCCAAGTGAGACACCTGCTAGAGCATTGAATAGACTTGCAACAGAGTACTGTGCTCACTAAAGAGAAAGCCAGAGCAGATGCAGAGAAAACAATCTCACACTTGCAAGAAGGAGTGATTTCTCTTGACTATCTAGCATGACCTTCTCACCCTCTCTTAAAAACACTCCTTTTAATTTTTTTTTTAAATTTGAGACACTTAGCTGAGAAAAAAAAGATGTGATGGAAGAAACAGCAAGCAGTGAGCAAGGATGTCTAACAGGCAGCAGAATTTTCGCCTTAGCGCTGGTGGCTTTGAATTAAAGCATGTCACGACACTTTGTGCATGGAAAATTGTGCTGTCGGGCTGTGATGTAGCACCACATTAATTTGTCTGTTCCAGAAAACTGAGAGACATTGTGGCAGTTGGTCTCTTAGAAGAAAGTGCAATTCTTTCTGGGAACTATCAGGTCTATTCTACTCTGTTCTAGTCTATTCCTTCTTACTGTATCCACTTCTGTCTTTAAACAGTTTAGGACCACTTTTGTCTTATACTATGAAGAAAAAACATGTGTTTTTCCTGTGCTTCCCCATCTTTTACCTCCTGTCCCTCAAGATGTCTTTCTTTTACCACTGGCTTGGTACAGATGAAGCCCAGAAGTTATACAGTGGTGGTGTTCCAGCTTTGTCTGTATACAGCTCAAAGACTATTTTCTGGTAGTGTCAAGAAGCTTTTAAAGCAGACTTTATTTCTTCTCCCTGTTGTCATGCCTGCATGTTTTCCATGGATCAAAGTACCCCGCGGATATGGAGTTTGATGAAGACAGAGTTTTGGATGAAATCAGTGACATGTGACAATACCCCACCAGGAGGGGCTGCCTGTGGTGCCATCTTCTCTCTGGCACTGCTTTTCAAAGGATTTGCTGTGGTGCTCCTGTTCAGTGGTCCTGACTGTAAAGGAGCTCAGTCCTTTGCCGGAGGGCACTCTTTCCTTGGCAAGGGCTGGGGGCTGCCTCCTTCGGGCTTTTATGGAAAACAAGGCATTGAGGGTAAAGGCTGAGGGAAGAGCTTGGAGCAAAATGCACAGTTACTGAGTAAACCATGGCTCCTTTTGGGAATTCTGCTCTGAGACTCTGTTTCAGCTCACTTCATAAATAAATGTGTCCGAGCACATCTGATGTACTTCTGCTTCCATCTCATTCATGCCTCCAGTAGGCTGAAGATCCATTTCATCTGCTCTTCTCTAGACCACTGCACCTGGTTAGTTTGAAGACCACTGGATGGTGCACTTTTGGCTGAAGAGCTTGACTCATGATCTTTTGCCCAGCTCAGCAGAAATGGGAGGATGTCCAGTGGTTTTGCTCTGCCTTAATGTCGCCTCTACCTGGTCCACACATGGTCTTGCACTGTAATAAATAGAGCTCACAGTACAGAGTCGAGCTAAGTGCGGTGGAATAGCATGTGAGAATGCAAACACACTTTTGCATGCACACAATAGGATGTTTTGGGCTCTCATCACGATGAGGTTATGAGCAAAGTGTAAAAAGTGCCTCAGGTGACCTGAAGGGATAACTAAGGGAAAGAGGATGACCCCATAGCCAAGGAGAGGGAGCCAAAAGGCTGAAGAGAAGGTGAGGACAAAATGGGGTTAGCAAGGTTTAGCTGGGAAGAGCAGATGCAAGACCTTAATAGAGTGACTTACCAAGCCATGACTGGAGGGCCAGTTGTGGGAAAGTGCTGAAGGTGGCAGTGGTGAGCAAATGCCAGGGACATTGTGAAGGGTTTGCTAAGGCATATCGATTAATGTCCAAGCCTTCTTCAGGCCTTCCTATATCAGACATGGGAGAGAGGCCCTGCTCGTGCACTTACACCCTCACTTATGCCTGTCTGTGTTCAGGTCAGAACCTCTCGACCTCCGTTTCCCCTTCGGAGGAGATCCAGGTTCATGAATCGGAACCTCCCTACTGCCGAGGAAGCTGGTCAGGTAGGGCCAGAGGTATTTAAGGCGTGGAGGGGCAGCAGAGCCTGGCCTGGCCCTGTTCCCTGAGGTGAGGAACTATGGGGCAAAGCAGCTCCTGTTGCTAGAGGAGCCCCACAGGGACCACTGAGACAATCAGTGCATCCTCGGTGTCAGTGACACCAACAAACTGTGCTGCAACCCTGATTCCTGGCTGTGGGGCGGAGGTGTCAGGATCCTGGACCTTGCCCTTTGACTAGAGGACATTGTCCTCTCCTTCTTCCCGACCCCCTGCTGGGAAGGCCCCAGGTCCATGACCAGAGCAAAGCTTGCAGAAAGGGACCCAGCAGGGAATGGCTGAGGAGGTGAGGAGAAGCGGCATTAATGCTGCTCTCATGACTCTGTGCAATGAGTGCCAAAGCCCAGATCCTGCAAATGCCCTACCCCATCTCCAGCCATGGCCAGGTCCCATGTGACACTGGGGAGATTTTTGTGCCAAAGCCAAAGCACAAAATGAATATCACCTCCATGCAGGTCTGGCCCGCTCTTGGGACACCCCAGCCTTCAAAACACCATTTGCTATAGCACAAAGCAATCAGAAACAAAAGGATGCTACAAACCTGAGCAACTGGCCTTCTCCTTTGACCAAGAGTAGTGCTGTGGTTTGAGGAGATAGCTTCATGCAAGGGCACCAAATACACTCTCTGCTTGCAAACAGGTAGCACAGGAGAGGAGGCCACCCTTCTCTTTCTTTTGTGTGACACTAGATGACACTAAAATGTTGTGGCTGAGCTGGCAGCAGCCAGCCAAGGTCACTATTAAAGGCTGACCATGACTGGGGAAAGGTGTCCAGATGCCCACTCAGTTTAACTGACATTGAATTGCAGCGTACACCACACAATTCAGGAAGCTTCAACAGCTGCTAGTAGAGAAAATAAATATAGATTGTTCATTGGAAGACTTGGGGAAAAAAAAAAAGTCCTAATTGAACTCAGTCATTTCACTTTAACACTCTGTTTCTGCATTGTTTGTGGCTGATGGAAACCAAACACGTTTCCATCTGCGTGTTAAATTACAGGCTTACAATTTCTGTGTAGAAAACACTCCAGAGCCAATAGCAGTTACAAAGGCCAACTGTGAAACAGTAGGAAAAAAAAAACCCAAATCAACACCATTTATTATTCACATATTGCATTACAAGTGTCTCTTATCAAACTCAGAGTATAATTTATATTATTCATGTAGAAACTCAAATTCAACACCACATAGAAATAAAAGCTAAATACGTGTGTGACAGGGTTTCAGTGACATCCTGATCGAACGTCGAGGCTTGGACCGACGAGAAGGCTGACGACCCAAGCGATTAGTGCAGGAGGGACACAGCCCGGCGCCCGCTTGCCCAGTACTACCACTCTACTGGCGATTCTTTATT
>NW_008795026.1:485749-490728 GCF_000699145.1 Aptenodytes forsteri | reverse complement strand
GCCGCCCGCTTCCCCAGTCCTACCACTCTACTGGCGATTCTTTATTGCTGTAAAACACGACAGGGATGGTTCCACGGGTACCAGTTTGCAAAGGACTGGGAAACACGTCGGGAGGACTCGCGCAGCCAGGCATAACAGACTGGGTTTCAGGAACAGTTCGAAGTGCATCTTTTCCAAATGCAGAGTGACACAGATCTCCTCTCCTTCTGACCACAAATATTTTGTCAATCATCTGAAAGACCAGTTTCCAGACAGCAATGCCTCATTGGTCTGCTTCAAGAAAGGTTGGATCAGACTAGACCTTTAGTATATGCCTGTCATCACTTGCTCTCCGAGCATCTGTAGACATCCTTCTCCAGGTCTACTTCATCCTCTGTGGTGTCTCTCTTGGACAAAATTTCCAGTCTTCTGCTGCTGAAGACAAGAAAGAAAGAGGAAGAGGTAATACTGTTTCCATCCTGGTTTCTTTGCCTTGAATTTGCACCTTTAGATTTTTTTTGCCTTAAGTTCAGAGCTCCAGGCACCCACCTTAGCTGGGGGGCGGCTGCCCCCGTGTTGTCCGCCAGGTCGGTGCCGCGGGTCTCGGGCAGCAGGACGCAGAGCAGCCCTCCCACCACGGGGGCACTCCCGAAGATGGCCATGGGGATGGCCCGGTGGTACTGGCCCAGGAGGTGGATCAGCGGGGCTATGATCCCCGCCACTCGCGCCGACATTGAGCACAGCCCCACACCGGTCTGCCTGGGGAAGCAAGGGGCAGTGGGAGGTGCGGGCAGGGCTCAGCATCCCCTGGGCTGCTGTGGGACCGAGTGCAGCCATGGGGACAAATGGGCTCTTGCCCCACCACTGCTACCAGCCACGGTAGAGGGAAGCTCTGATGCATGGGGACACCTCACCTGACGACTGTAGGGAAGAGCTCTGCAGAGTAGACGTAGGAGGTGGAGAAGGAGGCCGTGGCCGTAAACTTGCCAATGATGGCCAGGACAGTGGTTGCCACGGGCTGGTCTAAGGGGAGGAAGAGAGATTGCCGCTGTCACCTCCGTGGAGAAGGTTCAGTTGGGACCGAAGGTCTCTGCAGTGGGATTTCTTGGGACAGCCCTTTCTAATGGACTTACCAAGCAAATCTACTGCCTAACCCACTGGAAATCATTCCTAGTGCACACTTTCCTGGAAAATACCCTCTGGACAACTGACAAAGAGAACCCAGAATTCTCCTGAGGCCTTGGGCATTTCCTAAATCTGCACCTGGAGTGAGTCACTGAGCCACCACATGTCTTCAGGGAGTGCTTGGTTGGAAATATCATGTCCATGAGCTTGAAAGCATCGTGCAGCACCTCTCTTTCCTTCAGCCTTACTCACAGCACTAGCACAGCAGCAGGGGTGAGGGTACGGACTGCGGCAATATGTAGGCAGAAACAGATAAGGGGGGGATATTTGCTTTTCCTGTTCACCTAAAGAAGGGAGACACGGTGGCTTTTAAAACGCCTCTTCTGCTACACCTTTCTGAGAGGAGGTGGTGGTGTATAGTAGGTGGAGGTGGTGGCATCTAGTGGGTGGTGGTGTGTAATAGACACTGCCTGCCAAGGGCCAGGAGCTGTGGAAGGACCAGGCACAGCTCTGAAGGAAAACAAAGTCATGCAGAGAGGAAGCCAGCACGTTGGGAGCGCAAGCCCTCAGGCTGTGGCACTCGAGGCATCCTAGCCCCTGGGAGCGAGTGTGGGTCTGCGGCCAGCCGGGCTGGGAGGATGGGTCTGAACCAGAATAGATCTGGCAGGGGCTCTGCCCGGCTGTGTTCTTGGGTTGGGAAGAGGTTGTTCACCTTCAGGGATGCCAGTGATGACGAGACACATCAGGCCAGACAGCAGCAGGAGAACGGCCTGGGTTTTCTTCCTCCCAAACCACTGCAGCAGGAAAATGCAGCAAAATCGAGCTGGTAACTCCACTGCCCCAAAAGCAAGCTGCGTCAGGTAGATGTCCAGACCAAAACTTGTCACGTTCAGACTCAGCCCATAGTAGACAAGGCTGTCTGCAAACCTGAAATTCAAGTAAAGTGGAATAGAACATGCAACCAGATGGGTTTTCCAGGAGTTTATCCTCAAAAATTAGGGTTAGACCACACACAACTTATTTAAACTCTCAGCAATCTCTGTTTTGGGACGTAGTTACATGAGATAAAGCAGTATGGATCCCCATATGTTCAGCAACTTTTAGACTGCACCCAGAAGTTCTAGGGGGGCACAAAACTGCCCCAAAGCCCAGGGATTGCCAAAAGGTGGAATTACTCCAGCCTTTCTCACAAAACCCATAACAACTTGAATAATCAGCTTCTCCCAATGCCCAGACAAGGTAGATCTGGTCCAGTATGGGGAGACAGAAAGATATCAGATGAAAACATAGACATAAACATGACCCCAAAAATCACATAAAGTGAATTTACAGTTCTTGTCAACCCTCAATATATTCTTTTCTTCACCTAGAATTTTGGAAAGAGGGGACCAGGGGATGTCTTACCAGGCGCACGACATGATTAAAGTCACCTTCTGGAGGTGCTTCTTCCGAAAGAGATCCAGAGTACTTCCAGACTTGGTCTGCGTCTCAGGCTTCAACTTCAAAATGCAGAAAGCCAAAGAGTCAAAGCAGGCAAAGGAAACCCCTGGCTAGCTCCTTTTCCATCTGCAGTCAAAGGAAAGCCTCAGTGGAACAGGCTTGTGAGCCCAAACTGCTCTGGGAGGGACGGCAGCCCAGCGGGGCTGGGCTCCCGTGCCTGTGCTCTGGGTGCCCAACACACTAGTTTGGTGCCTAAGAGGTTCCTAGGTTTCCCCAGTGTAGGGACTTTGGGGTGGGCAAGGAGGTAACCCCGCTTCAGGCATTTATGCATGGAAAACCACAGACTAAACAGAGACCTCGTGCTCATCCTCTAGACTCCTGCAATCCTCTCAGAAGAAAAGCCAGGGAAGCATTTGGGTCCTTTCCATATCCCGAGGTGGACTCCAGAAAGGCCCAGACTGAGCCTCAGCAGAAGCTGTGCCTCTTCCTTGACCGTGCCTCTGTACAACGCAGCTGAAGCTGGAGTCACCCACAGCCCACCCCCAAATCATCCCCAGCAGGCACGGAAAGTTGTTTTATCAGATGACCTCAGCTCCAGTGGCTGCTACAAACGCAAGCGCAGAGGAAAGTCTCTGAAGACAACTAGCAGTTCTGCATGCCATTACAGGTACCTGCTCAAGGAGTCCTGGTGGGATGGTGCGCTTGTTGATGGATGCTGCCTTCTGAAGGACCTTCCTAGCTTCTTCTATTCTGCCTTTTGTCACCAGCCACCGAGCTGATTCTGGTAGCACCCTGCCAAGGAGATGAAATCAGGAGATGCTGCTGCGCCCTGCTGAGTTTTCCCACGGCCCATCTCCCTGCAACCACGTCCAGCAAGCAATGGGCATCACACGTGATGGAGGGGGTCTAAATACCTCCCCAGGTCAGGTTTTCCAGGCCTACATTTAGGCCCCAAAGGCCACATTTGAGGACCTGAAGCAAAGCAGCTGCTGCTCTCAGGGGTCCAGTGCCCCAGTGAGATGTGCTGAGCTCTGCAGAAGCCCTTCCAGCACCTGTACAATAATGGGAAAGACCCAGCCTGCTCCTGAGCTGCTGCTTCCTCACTGCCACCCCTCACACTTGCTGCTGTCATGTCTTCAAGAAGTTCTGCCCTGCTCCTGCTTACCAGATGTAGAAGAAAAAGGAAAACATTGGAGCAGATCCTGCAATTTCCAGCAGCCTCCAGTTGCGAATACCGTAACTCAAGCCAGCCAAAAGCATCTGTCCGATGGCGACAAAGCAGTGGGAAATAAGCACTGCCTTTGGCCGGGAGGAGACACCAACCCATTCGGTAGCTGAGAAGAATGAAGGTTCAGGGTCACCCTTTTCAATACCTGCAGGACTATCTTTTGCTATTGCATCTTGTAATGCCATATCTGTCTGCCTCAGGGCAAGGGCATCCTACTCACCCAAGGCCAAGGTAGTAATCAGGATTCCTGACACCGAAGCCCCCACGACACATCTGAAGGCCATGTACACATAGAAATGGGGCACAAAGGCAATTCCTACACCAAACAAGCCCTGGAGGAGGATGGAGCTCAGAAAGATTGGCCGACGGCCTATCCTGTGGAGGAAGAGGGAAGACACAGTTGGTATCTGGAGAGACCCCATGGGGATGGGGAAGAGCCCAAGTGGAATACAAAGTGATTTGAGAACCATTCACACCAGAGGAGATTTGGCACCCGTGTGAACAAAGCTGCTTTATACACCCCAGGAAGTAACCGGCAGGAAAAGCAGCATCTCCACTTTTCACCCATTGTGGTGCTAGCAAAGGCAAAAGGAGATGCTTCTAAAGGAACCATCCCTTAAAGGGCCCCCATGTCCACTCTCTTGAGAGCAGTGAGGATCAGACTGAAACGGACTGTAGTGCTGGTTCCCCTGTGAGATACCCTGTACACATGTGCCCTTCTCCCTTCCATGTCCCCTGTGTGGCCGTGTCCTCTAGGGAGCTGAGGACTTTGGTCCGGGTCACCATGAGCTGAGCAGAGCCACAGGAAGGAGGGACATATGGTCTGGTTAACACAGCTGAAGGTAGGTCCAACTCTGTGCCCAAATGTAGGTTTCTGGGATTCCTGGGGACACCCTTGGGTGGCTAGACCTGTGATTCCTGAAGGACCCCTGTGACGGTGTGCTCCCCCGCCCAACCTGACCTTTATCTCCTGTAACCCTGCTCAAGGGATAACTACCAGGGGCAGTCGTTAATGGATGCTGATAGTGATAGCTTCGTCCATTAATGAAGCTGATTTGGGAGCCAGATAACAACACAATAGCCCTTGGTTATTGTGAGAAATACGCCCACCTAACCACAGTTATCAGTATGCAAATATGACTACGAGTCAATCATCTTACCCCTATAAATAGCGAGCAGCCCAAGAGCCCTTTGAGCTCTCCTGCAC
>NW_008795026.1:415913-485471 GCF_000699145.1 Aptenodytes forsteri | reverse complement strand
TCCTTTCTGAACCTCATGACTCAACGGGAGGGTCTCCCTGACAGTTTTGTCTGACCCTGTCCTCCATGCAGTAGATAATCAAGTGTACTTTGCCATGGAATCTTGTTCACTGTCACATTTACCATTGAACTTTGTTAATTCACACTTTAACTCACTGTTTTCTATCAATCAATAAAGTATTGTTGCTTCTCTCTTACGAGTGAAATGCAGTCTCACTCCATCCGTGACAACCCCCCATAAGGCTGTATCTGCCTCCTTCTCTTTTCAACCCTCAGACATCTACAGACATGTCAGGTGGCCCCAAATGCCCTTGCTCAGGCCAGGTGATCGAGTCCTGCGGAGGGAGTATTTCATGCTCAGTGCATGGACATCCTGAACTCTCAGCTGGGCTGTCTCTGGGTGCCGGTTGATAACTCTGGGAAGGTGGCTGTGTTTCCTCACCTGTCACTTAGTGGCCCAAAGATCATGGCTCCTAGGAGAAGCCCCAGCATGTAGATGGACTGGGAGATGTCGTTCAGGTCCTTCCTGTCACACACCAGGTCAAACTGGAGGAAGGAAACACAGATGCTTTTGCTCTCAACAGACCCCAGCTGCTTTCTGAAGGTGGGCAGCCTTTCTGGTCCATGGTGGACCCAGCAGTTGGGTGCCCGAGCTCTCGGTCCAGCCCCTGGGAGCAGAGAACCCACCCCCAAGGATGCAAGTCTCCATGGTGTGCACATAGAACACAAGTCAGAGGTGGGACAGGCATACGAGGTGCTCAGCCTGCCTCTTCATCATGGTGCACATCTCCTGAGTGCTGGGACCTGCAGGACTCCCCTCTAGCCCAAGCATCCCCAAGGGAGCCTCCTGGTTGGCAAGTTTTCCTTAAAGTGGGACCTTGGGATAAGAGCCCTAGCAGCTTGCTTCTCTGGCTACAAAGGCAGGAGAGGGTGGAAGGAGGAGGAGGGCAGGAGAGCAGTGTTTTCTTTGGTAAAGGAGGACTGGCGTAGGAGTGGGAAGGGATGCAGCAGCTGCTGAGGAGCCTCTAGAGAAGCTGGCTGTGAAATGGACACAGTGCTCCAGGGACCCCAAGGAGCCTTTGCAAATGCCAGAGGCTGGACTCTCTCCTCTGGTTTCAGCTCAGAGGAAGGTACTTGCAAGAAAGTGCTGGAGCTGGGAGTGAAGAAAGGAGGGAGGGAGCAGGGAAGAAAGGAGGAATGAGGGAAGGTGAGAGAGGAACAGAGGTCCAGAGAGGGAGAAGTTGGGGATGCTGACAGACAGTGCCTTTGCTCAGCTGCATGGCCCATGGGATGTCTTGTTGCAGCCCTGAAGGTCTCTGGAGGCCCCAGAAATATCAATGACAAGCCCTTGGAAGGTAAATGTCTTTCACAAAGAAGGTAATGTGAGGAGAACCAGGCTGAAGAATAAGGGAAACTGTGGCAGGGAGTCCCAAAAGATCCCTCCAGGCAAGACACATCATGGGTTCAAGGGCCTGGATACTGGAAAGGGGAGGGATGGTGGGCAGGGCATGTGCTGGACTCACACCTCCACCGTCTCTGCCTGTGCCCCCCCGGGCGTCTACATCATGGTCTTCCTGCAACAACTTCCCAGGGATTACGGCTGCGATCTGTGTGATGGAGCCAAGGTCCCCCAGTACCTGGTGTAAATCTCAGCCTGACTGCACCACAGCTAGTTACCAAACTACAGGACAGGGTACGCCCATCCCTTCCCTTCCATGTCCCCAGCATGTTAAAAGGCGATTACAGACCTCGGTCAGCAGGGATGGTGGTTGTGTTGAGGGGTACACCCAACCACTGCTGCATTTCTCTGTTGTGTTCAGGCCGTACGCCACGATGGAGCCGAGGTCCCAGTCCACCGGCGAGTACATGGAGCACTGCTCGTACGCCCCGTCCATGTCCCGGGGCAGGGTGAGGTTCAGCTGCTCTTCCTCCGTCAGGTTGGGGCCGACGGCACGGATCCAGCTGGTGTCGCAGTGATGAGGCACATCCACAACCATGAACACTTGGCCAATCATTTGGAAAGGACTAAGAAGTAGTGGGAGGGAGAGGAACAGTACCAGCAATTTCTGATATAGCCCAAACTCCCCCAGAGCACTTATAAAATCTCCAAACTCAGTCATGGTGACTATCGCTATGGCCAGGCTGCACTAGGGCACATTGCTTAAATAGGTAAATATTAATGTTTAAACTATGTGAGCACTAAACCCCTAATCAGGTGTGGTAAAATGAGCACTTGTATCAGCACGTTCGTCCATTACGGTGATATACTGCAGTCCTCCAGGGTGTACTTTGTCACCAGCCATTCCCTCCCTGTTCTTGGGCCCAGAACAAAGGTGCCAGAGCATTGCCACTCTTGGGGACAGCACGGGGACAGCTTGTCTTGTCCCAGCCCGGAGTTTCTCCCCAGGCCTCCTGAAGGCAACTGTGCTGCAGCACAAGGTTTTTGTCCGAGACATGAAGTTGTGACTCTGCAAATGAGGTCTAATTTTCCTAAGTGTGGTGAAGCAAACAGAGTAAATCTGTGGCTCTCATTAATGGCTTAATGGATATATAGCCCATCCTGGAGACTATAGGAAAGAGAAGCAGAAAAGCACTTCTCCTCTGGACCAGGAAATATGGCTGGTAGTCAAGTAGACTTGGTCTTGACAGCTGTGTCCCAAGCTGTGGGTTTTCATTTGCCCCATGTAGGAACCCTGGTTAGTCATAAAACTAGGTCTAAACTACAGTGTCTTGGGGAGAATCCTAAAATAGATTTGGCTTAGAGATTACCCTTAAAAGAAACATAGCATGTTATGCACACAGGCATACAGAGCACACAGGATTTGGGATAAGAAACGACACCAGCTTGGCTTTGCCCGAGGTTCTGATGTCACTTGAAAAGCAGATTGACCTGATTTCTGCTGCACGCCTGAGCTGCTTCCTGGACAGACTCCCTGAGTGGTTTGTATCTTTATTCCTGGAAACTGGAAAGCTGGATTGCCCTTAGCGTATGAAATTCGGTGTGTAATTTGGCAAAGGTCTCCTGGCTGCTTTCACCAGAGCGATAAGGACAGGTCACTAGACACTGACCTGCTCACTTCATGTCTCCTCTCAAATTCTTTGTCCTTCACTCTCAACCCAGATAGTACATCTGAGCCTCCAGCAAACTTACTGAAGGATCACACAAGTCGGGGTTGGTGTTTCATGAGTGGGTGTGGCACTGGCATGCTTATGGAAGTGGGAAGAGGGTTAGAAGACAGGATCATAAAACATCACCCCCTAAGCTGGGGTGGGAGAGAGAGGTCATACTGGTTAATGCTATTGGGAGTAAAGGAAGAGAGGAAGTAAACGTTACTTAGAGTTTTGTAAATTCGCACCAGTGATGTGCATGTATCGTGCACGCACCACACAGCCAAACATATCACTGGGCTCTGGATCCACATCCTCGGATGAGAGGACTTGCTGTTATTCGGAGACATGCCTTGAACAGAAGGTTCAGCTAAGCAACCTCCAGAGGCTCCTTTTACCCTAAATCCATCTCTGGCCATGTTGTGGGATGACTTGGCCAAGGAGATCCGCTGTGGCAGAGGCATTTTGACTCTGTCCTGCTGAACAGGGAGTAGGTGACTTTTCCATCAGTGTGCAACAAGCTGAAGTCTTCAAGCTTACCCTATTGTGTGTGGCTCATGGTCTTCCCTCCCACTCCTCAGCCACCAGCATCTCCTGTGGCAAAGAGGTCAGATTTTGACTGTAAAAATTCCTTGGGGGTGACCCAGACATGACTGCAGTCTCATGCACTAATGCAGATGTGACTTTTTGAGGCTGCTTTTCCTAATGTCACCAGACAGGCTCTTCTGAAGCACTGGGAAAGCTTCAGTCCCTTGTAAACTCATCACCCTAAGATGACATTTCTCATAGAAAGACATTGTTCTTATGACTGTCTTCATCATCTGGGGCTGAGTGGGTCAATCCTGCATAGTGGAGATCTCCCAGGGACAAAGGCTGGGCCAGCCCTGCAGACCTCTGTTTCCTGGAGCCCTACTGCTGGAGTTTTTGTGCTTATTTCTCTCTATCTGACAGTTTTGCCCAGGTGGATTACTAATGCTTGCAAAGCCTCTTGAAAATGGAAAAGCCTCTATCAGAGGGCATGAGAAGTCAGCAGGTCTCTGGGAAGACCTGGGATGGACGACTGGAAAGCCTGTGCATCCTTGCACAAATGTGAAGGACTAGGGGAAGGGAGAGGGAGCATCCAAGAGAGTAGTTCAGAAAGAAAAACCATTGCCTCTGGAGGAAGGCTGGTGCGGGCAGTAGGGCATTGATGCACTAATTCATGGACTTGGCTTTTCTCTTACACAGCTCTGAACATCAGGAGTGACTGTGATTGGAGACCCATTTGGACACCTATATGTTGGTGTGAATTGTGGCCAGGACGGATTCATACCCACCAGCTGTGGTGCTCCTGCATTTTCCCTCTTCCTCTTAGTGCTGGCAGGGAGAGGTCAGGTTTATGGATGTCATGTGCTAGTGACAACTTGGTCTGGGGTGTCACTCAGAGCATCTTTGGCACGGATAACAGGCCACCCCCTTCCCACCGCTTCAGTGCTCGATCACTGCAAGCCTTTAGGTCTCATTTCTCCATCTCTAAACACAGCTTGACCAGGTTTCAGGCAGGGCTGTGAGATGGCAGCACCTCTGTCCCAAGTCTCTTGCCCCATCCCAAGGTGAGACCGACTTCAACATCTAATGAGTCATGTAACTTTGGAGGACATCTCTCTTTTCCCTGATTCATGTTGATTGAACACTCTCCCTGCACAGTGCACTGACACACTGCTTTGCAGCAGATGCAGTCATCAAGCAGCTTTATTCCTCCAGCAGTTCTGACAGAGCCAGGGTTATTTCGGCACTGGTGAATCAGGGAGATTGGTTTTTATTATTTTAAAAATTAATTAGCTGTGAGATGGCAGCACCTCTGTCCCAAGTCTCTTGCCCCATCCCAAGGTGAGACCGACTTCAACATCTAATGAGTCATGTAACTTTGGAGGACATCTCTCTTTTCCCTGATGATTGAAGATTGAACACTCTCCCTGCACAGTGCACCGGCTTTGCAGCAGATGCAGTCATCAAGCAGCTTTATTCCTCCAGCAGTTCTGACAGAGCCAGGGTTATTTCGGCACTGGTGAATCAGGGAGATTGGTTTTTATTATTTTAAAAATTAATTATTTTAACACCTTCATCCTTTTTTTTTTTTTACAGACAGCTGATTAAAACAGGTGAAGTGATACGCTCCACAATCCTTTTCATAATACACGTGTTCTTGCTTTGACCCTCTGAGGTTTCTGGTGAGGTTGTTTATCATTAGTCTAATTGTTAACTCCTATAACATTTATGTTATCACAGCAAAGGGCAGTCAGGGAGGGTCAGAGTGTAACCGCACAGGGAGAGCGGATGTAACAATGTCCCCACGCCCCAAGACTTCAAGAGACCTGGGTTCCCTTTCCAACTCTGCCATTCTGACCAGGTGACCTTGGCAAGGTCATTTCACTTATCTTTGCTCATCATTGTACAATGAGGCTAATGATGGCGACCTCCTATGTGAAGCAATTTTGCAGTCTACTGAAGGAAAAATATAATGAGGGGAGTGAGATATCATTGTTATTACATGTAGGCAAGCCGTATGGTGAAAAGGTGTGTGATGTTTTGGGTTGGATTAATCTCTAGATGTCTAAATGTAGTTGTCTATATGTGAAATAGATACCTAAGGTTGCACTCTAGTTAGTGGAGATGGAGCGACACAGCTAATAGAGTCCAGAGAGCTGTTAGCTTTTTGAATGCAGTTGTCTCTTTTAGGGTGGGCTGAATCACTCCCCAGGCTGTACTTACTAATTCTCCATTGATGTGGGCTTAAGCATCTGGTTTACATTGAAACGCTAATATTGCAGACACCTAAACCTAATTTGAGACAAATCTTCACCCTGCCCGCCTCAGCTTTGCCTTTGCCCGTTGCATTTTACTTGTGCACTTGTGGCCAAGGATTCGGTTCCTTCCTGATGATGGCATTCTCTTCTCATTTGAGTTTCTAGTTCCTGATTAGCTTGTTGCTCATGGCTGCTTGCTAGTTGGACCTCTTTGGAGGTCCATCTCCCCTCTGCCATGCAGACAGTGGCCATGCAGACATCCTCTGAGGGACCTCGGCAGTAGATTGTGCAGAAGATCCCCTCTGCAGAAGACCTCTGGCTGCAGAGAACAGGGTGTTGGTTGGTCTTTCCTTGGAGGTTCCTCACAGTGAAGTCAGTTCTTGCAATGTTCTTTTTTGGGAACTGAGAACTGACCCACTATGACCAGGATAGAGACCTTAAATTTAGCTCCTTAAGCCATTAATAAATCAGCCTATGCACAACTGAATTTTTCTCGTGCTAGAGGAGTGGGGGATTTCTAAACTGATTTAATGAATCAATTTTTGTCCCATATCAGCTAACTTGTGCTGCAGGGGTAGGTGCTTTTTGTAATCTTCTTTTTTTCAACTATATAAAGAACTCCTGGTCTAAAAGGCCATCATTTAACACATTCAGGTCTGCAGAAGAGAGACTTTCATAATCTTCTTCAACTCCTGATGTTTTTCTGCTCCTGTTCATTTTTTCAGGAGCCTCCTGGCCCATTTTGGTTGAATCAACATTGAAAGGATCAAAGACACCCTGATTAAAGGTTTCAGAAGCATGGCTGGTGAACATGTACACTGGGGGAAAATTGTCTTCCTGCATAGAGAGACAATTGTTTGTTAAGCCTTCAGCACTGAGACCCAATCCAAATGTATCTTCCACAGCCTTTGGAGCCTGGCACTGTGGAGCCAACTGCTGCAGCAGCGCACAGCTCTCAGTCCCTTCTGGGTCTCTAATATTAATCTCATCCTGTCCAGCAAGAAGCGAGAGACTGGAGGTGTCCCACAGCACTAGTGGGGCATTTGTTTCTGCTGGGATTTCCTGGCATAATTCTGAAGAATTTGGATCAAAGCAAGGTGGAGTTTCTGTCTCTGAATTTTGCAAGTCTGAATTTGGGGTTTTACCTGCTATGCTGGGAAAATCTTGTCCTCCAGAAAAGAACAAGTTCTTGTCCTCCAGAAAATCCACGTTGTCTAACTGGAGCTCAGCTTCCTTGGGTAACTTTTCTGAATTGCCTGGTGAAAAAAATATCCCATCCTCTATCACTGTGTCCTGGACATCCAAACTCAATAGGTTCTGAATTTCTAGTAGATGAGCATCATGATGATTTCCTTCCCTGATGAGATTTTTGCTGTTATCAGCTGCAGGCATAAGCTCTGGAGGAGGATGTAGAGGGTTTGTTTCACCTTCCGGGGTTACTGCAGCTTCTTTCTGATTTTCCTGTGCTGGCATGAGAGAGGGCCAACAGCTGCCCCATTGCTGCCGAACCCGACTATTTAAAGCCAGTTGGTCATGAATGTCAAGTTCAGTTCTCTCACGTTTATCATCGCATGAAATAGTTGTGCCAGGAGCTAAGAACAGGACATCAGTCTCCTTGCCCTCAGTAGAACCTGAGAAGCCTTCAGAGCTCTCCTGGATATGTTTAGGGAAGACCTCCATCTTTCCTGGCTGTGGCAGCTGATCATTCTTGGGGGCTTTTTGTTTTGCTTGGCTGGAGGAGCTGAGGAGGCCCTGGGGCTTTTCTGGCCCGTCATCTGAGGATCTTGCAGGTTTTTCTTGTTGACTCTGCTTCTTCTCTGAGGAGTAACCAAACAAAGTGACAAGGGCTGACTGGGGCTTAGTAGGTTTCCTTTGGGTTGTTGTTTCCTTCTTGGGAGTGCTGCCTTTGTCTTCAGAACCAAAAAGTGTAGTGAAGGGGTTTTTCCCAAGCCTGGAACCTTTACCTAACATCTCTCTGCAGGCTTGATTGCTTCTGGTCTCTTTGCTCAGGGCACCAGGCCTTGATGTATGCACAGTGCTTTCCCCTGGGAGTTTCAGAACCATTTTTTCTTCACCCACTGGATGACCTCCGGATTTGTCCAAAGATATATTCGGTTTGGAAGAGTCTAATGTCTTGGCTGGTTGTTCAGAAATGTGAAAGATGTTTCCACTAAGAACTTCTCTGGGATCCTTTGACTTGGAGTTGTTGACTTCATCATGTGAGGGCCAAGTGGCACAAGTTCCTTTCAGAGGTGTGTCTGCTGATACTGGAAAACCCTTGCCAGATGATTTTATATCAAGTCTCAAAGTATCCTCATGAGGGTTAGTTATCAGTGGGCCACATGTGCCCTGAGGTTCTGTTTCTTGTAGACAGGACACACTGTGGTCATCTATCTTATCTGGCAAACCAGGTGAAAAGACTCTGCTCTTTTCTGCTTTGTTTTCCTGAGATGTATTCTCAGGACCGGGCTCTTCCAGAAACCCCGATGTACTTATTGGTTTCACTTCTTTTGTCTTCTCAAATTCTGCCCCTTTGCTCTCAATTCCAGGCAAATGACTTATGCTGGATGGCTGCATATTTTCCCCCAAAGTTACTGGTATCTGTTTCCCCAGGAACTCATCAGTGTTTGCCTTTGATTTCTCATTCACCAGCTCAGCGATCTCAGGTGACACACTCAGCCCTCCTGGCTCCAAGGAGCCAGAAGATACATAAGGGGTCCTTGACACACCAGAGAGGCAATGGGCTTCTTCAGCTTCATTTTCAGGGGGATAAACACCCTCGGCTCCACATTTTAGCTCTATACTTGTGGTGTTTCTGATTTCGGGCTCTCCTGGCACACAGATGGGCTGGGAGCTGTTCATTCTCTCTCCAAGATGATGCTTGTCTCTTGAAGTAGCTGGGGTGGCTACGGTCAGTTCAGGCTTGCCGTCTGTCACTGCAGGCATTGTGCCTCCTTCGTTGGGTGTGCTTAGAGAGCCACAGACCTTGTTTTCCTTCACTGGGAGCTCTGCAGCAGAGAGGATACAGCTGCCTGTGCCCCCCAGGTACATCCAGTTGGTGGGTTTAGTGCTTTGACGTGTGGCATGGTGGACAACAAGTGAGCCACGAGGCAGGGTTTTCACAGGCTCCAGGGCTAGAAGGGAGGAGGCAGAGGCAGGTCCTCTCTTCAACTGGGCTTTGCCCTGCTGGATTGCAGCCACTCGCTGTGACACCTTGACCCCTTGCTTCCCTTCGGGCACGTCCCCATCCCCAATCTTTTCACCATCTCTCTGTTCTCTGGTCTTGGGCCAGGAACACGCTTGCTCTCTTTCCTTGGTATAGGTGACACCAGGTAAGAAGCTTCCCTTCTCTACTGCTGCCTCCACCGCTGATTTTCCCTCCTGACCTCTGAGCACCATCCTGCCTGCCCTGCTGCCCGCAGCCTGGTAGGTTTGCAGGCTCAGTGCAGGCTTTTTCCAGGAACAGGCTCCCTTTCCAGTTTTTCCATCTACAGCCATTTCTGAAGGTGGCCAGCCCCTTCTGAGCTTGTTCCCTAAGAGGACAGACCTGCTGTTCAGCTCTTGCCTGTGCTCAGCCAGCTGCAAGCTGCACTGTGCATTGAAGGATGTGGGTTTCTCTCTTGTTTCAGTCTTCTTTTTGGCCGTGTTATACCAGTCCTGGGGCTGTGGTCCTCTGCCTACCATTGTCACTCGCTGAACCTGGTGGTCTCCTAGCTGGTGCTCCAGCCTTTCTGTCTCACTTCTGCTTTTAGCTCCAGCCATCTGCTTGTAGTGGACTTGGCAGTAAAACACCCCATGGAGGGCAGCATAGTTTTGCAAGCTGGAAAACACACATTGGCATAGCTGTTAGCTGCTCTGTGGGAGGGAAGGATTAACAGTAGCACTGATGGACAATTTTTTCAGCAAAATGGTTTTTCAGTGGAAACTGTTGGGGACGGGAGGGGGTTTGAAGAATGAAACCTTTCAAAAGTAGTGTCGCTTTTCTGGGGTTATGTTTGATTTTTCTTTCAAAAACCAAAACATGTGAAAAATTAAACATTTCCTTACAATACCTCTGAGAGCTGTAGTCCAGGTTATGTGCAATCCCTTTCTCATTTATGGGCCAGGCTTCATACCAGCACTTTATCTCTCCCTGTGTATGCACAGCATGGACCATATGGGTAAAACTGCACTGGGTAAAACTGGGCTCCCATGATACAACAACTGCATTATGGGAGAAACTGTCTGTACAGCTGGGGGGCCAAGAGGATGGCAAGCAGCCTCGCAGAAAAGGACTGGGGTGTCTCAGTGACTGACAAGCTGAAAACAAGCCAGCGGTGTGCCCTTGTGACAGAGAAGCCAACTACATCCTAGGCTGCATTAGCAAAAGCCCTGCCAGCTGGTCAAGAGAAGTGACCGTTCCTCTGCATTTGGCACTTGTAGGACCACTTGTGGAGTACTTTGTCCAATTTTGGGCTCCTCAGTGCAAGAAAGCCACTGACATGCTGGAAGGAGTCCAGCAAAAGGCCACCAAGGTGGTCAGGGACCTGGAACGTGTCATCTGAGGAGAGGCTGAGAGCTGGGTTAGCTAGGTCTTGTAAGGAGAAGGTTAAGAGGGAGGAACTCATTGCTGTGTGTGTCTATTTTATGGGAGGTTATAGAGAAGACAGGGCTAGAGTGTTCTTGGAAGTGGACAGTGACAAGATGAGAGGCAATGGGAACAAGTTGTAACACGGGAAATTGTGATGGGATATAAGAAAAAACCTTGTCACTGGTGGTCACATCTTGAAAGAGGGGCCCCAGCCGAGAGGTTGTGGCATCTCCATCCTTGGAGCCATTCACACCTCTCCTGGACATGTTTCTGAGCTACCTACCCTCCTCCGCAGGAGACTGGGTGCAGACTTCCAGAGGTACCTTCCAACCTACCTGACTCCATGAACATGTGTGGCACCCAAACGACTCCTCCAATTAAATTCCATATCAGCATTCCCAAACTGTAAATATTTCTTGTATTTTCAGCTCACCTGTGCACCACCATGCAGATTCCTGATCCACAGGTGTCTACAAGCTTGAGGTGAGCAGTCTTCAGACTCTAGTGATGGAGAGGCAGATTGTATCAGGGAAACTCTCTGCCCTTTCTCATTTCCTGAAGCCTGCCCTGTTGGAATTACGCTTGGACTATTGTGATGGAAACTACTCGGACATCCCTTAAAAATAAATGCACTTGGGTCCTACCACTCACCTCAGCTTCCTCCCGCAGACCTGGCAGCAGAAACATGAGCGGTGCACACAGACCTTGTCAGTGACCACACGCTCCATGGAGTAGACAGGCTGCAGGCATGAGGCACACACTTCTTTCAACATGGGCTGAAGAAGAAGGAGAAACTGAAGTTAAATAACTCTGAATCATGACCACTTGGAAATGCATCTGCAAGCTAATTTGCTGAATCTTCTGCTTGTGTTGGGTTTTCTTGTTGATGTTCCTTTGCAGATCTGTTGTGAGAGTTCAGATTCCTGTCTGACTCAATTTACTTGTCATCTTGGATAGGTCAGCATTAATTTTCAGTCAGGACAGAAAGACAAGACACCCTTGGATCCCCGATGAGAGAAATTATTAATTTGATTGAGAGCAAATGATTCACTCAGTTGAATCATTTAAAAGCCTTGAGTGAGGTAAGAAACATCATTGTTCAGAGGCTCTGACTCAAAAACTCTGGCTGGGCAACTCCCGAAATCACTGCTTCCACAGCTCCATAAACCTGGTGGTTTACTCCAGTATGTTTACTCTGTGGACTGTATTTTATACCATGATCTGATTCTTCAGACACCACTTTATGTGGAGAGCCCAGGGAATCTCTCTGGAAAGCATTGCCAACACCAGCTATTTTATTAGTGGAGAGAGAAAGGGAATAAAGAAGCTTGGGCATCAGCCTAGCTGCAGAAATAGCTCCAGGTTGTCTGCATGGTCAAGTAAGCCAGAGGATGCTGGTGGCAATGTGGGTATCTCTGTGCCCTCCTTTTCACTGTGGTGCGAAGCGGAGGCTCAGCTTACCTGGTGAGTCCATCTGCAAGTCAAGTCTGTCTAATGCCCCAGGAGGACCGCAGCTGAGCCTAACCTAACTCTGACTGACCAGGTCAGTGCTCTGAGTACTGATACTCCCTCACATGAGGGTGTCTCTGCCTCTTTGTTGGGGGTAATTTGCCACAGTTTGATTTGATAGAGTTTTGCTGGTGTTCTCTGATCCCTCTGGCTTTTTGTTCAATATGTGCTCACCCTAGTTTGCAGTGTTGTCAGCTTAGAGAAAAGGCAAGTTTACTCTCTGCTCTTATGTGGAGTGGGCTGATGGCCAGATTTTAGCTTTGCCGAGGAAACAGGTTGCCCAGAGAAGTTGTGGACGTCCCCTCTCGGTAAGTGTTCAAGGCCAGGTTAGACGGGGCTTTGAGCAACCTGGTCTAGTGGAAGATGTCCCTGCCCATAGCAGGGGGGTTGGAACTAGATGATCTTTAAGGTCCCTTCCAACCCAAACCATTCTATGATTCTATGACTCTATGAAACATGAAAGGTGTTTCTATATCTCAAGAGATGAGTTGACAAGGGAACAAGAACCCTGTCTTTTATTTGCAACAGACACCCGGGGGACCAATTTTTTAATTACCTTCATTTTGGCTGAACATATCAGTAAGGTCAAGTCATCTTTGTTTTCCTATGACAACACTTTCAAGAAGAAGAGTTTAACGTCTTCAGTTTTCTTCCCTCTCTCTAGAGGGAAGTATACAAATAACCCCCCTGTCTTTCCTTCAGTTTGCAATGATCTCAGCATACCTCTGCTATTCCAGTCCTCTACAGAGAGGAGACAATAGTTCTGTAAGTGTCTACGTATGTAATGGGTGTCTAAACTCCCAGTATACTCAGTGGAGGTCCAGTTAAGGGAATCTAGAAGGTGATACAACTACCCTACAACAGGCCCATGTAGTTGGACAAAATCAGTCGGTTAGGCAAGATGAATTTCACCAATGTGACTCAGAATTGTGCTGATGCCAATGGGAGGGCAGTGCTGGTGAAGGTGAAGCAGAAATATGCTTTCGTGCAGAGATAAGATAGATCCTTCAAGTGGAAAATGGTAGCAGAAACCAGATGGAAAGTGATGCCATGTTTCTCCAAGAGAAATTGAAGGTCTGCACCTTTGGCATGGATTTCATTTCACTGGAGGAAATGAGCAGGCTATTTGGCAAAGAACAGTGAGTGGTGATGGGCAGCTGCATGAACGCAGCATCATCTGTGACGATGGAGCAAAGTGCCAGTCCTGGCGATAATAAATCTCAGCCAATGGATCAACTTTGTTGTATTTGGCAGTACAGATCACAGTTACATCTCGGTACTCTGGCAGGCATTTCCTCTGACAGTGATGAGCTCTCATACAGCACGAAGGTGTGTGTCCTGGCAGAGAAGAGAGTAACTGTTGACATGTCTCTGTTGTATAAGAAAAAAATGCTTTCCTTTAATCATGACCAAGGAATGAAGCAGAGCTGTTTAGCAAACAAACAAGATCTCTCTACTCTTAGCTGGGAATGAATGTATGTACTCCTGGAGTGTGTTTCCAAAGTGGGATAATCTTTTATAGGGGATGCAGGTCTCTTTCACCAGGGGATTTATTTTAAGTGCTCACTGTTTGATGCATGGCAAATACTCTTGCTCTTCAGAGGTATTTTTATCAGCCCCAGGAATAAGCCTTCCTGATGGTTTGGAAGATAGAGAGGTGATTAGCAGCAATTGAATGGCACTGTGGGCAAGGAAATTATCTTAATACTTCTGTGAAAAGCAGTTACAGAGTGTTCCTGGAAGGCTCTTCTAGCACACTGCTGATTACTGCCATGCTGAAAGTTGCAGCTGGCTTATGGCTTATCAGCTGTTGCCTTTTTTCCCCTAGGTGATTTAAAATCTTTATAGCAGGAGGGGTCAGCCTGAAAATGCCTGTGTTACTGATAGGTGGAGAAGATGGTGAGCACAAAGCTTTCTGACCTAAGACTGAGCATCCTCAGGGAGACCAGTGGCTGAAATGGAGCTGGGAAGGGTAGTACTTGACGTAGGCACTTCAAATGTGGCGCATTTCATGTCTACTGCTGCAAGGGAACCAGATCTGTAGCTGAATTTGTCCTTTGACCACTCAAGGACATACAGTTAAGGCAAGGCCATCTGTCCTCTGTCCACTGGCCCAGGTAATTCTCCCAGCCATTTTGCTCTTGAAAATATCTACCTAGCACTGTGTGAGAATGTAGTGACCCACTAGGACAAAGAATGGTGAACAATGTCATGTCTTGTATCCAAAGATCTCAGAAGAACTATGACAACTCATTTGGGATTTGAAAGTTTGTATGTGCTCTGCTGGTTTATTATTGCAAGGTCTGAGAATATGAGCTGATCCTTCAGCTTGTATTTGAGTTTCAAACCTTTGCATTTGTTTTTTTCTCCAGCTCTTTCAGTGCTTCAAGGAGCCATGTATGGTCCTGAAATAATGCAGCATCTGTCCCGTCATGACATTTCAGTTCCTGGCTGATGGAAATACCATGAAACAAACACATCTCAAATGATCTTAGCCTCATAAATGGCTCATTGAGACATTTAGAAATCCTGTAAAACCAGAAACACAAACAATAAGATCAGTATTTTTAAGCACTGGCAGTGCAGCGTATCTGGATTTATTTGAGTTCCTGTGGAATCATTTTCATTGCCCAAGCAACCCGTTTGCAGCTTACTAAAACTGCTCTGCAGCTGTCCTTAAAATGAAATGAAACAAACGTGTTATGGGCATCCTGAAACAAGTTAAGACCAGAAACAATCAAGGATAAGAAAGCAGTGTTGGAAAAATTTTGAAAAGCAGCTCCAAATTACTGATTCTCCTCTGTTTCTACAGTTGGTCTTACTAAAACAATTGGGAAGGTCTAAGCAGTTGTTGTTTTTGATTCCCTGAAACCAGATACACTCAGTTTATGATGATCTGCTCTTCTACCTCAGCCTTTGGTATATTCTTTGGCGGAACTGAAAATGATATTCTTTTGGCATATCTCACTTTCAACTTTATGGGGTCCTAGAGGTAAACCAAAGAGCTCTGGGTATGTGCTTGCTTTTCTGGGGGTTGAAACAGAACTTCTACTTGGTCAACAACACCTTGAACAAGGTATTGCATGATGTGAGATGTTATTTGCTATTTAAAAACCTAGCTATGGACTCAGGGTTATGAAGTGGTAGACGCTGAAACAGTCCCTTCCTCCCCAGTGTCCTGCTCTTCAATCATCAATGTGAGCTCTTTTCCCTCAGAGCAAAAAAGAAAATATTAACCACAAGATCTTACTGAAACATGGTGGTTTTTAGAATGAGGTTACTGTCCCCTTTTGCAGAAAAGTAAACTGATGGACTGAGAGATGAGGTGGCTTGCCATAGACCAGCCAGGAGGTCTACAATCAGACCAGGGGTTGGTAGCCTAAGTCTGAGCCAGGTGGTAGGACACAGCTGCCTGAGAAACCATCCAGTCACTCTGTAGGCTCCTCACCTTCTCCTACACCTGGAGTAAACTCCATGTTTGCTCACCTCGTTCCCAAACTGAGGCCAACCCGTGATGTGAGCTGAGGCACAGCACTGAGCAACGGCTGGTTCATCAACTGCCCCTCCTTGTAAGGCTAATGGACACACAACACCTCAGCTGCCTTCTCACGTGGAGGAAATGGGTACGGGCAAGTGTTCAGACCTTTCTTGGTGTATACATCCTACCCAGTCTCCACACACCTACACAGGGTCCCGGATTGGGTGGTGTATATCACCCTGGACTCCACTCAGTTTTCAGACAAGA
Organism: Aptenodytes forsteri; assembly: GCF_000699145.1. Taxonomy (NCBI): domain Eukaryota; kingdom Metazoa; phylum Chordata; class Aves; order Sphenisciformes; family Spheniscidae; genus Aptenodytes; species Aptenodytes forsteri. The sequence goes on along the minus strand of NW_008795026.1, from coordinate 469,754 downwards.
GTATGAATGCTGCTTGCTGCAGGGCTGTTAATCCACCCACATTGTGAAGAAGACGTAGACTAAATCCTTCCAGTGATTTAGGGTGCTCTCAATATGTGATTCACCTGGTTCATTGAGAGATGATTTCTAGGTACTTTGAAAGGAAACAAGCACTCAACAAAAGAAACTCAACCAGACCAAAATATTTTTAGAGGTAATGTTTACCTTCAGAACGCAGCAATAGAAGTTAAAAAAAAAAAAGCCACAAAATATCTAAAATCTTGAGTTGAGAATGTACAAAACAAAGTCATAATAAAAAGAAAATTGCTTTACAAAGTCTCAAAATGAATTTAAACAGTAAACATGTATGAAAGCATGGAAAATCTAAAATAAGGTTTTTGTATATATTGAATAATAAATTACAATTCTAAAAATAAAGAAAGGAAAGCAGTAACCATTCTGACTCAAGTAGAGAATCTTTCATAGCATCTTTCTTTGGGGGAACAGCACTGATAATAGCTGTAGGTCTTGGCTTGACAATTTTCAGTAGCATCGAGTACTTTCCAGGAACTGAAAAATAAACTGATAGATACCTCCCCCAACCCCAATAGTGACAGCAATTTGAGATTTTTTTTTTCCTTTTCTTTTGTTAACGGCTAAGAGAAAACCTATCCAACCCACCCATCAATATGAGCATGTGCATATATATGTTTAGGATGCCCTTCTTGGAAAGTCTGTATTGAAAGTAGAAAAAGAAGATAGAATAAAGGTGATTGTTTGCCAATGACCAGACTGGTTGGTTCTTTAATTGATCCTACCTATCCTTTCTTCTGCATTAGTTCAGAGAAGCCGGATACACACACACCCCCCACCCCCACCCCCAAACACTCTAGGGGGAAGAAGCTACCCTAAGGTGCCCATGGATTTTTTCCCTTATAGATACCTCCCCCAACCCCAATAGTGACAGCAATTTGAGATTTTTTTTTTCCTTTTCTTTTGTTAACGGCTAAGAGAAAACCTATCCAACCCACCCATCAATATGAGCATGTGCATATATATGTTTAGGATGCCCTTCTTGGAAAGTCTGTATTGAAAGTAGAAAAAGAAGATAGAATAAAGGTGATTGTTTGCCAATGACCAGACTGGTTGGTTCTTTAATTGATCCTACCTATCCTTTCTTCTGCATTAGTTCAGAGAAGCCGGATACACACACACCCCCCACCCCCACCCCCAAACACTCTAGGGGGAAGAAGCTACCCTAAGGTGCCCATGGATGGATTTTTCCCTTGTGCTTCTAACAGTGTCAGGGCTCTGGGTTGTGGTGCAGCACCAAGTCTGTTGGGTTGGCCAGGTGAAGGCTGTTCTCCTCCAGTGTCAAGGCAGACTGTTTGTCCTGTCTGTATGCAAACACCAAGACAATGACCCTGAGAAGTCCTTAGGGTGTAGATGAATCCCTGTGTGTAATGTGGATAAACCAGGAGATTTTTTTTTTTTATGGTGGACTTTCTTTTTTCTCTTATACAGTTCTCTCTTGCTCTCCAGAATCTCCTATTTCTTTGGCTTGGAGTTGCCAAAGGTGACAAAGACCACTCCTGGCTCCTGAAAACTGCCGTTGGTGTGGAAGTCTTCGCCTGGGCTCTTCAAGTACCTCCGAAACACGGGTGAGGCAGATACCTCATATTGGGGATGAGAGACCACATCGCAGGTAGAAGAAGTTTGTGTCTCAGATTGCTTGGTGACTGTGGTGGACGAAGTGATGATTTTGTTTCCAAACTGGTCCATTTCCTCGTACTGCTCCATGACAGTCCGGGTGGCTCCATAGAGCTTGGACCCATCGGGCCCTGTCTGCAGCTCCAAGATGCTTTTCTGCCTCCGTGGATTTTGCGGGCTGGGGACATTCAGGGAGCAGTAGTCTGAAAAGCCTCCTTTCATCCCACAGTGACAGCTGCCTTTGGAGGTGTCCAGAGGGCACCTCTCTTTCTCACTGATTGGGTGGTTGGCATTGCCAAGGGTGTGTTGTTTCATTGAGCTCAGCTCAACTTTTTTTTGGACAGGCTCTGGTCTCTTGTCAAAGGGGGTCATGTCATGCCCACTAGACCCTGCTGATAGATGGTTAAAGGAGCTAAAGCTGTCCTGAGCAAAAGCATCCCTCTTTTCTGGAGTGTCAAGACAGTCTGGTGAAGGGACATCCCAGGGGGAATGTGCTGTCCTGGGTGATTCTGATGGTTTCCTGGCAGCAGACTCAATGGAGATGTAGGAAGGTGAGGAGGGAGAGCTGACGCGAGATTGAATGAGGCGGGGGACCTCTAGCTCTGCCTTGGTTACCTCAGTCTTTTCTGCCACCTTTGTGCCTTCCACAGATGCTGCTTCCCCTGTCTCCAGTGTGATTCCCTCCTGCTTGGCTTTGCTTGAGACAATACTGATTTTGCGGATATTGCTGCTGCTCACAGAGCTTTGGGTGTTCCCCAGAGACTCTTTGAACAGCCCTGAGAGCCCAGCGATGTCTGACTCAGACTTGAGACTAGAGACAGAATAAAGAGCTTTCTTGATGGCCTCCTCGATGTCCAGGAGCCGGGCAAGTGTCTGCTCCTTCAGGTGGATAATCTCAGCACTTGCTCGTTCCAGGTCCCCGAAAACCAGCTCCACTGAGGAGACACTGTCAGCGTCCTCCTTTGCCAGTGTCTCAGCCCTGTCCTGTTGCTTGGCCTGGTGGGCCTTCTGACGAACAACCCAGTCAGGGACCTTCTCAAAGAAGCTCTTCAGAGCTTTCACGTCCACTTTGCTTGTCTCCTCCTCGAACTCCTTCACCCGAGTCAAGATCTCTTGCAGCTCCTCCTGTCTCCTGAGGTTCTCAAAAATCTCCATAGCCTCCTTGACATTGCCTTTCATGATCTCCTCTTTGTGCACTGACAGCCTCTTCCGACGCTCATCTTCTGTTTCTCTCTTGTTTTTTTCTCTCATAACAACTGCTGGCTTCTCTTGAGCAGGTGCCTCTGCCTCCCCATCAGGACATTTCAATTGCCCACTATTCCCCTGCTGTTGCTCCTCAAAGGGGTTCATTGGCTGCTGATGGAAGGACACTGAATGACACATTTGTGTCCTCTCATTCACCTGCTGCACGACTCTCTGACTATCCCGCGATCCATAAGAATTAGACACACTTTCCCTTTCCACCTTGGATGTGGTATTTTGCGCAATGTCATCTCCTCTCTTTGGACGAGTGGTGTGGCCCACAGGGGAGGTGCTTGGTTCAGTCTGTCCTGGCACATTAAGTGTCTGTGCTCTACCAGGACAGGTTGGATGTGATACTGAAGAGCACGCATTCTCATCTTGGCACAGGTCTATATGCCTCTGAACCACCTCACCTGGGCACCTCCTTGGAGCTGCTGCTTTCCCGGTCATCATTTCATGCTCGACTTCAAAACTGACCACTCCATTTTTTATTGGCTTTGAAGTCTTAGCACTGTCTGATTCCACTTTTCCTTGTCCTCCTTTGCTGGCCTTGTACCTTTCCTCTGCCATTTGAAGAGGGGTTTTGGCAGTGTTTTTTGGCAGCTTTCTCTCAGGGCTCATACCCTGACCTGTGACAGGCTTGTTCACAGATGTCTCCAAAGTGCAGCATTTTGTCTGAACCTCCCCATGGCCTGGTTGTTCACTTACTTCCACGCAGCTTAATCCTAGCTCCATGGGGGGAGGCTTTGGCTTGCTGATCTCCCTCAGGCCTGGAGGTTTCGGAGGCAGGGGTGGAGGGATGGGTTTGGTTGATCTGCTTGTGCTGTTATTTGCAAAGGCAGAATGTGCCTCGTGTAAGAGGTGCTCAGGTTTTGGAGGGGGAACAGGTTTTTTCCTGGGTGGGGCAGTAATTTCTGGTTTCGGAGGAGTCCTGGGCTTCTCTACAGGACTCTGATCACTGGGTTTGCAGGACAGAGAAGGGAGGGCAAGAAGAGGGGACTGGAGAGGTGCAGAACATCCTGGGGCTTCATCTTTGCTGGTTGGTAGTGGAAGGGCACCTTCTCTTGTTGCTGTAGTTGAGGGTGGGCAATGCTCTGCTTTCATCACAGCAGCTGAGGGAGGAGGAGGAAAGTCATTATCAGCCTGCGACCCTGAAGCCACTACAGCAGTCTGGTTACTAACGACTTGAGTCTCATTTTTCTTTTTACACACAGAATAGGACTGCCCTGCATTTCTGTATATCATAGCGGCTTTAAAATCCCCTCTGGAGACATTAACGTTAGACTTTTCCAGCGACTGAAGTGTGGCTTTTAAATTACCTCGGACAACATCCTCCTTTTCTACCAGGCGCTGTTCTGTGGCGGCACTTTGCAGTGCTCTGATAGCTGTCTGTACATCCCCTCTGATAATAACATCTTTTTCTTCTTGCACTGATTGCTCTTTGTAATCAGACTCAACAAAAGGGTTTATATAGGTTTTCACGGGTGTGGCAGTATAAAGGCCATCCTTAATGCTAAAATCTCTACTAGGCACAACTTGGCTTTCCTGGCTCAATAGTTGTCCTCCCTGTACTTCCTCTGAAGCACTGACCTTTTTGTGTGATGCTATGCTCTTCTGAGACACGCTTGTGTGGGTCTTGGATGCCTCCTGGACTCTAGTGGTGGTGGTCCTGATGGCAGTACTGGTGCTCTCCTGCGTGGTGGATGCAGAGTCTTGTTGGCGTACGGTTGATTGAAGGATCACTGTTCCCTGTGTGCTGGCTGCCTGCTGCCTGCAGGCCATGTGGACATCCTCCTTGTTCTTCTGTAGCTTGCGCTGGACATGGTGTTGAATGTTTTTTGCTTCTGCTGTTGCTAGCCTCAGGCTTTGCATTGCAGCCTGAAGATCACTCCCAAGGGCCTTTTCTTCTGGCTGCATCTGGCTGGCTTCCCCGGTCACCAAGCTCTGCTGTTTCCCAGCCACTTCTCCCCCCTGAGCTGTCACTTGGGTTGGAAATTTGCCTTGTGTCATAGCTTTGGGTTCCTTCAAACTGGCAGTGGTGGCTTCTTCTTTCTCTGCCTTCTTGCTGACATCTGCAACCCTTTGGATTGACTTTGTAGTCACTTTAAGCCCTCCTGACAGAATTTCTTCCTTTCCCATCACTGTGGGCAGGGACTTCCCAAGACATTGCACAGTGGCGCCTGTCACACCTGCTGCATGCACAGCCTCCCTCTCTAATGCACCCTCTTTGCCCACGCTTTCAAATGCGAATACCTTTTTTGCTCCCTCCATAGCCCCTGGCTCACCCTCTGCAATTACTTTCTCTATTTGTTCTTTATTTGGTAAGATATGTATCTTAGCTCCCTGTACAACCCGTGGGGCACTCACAGCTGCCCCCTGCTCTGCTTGGGAAGAGATGAGGGATTGTATCTCTGACTCCTGCTGGAGATTCTTCAGATAGTCTAGATCTCCCTTCTCAATGCAGCTCGCAAAAAGCTGGACATTTCCCTTCTCATTGTCCTCACGCTTAATGGTTGCCGTTGCTTTCTGCCCCTGAGAAGAAGCCAACAGGTTCCCTATCGTTGACTTCACATCCCCCTTGACAACTTTCTGCTGGACAGAATGGAACAGGAGAGAGTAGAGAGTCATCTTCACTGATCCTGACTTTGTCTCTTGTAAGACCATCCCCTTTTTGATGGAAGCATCTTGACTGAGGAGACCCTGTAAAGCCTTAGCTACATTTCCGCTCAAGTCCTCTTTGCCTTTAACAGCTTCACTCTGGTCCAGTAGCTGCAATGGGCTTACTTTGATCTTGCCCTCTCTGTCCTCCTCTACCAGCACACTCTGTGCTTCCACATTGGTTCTGTGCAGGAGCTGCAGCATGATCCTTTGCAAATGGCCTCCCACAATCTCCTCTTTCAGGATCTCTGGAGCACCTGGGCTGCTAAGCTGGTACTTCACCATCTTCACACTCTCTGTATCATTGGCTTCAATGAGGATCCCATCATGCTGAATAGCCTGGCAAGTGCAGAGCGTCTCTAAAGTCTCCTTCATGGTCCTTTCTTTCAGTTCTGTTTCTATACTACTTTCAGAAGCACTAAATTTATCCAAGGGTGTGCTCTCGAAGAGCCACGTTGTACTTTTCACATCTGCACAAGGGATCGCTTCTTGGGCTCCAGAACTGGCCATCACCTCTGGGTCCTTAAGGGTGTCCATTGGCTGAGTTTCAAACAACCAGGTGCAGCGTTTTACATCCCCTTTCTGGCTGTCCTCTCTCTGCACTGTACTGATAGATGAGCCTCTCTCCGCATCCCCGTACAGGGAGTCCACAGGCTGGTTTTCAAAAAGCCAAGTGGATGTCCTCACATCACCCCGCTGAACATCACTGACACTGACCATCCTCACGTACTTCTTCTGGCCCACTTGCTGGGACTCAAAGAGCTGCTTGTTGGACTGAACATCTCCCTTCTGCACATCATCTACTGTTCTGGGCACAGACATCTTTCCCCCTGTGAAGGAGTCAAGAGGCTCTGTCTCAAACCTCCACCGGGCAGCCTGGACATCTCCTTTCTTGATGTCCTCTTGGGTAACAGCCCTAATCACAAACACCTCTTCTTCCTTCTTGATCTGATCCAAGGGCTTAGTTTCAAACAACCACCGGGCGCCTTTCACATCACCTTTCATGATTTCTTCTTTCTGCACTGAGGTGACCTCATGGTATCTCCCCTCTTTGTCCTGGATAGCATATAAGGGTTGGCTTTCAAAGAGCATTGTGCAGGACTTGACATTAGCTTTGCTCATGGTGTCTTTCTGGATCTTCTGGAGCTCTGTCTCGTCCACTCTGTCATGGATTTGGTCAAGGGAATAGGTCTCAAATACGAACCTTTTGCCTCCAACATCTTCCCCCTTGATATCCTTCTCTGGAGGGATCTCCTGGATGCCCTCAGAGCTGTCCTTCAGGGAGTCCATGGGGTAGTTCTCAAAGAGCCAAGTGAACTTGTGCACGGATCCGGCTTCAATTGTTCCATCATCCTTCTGGGATGTTGGTTTGGTGGCTGCATCCAAGGGCTTAGCTTCAAAGAACTCCTTCACTCTGGACACTTCCCCAGACTGTATCTCCACACGACTGGAGTACCGCATGGTTTTCTTTCGGTCAGCTTCACCGACAGCACTGCTGCCCAAGGGTTCAGTCTCAAATAGGTGCCGGACAGTTTTGACATCAACTCCCTGTAATTCCTCCTGACTGTATGCCTTACTGACTTGTAAATACTGCTCCTCCTGGCCTTTCAGGGAGTCCAAGGGCTGAGTCTCAAACATCCATGTGTATGACTTCACATCAGCTTGGGGCACACTGCCATCCTCCTCCTGCTTCTTTTCAGCCTTCTCGTAGAGGGTGTGGATGGGCTGGGTCTCAAAAAGCCACTTGCAGGTCTTCACATCCCCCCGCTGGGAGATCTCCCGCTTCATCGAGGGATGCTCCTGACCTTGCATGGCTTGGTGATGAATGACGTCCATGGGCTGAGTTTCAAAGAGCCACTTGGCTGTTCTGACATCACCAGCCACCACCTCTTGTTTTGTGATCCCCCGTATTATATCCACTTTCTTGGTGCTTTCATCAAACTGGTCCAGGGGCCTGGTTTCGAACATCCATTTGTAGTTCTTGACATCACCACTGATGATTTGCTCTCTGCTTACAGAGGTGACTTCATGGAAATTGCCAAAGCTATCCTTGATGGCATACAGAGGTGTGGTCTCAAACAGGATTTGGTTGGCTTTGACGTTGCCAGCTGGAATCTTCTCCTCTTCTTTGGTGACGGGTTCAGCGTCAGCCTGCTTAATGCTGTCTAAGGGGAGAGTCTCAAACAGGGTCTTGAAAGACTTCACATCCCCTTTCACTACCTCTTCCATGCTGGGGGCTGGAATTTCTTCCTCAAATGCCTTGGAGATGCTGCCAAGGGGACAGGTCTCAAAGACATGTTTTCTTTGCTTCACATCTCCCTTCTCCTCTGCTGAGAGCTCTACTTTCTTTAAATGTCCCACCTCAAAATTGTCTTTCAGGGTTTCCATTGGCTGTGTTTCAAATAGCCAGAGTGTAGATTTCACATCACCTCCAATGACTTTTTCTTTGGCTACAGTGCTTTCTGAAGCTTCTCCCTTGAGGGAATCAAGAGTCTGGGTCTCAAAGAGCATTCGCTGCTTACTGACATCTGCCCCTGTGACAAAATCCGTTGAAGCCTTGAAATCCTGTTCTTCAACTGTGATTTCTCTGATGGCATCCAGAGGCTGAGTTTCAAATATCCACCTTGCTCCACTGACATCTGGTCTTCCAATTTCTTCCAATGAAATCCCACGGATTATTTGCACTTTGGAAGTGTCTTTGTTGATGGTATCCAGGGGCTGAGTCTCAAACAGCCAGCGAGCCGTTCTGACTGCATTGCTCTGAATTTCTTCTCGGCAGACGGACTTGATTTCATGGATTTTCCCAGTTTTGTCTCTGATGGCACAGAGAGGCTCCGTTTGGAAGAGCCTGACAGTCTTCTTAACATCGCCTTTTAGCTCCTGGATTTCTGACTTGAGTTGTAGGATGCTCTTCTCCTCCACTGAGCAGCAGCGTCCTATAGCATCCAAGGACTGTGCTTCAAAGAGCTGTCTGGCACCTTTCACATCACCTCCCTGGACAGGCTCCTTGAGAACCGCCTCCTGCACTTCCGTTTCATCCGAATACAGTTTATTTAATGAGTCTAGTGGTTGGGTTTCAAACAGCCACCGGGCAGTATGCACATCCCCTCTGGCAAGGTCTGTTTCTGATACCTTGGCTGATGTTGACAGACTGTCTCCATTGATTGACTGGCTTTCAAATCTCAGGGAAGTACTTTTCACATCCCCACCGGGAATGATCTCTTCTTCTGCCAGCTTCTTTGTGGCTTGATGGTCCCCAATGGAGTCAAGTGCCCAGTTCTCAAAAATCCAGCGCATAGACTGAACCTCTCCTGGAAGAACTTTGTCCAGGTTCACAGACGCCTGTGCATTGGGATCTTCAGTATTAAGCATTTCTGCCAGGTCCTCAGTCACAGCTTCTTCCAAGTTCTTCCTGAGCTCAGGATGCATGTGTCTGTAGAGCCTCTTTAGCTCATTCACTTGACGCTGCTGGTAGAACTTGGAGAAGGCTTGCTTTGGAGGAGGCACAGGGAGTGGGTTGAGATCCTGGCTCCCTGGAGCGATGACCTGGACTGAGCCAAGGGCGGGAGGGGGAGGTAAGTCGTCTTCCATTTTCTTGATGGCAACCTTAGATGATTTCTGAGCTTCTGACATCTTTAGGGAAACAGTTTTAAACGTCAGCATCATGTCTTACCCCCCAACCCCATGGCCGTTAATAGTGAGAATGGCAAAGGAAAAAGGCAGCCAACAAGAGAAATCCATGCACCTACTAAGCTCCGTACCTTTGGTTCAGTAGCACACAGCACTCCAAAGCATCACACCACTGCACACGCTCCAGGCTTGGTGTTAGCTCTGGTTCCACAGCAACGCGCTCTAAAGCAAGGTCTCTAATCCAGGCATGTGCGGTGGTTAGTCTACAGTCCCCAGGATTCAGTCCAGCTACAGCGTAACAGAGATGCCCAGTTTGGACTGTGTCAGCAAGAGAGAGTGACCACAAGAATAACATGAAGAAGGCTGTTTTAGAGTAGCCAGCTAAAAGTTAACTTCTCCCTCCTGCTCCCAAGAGTCCAGGACAGTGTGAGGACCTGCAGAAAGTCTGGGAGCATAAGATATGGGTGCAGGAGAAAGCCAGGGAGCTATTTGTGAAGAGGTCTCAAGAAGAAAATGGGGAGAGGGAACCAAACAAAAATGTCAAACTGAGCTGATGAGGACAGCCTATTTTTGGGTAGTGAGCTAGCATGATGGGCTTGTGGTGGCACCATGGGCTGCCCACCACACAGGAGTGAGGGCTTGGGGAAGGACATTTGTCTGACCAATGATTTCTTGTGTTGGACTCACGAATGTACCCCACGACATCATTTGTAGAAGAATAGATGCACAGTTATACTATACAGTTAGAGACTTAAATGAAGCTCTTTTGACTTGCAGACTCGTACAGGCATGAGGCTAACTAAAGTTTACAAACTGCTGGAATTAGCAGGCCAAATTCTGTACTCCGTTAGGAGAAAAAAGCAAGGCTGAGGGACCAGAGGTTGGGGTAACACCCACAGCTGGGGGCCAGCAAAAGTTAGACCTGTTTAGACTCAGTCAGCCTGAGCTCAGCTCCAATTCGCAGCAGTGTTGGTACAGAAGTGAACAGAGGGTGCAGTCGTGACGGGGTGGACTGTGGTTGCTTAGCCTCCCTTTGAGCCTCGCTTTCTGCATTTTTTCTCCTTAGCTTGGGAAGCCTGGGCGCCGGACGCCGAACTGAATACCTGCAACCTGCCCTAGTTTGGCATTTATCCAAGGGGAAGGTAGCCGAGGCCTATAATCATTATCTAAAAGAGACTGTAATCCTGGTGGCTTTCCTTTCAGTAAACAGATATGCTGACCCTTGGCATGCCTGTGGAGTTACGTCTGTAGAGTTATGCCTGGAATATTATTAGTTGTTGCTCAAAGCAATGGCGCGCGGTGTTATTTCACTCTGTTACACGCAGATTGTTCTGGCTAAAAATAAGTGTTGAACGTTAGTAAAAAAACCCCACCCCAGAATACCAAAATCAGCATATTTTGCAGCAAGTGTAAAATGCAGATCTTTCATATGAGCCAACATACTTTGAATGCACTTTTTAAAATAAGGGGTTTTTTTTGGGATCTGTGAAGAACTTCTGAACGTGGGGAAGGGCGACCGAGCAGCTGATAGCTATATTCAGTATGAAAGTGCTCCTCGCTGCCTTGTGTGGGTATTTAAATCACACTCCACCACAGTCCACAAGTATTTGCTTAGATAACGCTGCTTATCTTTAACATTTCTTACCTTGCTTTTTTTCTGTCTGTGGGGAGAGTGAATGGAGTTGTCCTTCACAGTACTCTGGAAAAGACATGAGGAGAAATGACATCAAACTGCATAGGAAGACACGTTATCTGTGTGTATATGTATGTATGTATCAACTACAGAGACCTGAAAACCATTACAGGTGAAGTTTTTTTTTTGGTTCACTGGCAGTTCTCCCCAAACACATTTGTTTAGAGCTGGGGGAAAAACAAAGCAAGCACTGATTTCTCCAAAGTTTGATTTAGCTTATATTTTTGTTTATACTTCAGTATTTTAAAAATAAAATTGATCTACATTTGTAATTGCATTGTGGATTGTGTAATTCATCGTTATGAAATTGCTTTTCTTTTTTTTTTTTTTTCCTTAGACTTCTAACCAGTTGCAATTTTCCAATTGCGATCTCCACTCATTTATTTTCAGCTGGGACTGCTTCAGTCTGGACTCCTTCAATACAGAGCCCTGATACATGTTTGAGAGACTGCATCTCTGGACAGGGACTCCGCGAAAGATTGAGAGTGGGAGGGAGCATGAACACGCCTGCAGGAAGGGCCCAGATGTGAAATCACATCCCACGTTACTCCTGGATCACCAGTGGAGCTGGGGAAATGGGACAAATGTAGCTCAGTGCCTCATAACCCTTATAACTTGAATTACCCTATGACCCAATAATCAGCCTGGAGTGGGTGATCAAATCCCTGGATCCCAGACCAAGGGCTATAAACAGAGGAACACAGGGAGGTTGCACTGTAAAGTTATGCCTGAGTGTGACATATGTGGACATAGGTATGTGTGTGTGTTGGAGTGGGTATAGCATGGAGATGTATGCGTTGCTGTGTGCTGAATATTTCCTCCATGGATGTGAGTGTGTAAATATATACGTACAAATAAAGCGGAAATCTTATGTATGAATAAACTGTTTGTATGGGCTAGTGGATGTAGAGGGGGGTGCGTGTTTGGTATGTGTGTGCATGTGTGAATATAATGTGTGTATATATATGTGTGTGTGTATGTGTATGCAGCTTAAACATCATATACATACATATCAGCACCTCTGATGATAACATTTATACAATATTTGCAAATGACAAGGGAAAGCTGGTCATTTTTGGAAAACCAAATGCTGTGTTTCTCCAGAATTACGAAACCAGACGTGTTCTCTCTCACCCTCTTACAACCACTTGCCGGGATGGGACATTGTTCGGATGCTGCTGGTGATTTGTGAGGGGGAGGACGGCGGCGCGCGGTGCTTACCGGCTGTGCGGGGCTGCTGGCGTGAGCAGCAGCAGCAGCTGTCTGGGAGAGATAGAGAGCTGACAGCTCCTTCACGGAGGGCGCAGAGGACCTCCCTCGTCCTTGGTGAAGTATGTGGCTGGTGTTGGCTGATATGTCTAAAAATGACCACGTCCTCTCGTCTGAAACAGGGACAGACGTGTGCGGTGAGCTATGTGCCAAAGACGTGAGGGCACAGCCACCCTGGAGCGTGAGCATCGCTTACCGAGGGCTCTGCCGGGCGCCCCTGCTGTCTGCACACCGATTCCCCCGGCAGCCCCCACCCTGGTCCCCCAAAACTTAACATCATGCCCTTTTGGTTAAGGGAGAAAACGTGGACATTTCCACCTCTTTCATGGCTGAAATGGACTTTCAGCCTGGATGAGGGTAACACATCGGGCAGTGACCTGATGCCACCATCCTGCTGTTGGGCCACAGAGCCTGCACCCATTCTTGCATCTCTGGACAAGGCCATCACCAAACATGAGCGAGCCGAAGGATGTGAAGGAGCATGTTCAACTTGAACCAATTCCCACTTTTTTTGCTCCGTGGCCGCCCTGCTCTCCTGTTGACGTGCCTCACAAGCCGTTATATCCATTTATCTTTACCTCTCCCCTGGGAGCCCGTTTCAGGGAACGGAGAGATGAAGAGGCTACAAGACTTGCCCAAGGATGTTGCAAGCAGTCTTTGGCAGAGCCAGAGGACCGAACCCTGCTCTTAGTTTAGAGATCTGATATGCTGAGCTGCACCAGCTCCCATGGGGCCCCCACTGGGGCCCAGCATGGCATTGCTGAGATATTCAAGATATTCAGCGTTCCTCCTACCTTTGTTCAGATGTCTCCCATGGAGATGACTACAGCTGAGGATGTTGCTATCTGGTTCATGAAGAAACGGCTACTCTGGGAGGAGGTGATCTATTAGCCAGACCTCCTGAGGGGTACACAGAGGGACTGGATGGTTGGAGCAGTCACGGACTTTTGGATGATGCTCAGACCATGCTCCCTCATTCCCATCTGTTGCACTCCATCCCCCTTGGTCCTCATCCCTCTAAACAGCGGGGGCTTCCCCTCCCTCTGAGGATGAAAGCTGTGTCCATCCCCAGAGAGAGGTTCGTGTTGAAATTGATGGCTCTAATGCAGATGGGTTCAGTTTTCAAAGAAAGAGGCAACTCCAAATTCTAGCTAAGAAACTTCTTTTTGCATTACTCTGCTAGGTGTGAGCAGGATGGCCATCTCCACCTCCCATCACAGATGTATATACAGCTTTACACCTATATGATGCATCTTAGTCCTCCAGGTTAGTCAGGGCTGTAATTTCTCTGTTACCACTGTAAAAACACGAGAAGGTTCTCCTTTTATCTGCAGGCTTGCACTGCTGCATTCGGATTTAGTGCGGTATTTGCAATGCTTTCTGTTTGAACAATGGGCTCTCTCTCCACAAATCCAGCTATTGCACAGCCAGGAAAGGGCTGATGTACTTTTTAATATGTGCACATTAGAAGCGTTGCAGCAATTCTAGCGTTCTTTGCCCTCAAATCTCAGTCCCCAAATCATGAGATTTTGTAAATAACAAGCGGAATGACACTTTTTCTTTGTTTTCTGCTTTTTGAGTTCAGATTTTCAAGTCTTTCTCTAAAATACTGAAGGAGATTTACTGTTTTTATTTTAAAGTGACAACAGCTAAAGTTATATACTAACAGGATTCCAGGAGCTGGTGCTTCAAATGAAGTATCAGTTCCTATGGGGACAAACATACACCAAAAAGCCATGAAGATAAGAGCAGAGGGACCCCAGTGAGCTTGTCAGACACTAGCTAGCATGCTGCTGGAAGGTGCCAAACCCCAAGGTTTCTTTTGTCCTTGGTTCCAGCTGCTCCTGCAGATGCGCAGGCATTTGATGCAGAACCGAGGCCAGATACATGAGGAAGCAGTGGGATGCAATACAGATTTAGCTGCCCAGTTCTGCCAGAGGTCACTAGGACACCAGGGGAGGAAACAGAAGAAGGTATTTCCTTAATGCTTTTTTTGCTAAGTCATCATGTAAATATGGGACCTCTCTCCCTGAGTCCACAGCTTAAACGCCGAGTCAAAAGGAATTATCCATCTACAGTCAGTGGAGACAGTGGCACTGCTGGGGCAGATTTGGTGCATCTTAAGATAGGCTGCGAGGTTGCAACCACCCTCTGATTGCATTAGTTTTTCCCCACTCTGCTCAAGAAAGCCCAAACTTTGACTAGATCCCTAGCTTTTTGAGATGAACAGCACCCTGGAAATGGGGAGGAGAGGGTCAAGGCATCGCTGAGACACTGCTTTTACAGGAGCCAGTGCCGATATCTGCTAGCACAAGCCCCTCTATCTGCTGCAGTGGGCTTCTCCCTTCATTTGGAGGCTCGAGGCACGCATTTGAAGGGATCTACTCTGTAAAAATGGAAAATTAAGTAATTGCCAGCAAAAGTACCTTGGATTTCATGGTATTTCCTTATTATGGCCATACCCTGTGAGAAGAGCATTGAAGCATGGGCTGAATTAGCTGCAGAAAGCTTTGAAGAGGGCTTTGAAAAATCTTGTGTGGGAATCTTTCTTTTCTCCTACATTGCTGAATTACCTACTGGAAAGGCAAAAGGGGTCCAATCAGTCTGGAAAACAGAAGCTTTCCTCCTGGCAAGGTAATGAGGTTTGGCTAAGCCTCCCAGTAAGAGCAATGGGGAGAGCTGGGGAGAGTCAGCCTTGCTAGCTTTAAAGCAGAAAGAAAACCAAGCACAGATTTGCAGCCTTTCTGGTTGGGAAATTGAACGGAATGCCCTTGGCAAGGGCATGGTCACGCTGAAAGTACTGTCTTAAAAATTACCTCTAGGAGATGGGAGCACTTCACTGCAAGGCAGGGACTCTGCCTAGGCTGACGCGAGCACTGCTGTGCTTAACCATTTCGGTGCTAAGTGCTTAACAAAAGCATCCCCGTGTCCTAGAACTGGGCTGGTAACGTTTAATGGTCTCCTCCCACCCCAGGCTATGGGTATTACCGCTGAGCTGATACAATTTGTATTGGCCCATGGGCCCGTGGGTCGAGAAGCTGCATAAAGAAGAGGAATGTGCCCCTCCAGCCAAGAATGAATAATGCAGATGAAGGAAGATTTCCAGTTCATGCAGTGGAAAATAGCACAGCCTCAGTGCTGCCTAGTCCTTCAACCGTTAGCTTGGATGGATGAAAGGCCACAGGGCTTCTGTTTTAGTGATGGATATAGTCAGATACAAGGCTTTCGTTGAAGCCTTGTCCTTATCACTGCCTTTGTTTTCTTTTCTTTTTTCTTCTCCTTTTTGACATTTTTGCAGTGCACAGGCTGTGCACAGCCCTCTGTTTGCTTATCGCTTCTCACAAAACTGCCTGTCTTAGACAGGGGCTGCTCAAACCCGCCGGGCGGGCAGCTGGCTCTGTGCTTGCGGAAAGTCTGGTCGCTCCACACGGCTCTGCCTGATGAAACAGGCTGCTGCCACCCTCTAAATTGCTAATTATAGATAAGAGTGAAAGAACAACAGTTCATTCTGCTAACGAGAAAGCCAAGCTGTCATGTGTGTGTGGCTAACGGCGTCCAAGCGGCACTTAGGACACCTCAAGAGTTGTGAGCACTGTGCCGCTGCACAACATCCCCTGGGAGGGAGGGGGGAGCTTCCCAGCTGGGGATGCTAAAGTAAAGCGAAAGGATGTTATGCAGACTGGGCTTAGGGTGTTATTTGTTTTGTATGAGATGGAGGGCATGGAAGTCCAGTTCGAGACCTGTGCTGGGCTCCACGTTTCTGCCTTGCTAAGCAAAAGGGCTCTGCTGGCATGTTCGGCATCCGTTCCAGCGCTGAATGATGCATCCCGCATGGCGCTGATTGACTAGCACTGACTGCGGCCCCAGGGATTTTAAACCTGATACTTCAAGCATTATAGCATCCCCCGTGAGCTAAAATAGAAGAAAAGAGCTCCTGAGGACCCCCTCCTCCCGTCCCACCCAGCGGCTGGCACCGCGGCTGACGGCGCTGCTGTCTACGTGAAGGATATGGGGAATGCTCCTCCCCGCTGGGGTTTGTCGGCAAAATGTCCTTCATGCCAGCGTCTGGCGCCGGATGAATCTGCACATTTCATGTGAGGGGCTGCAATGTTAGGACTGTCCATAAGGAGCAGCTGTTGGGGTTTCTTTAGCTCTTCCCTTGCCCCACGTATGTGCCACTCGGGCTCAGTTTACAGCCTCGCTGCCCCATCAGCTGTGCCCCGGCGAGCAGGGAGGGCTGTGGGACCTGGAATCTTGCAATGGGGGAAAATCATTCCTCATATTCATTTGTAATCACTGATCTTTCTAGACACAGGGAGGAAGAAGGGGAAAGGCAAGGCAACAGGGGGAAAAAGACTCTTAAATAGTCATCTAAAAATTCACTCACTTCCTCTTCAGCTATTTCCCATAAATCACTCAACTGCTCTGCCTCTTGCTGAAGATAGTATTACAGGTCTCTTGAACCGCAATTGTGTTACATCTGACAGCCAATTCCCAACAAGTGGAAAACAAATCACTAACAAAAACACTATCCCTCTCCTTCCCCTGACAAAACCCCATCTCGCCAGTAACACGGCAGCTCCGGCTCGCTCTGCTTTCTATTTAAACTGCTTTATCCTATAGAGAAACAACGCTACCCACCTGTTGGTGTCCACCACCTCTGCCGCTGGCACTCCTTCGCAGCCCGGCTCCCACCACCAACCCCAGTGAGCTACCAAGCGCCTGAGTCACCTATTAAAAAAGGAAGCTGCAAGCTCAGCACCAGTCTCCCGGGTCGCCTGGCCAACCACATGTCATCGGCTTTGCTCCCAAAATCAGCCGCCCTGAGCAAACACAGCTGCTAAACAAAGCCCTTTGTGTCGCCGTGTGCGCCCCACGGCGGTCCGTGAACGGGGGTTGTGTAATGGGGCCTGAGATCAGCCGGGGGCTCGCACGGGGCTTGCACGAGCTGGAGGGAAAGGGATAGCCCAGTGGTACAAGTCATGCCAGGGTCCTGTCCCCCTCCATCGCTCGCCGAAGGGAGTGGCACTCTGGAGAACATCCCATCCCGGCCAGCTGAATCCAGCATCCTCCGTCACCTGCTCAGCATCTGCCCGACACTGCTCCTCTGCAGACCAACACTGGGTTTGCCATGACAGCTGCTGGACCTGGCATGTCCTATGCCATGGAGCGCAGACGTGTTACGGTCTCACCCCTTGGCTGTGCCATGGCTGGGGTGCCGTGAGACATTCAGTGCATCCCACGGTGCAGGACCCGAAACCCAATACTCAAAGGCCGGTGGGAGCAAAGGGACCCATGTCCTGGAGCTTCTTAGCACCAGGGAAATCAGGGCAGGGAAAACAGTGATTTCTTCACACTGTGAAAGGGACTCTGTTTTCCAAGGGGATGGAGGTGAACCAACATGGAAATGCTCCTGGGTTTGTGGTGCTCTGGGCTGGCTGTTTCCTGGGAATTTGGGGCCATTTCTGCTATTCCTCCCTGCCTGGGATGGGCTGTGGGTTACTCCCAATCGGACGATCATTACCAGTTGGGACCCATGACTCAGGCTGTGTGGCTGGATGAGTGCCCCCATTCCCACCTGCTTGTCCCTGCATGTCAGTGAAACCTCAGCAACTCACCGTCCCTCTCTTGAAGCTGGAAGCCGGTCCCTGCAGACAGGGCCCTCATTTCTAAGGGCCTCTATCCCTAGATGTGGGAGCTGCGTGTGCTGAATCACACCTACCCCATCCTCCTCCCAGCTTTGCCCCCCCAGAGAATCAGTCCCCTGACAAAAGGAGCTCCTAAATACCAGCACCGCTCCATGGCTGGTCTGGGGGAATTTGCACGGGTGGGTAAGCACCCATAAAAGCTGGCTGGGAAACCAGTGCTGCTGCTTAATCCGGGAGCCTGGCAGCCCATTGGCGGTGCTTGGTCAGCGGGGAAAGGTTTAAATCTCTGGCTCCAACCCCTGCGCCGCCGGCCCTGGTCCATGGGGAAGCTCTGCCGGAGGAGACGCACTCCGAAGGTGGTATGGGAAGAGGGGCAGGCTGCCTCGCTGCCCCGGTTTGGAGGCTGCCGAAAGGGTGAGTGGTCCTGGGATGCTGCAGCAAAGGGTGTGCAGGGAAGGGTGGTCCTGGGAGGGTGAGGGTTTGGGGAGGGGAGAGCATCTCTAGCTATTTCTCACTGACCTCATGACGTGCTCTTGAGGCTTTAGCACATGTTAAAATGTTATGTGCTTCTTTTTCCAAAGGAAGGGGGAAAAAAGATGGGACAAGGGTGCAGCAGGGAGCATCGACAGGATTTTAGGCAGCCTTCAGTAAAGACTGAGGACCAGTGATGCTCTGAAGCATTCTGTTTGTCCTCACGGGTACTCCCTCCTGAATCCTGGATCACACATTGCTCTGTTTGCAAACTGCAGTGTTTTCTCTCATTTTCAGTTCTACAAAGGACAGTGAG
Source organism: Aptenodytes forsteri (assembly GCF_000699145.1). Lineage (NCBI taxonomy): Eukaryota > Metazoa > Chordata > Aves > Sphenisciformes > Spheniscidae > Aptenodytes > Aptenodytes forsteri. The sequence goes on along the minus strand of NW_008795026.1, from coordinate 451,138 downwards.
GATTTGAAATTCAAGCTTTTTCTTTTTGCCATGGATTGGCCAATTATGTGAGAGAGTGGCAATTGTAAACATGTTTTTATTTTAAAAGAAGTCATCTGTTTTTTGACTGTTTTGGTCTAGGTTACCTTTTTGTTATAACTACATGGGCTAGGAATCGACATTTAAAAGTGAGAACTGAGATTTTCATATGCTCACCTAACCAACTCAGATGTAAGAACACCACTGATTATAGTCAGGTAACTAGCAAAAATCAGTCAAATTCACAACACTTTTTTTCTGATTCAAAACTTTCATGAGTAGACCTTCTCCTTTCAAATACGTTTGTACAGCATCGAGTACAATAGATCCCTGTTTTGGAGGTGGGGGGCATCTCTGGTATAGATCATAACTGTAATGACTAATGCACATCAAAAAATATAAATCATTCTCTTTTGAAAGGGTTTAAGAAAGATTTTGCGCTGTCTGCAAGCCATATGTTGCAATCACTAGCAACTCTGTGGTGCATAGAGCTAATATATGAATTCTGGGGTGGGAAATGGGCTGAAAAGAGGTTACCTTTTTGTTATAACTACATGGGCTAGGAATCGACATTTAAAAGTGAGAACTGAGATTTTCATATGCTCACCTAACCAACTCAGATGTAAGAACACCACTGATTATAGTTAGGTAACTAGCAAAAATCAGTCAAATTCACAACACTTTTTTTCTGATTCAAAACTTTCATGAGTAGACCTTCTCCTTTCAAATACGTTTGTACAGCATCGAGTACAATAGATCCCTGTTTTGGAGGTGGGGGGCATCTCTGGTATAGATCATAACTGTAATGACTAATGCACATCAAAAAATATAAATCATTCTCTTTTGAAAGGGTTTAAGAAAGATTTTGCGCTGTCTGCAAGCCATATGTTGCAATCACTTGAGCAACTCTGGTGCATAGAGCTAATATATGAATTCTGGGGTGGGAAATGGGCTGAAAAGAAAAGTGCCAGAACCAGAGGAAGGTGGTAAACAAATAAATAAAATAAAATAAAATAATATAACTAAAGAGCAGCTGTGTTGAAGAGGAAATAAGATATCATTTATAAAAGGAAATAAAACATCATTTCATGCTTTAGGAATTGTCTACTAAATTATAGTCAAACAATTAACGTTTTCCACGTGTATCAAGTTGCATTTGCAAATCTGAGGGTGTGGGAGAGGGTGAAGGAAAAAACAGCTACTGAAAAGCATCTTGTTTCCAGCACTTGAATTTCAAAATCAGATCTCTTTACAATTTCTAGCACCTCTAAACTGAAGATTCATGATCTTTAGTCACTTCTGCAAATGTTTTTGCCCCCTCAGTGTCAGCTGGACTTTCCTTTGCAGGAGCAACATCACAACCCCCAGGTAATTTAAACAGCTCCCAAGAAGAGTCGGGAAAATTTAGCCTCAGGCGGAGCTGCGTATCTGCCCCAAGGCAGCTTGGGGCTATTTCTGGGCTTTGCAAAAATCCGGGAATGTGGAGGACTCTATTCCTGGTACCAAAAAAATGCCAAGAAGCTCTGCTGAGAGACAGCTGCGAATGGCATTGCTGGTTGGGGATGTGGCCTTCCCGAGTGGGCCAACTGCTGTGGGCTTGTCTTTCCTTAGAGAGGGACTTAAACATCACCCAGGCCAGCTCCCCTGCTTTTGGGATACGAAGTGCCTAGACAAGGCGGATGCAGCCCCGACCATCCGCTCAGCACTGCCTCGTTCTCCATGTTCCTCTGTTATTTGCAAAGGGTTAATAAAAGCCGAGCGGACGTTTAATATATTGCTGCCCCAGGCTGTGTATCGCTGGGATCTCAGTATCCAGCACTGCCCTCTGATGTGCTGAGGATCGAGTATCACGCACCATTCTCGTACCCTCCAGTAACTATTTATCTGTTATTTATACAGGGGGTTTTCACTGAAATGGTGATAAACATTCCTGCAGCCAATACAACAAGAGCTGTTTTTATTTCCCTCTCTCTCTATTTCACCTATCCCTGAACGCTGGCCGGCAGCAGGACTATTTTTATCCCTAACCCCTCTGCCAGGCTCCGTGTCCTCTGCGTGCTCTGCCTGCTCCCGTAGAGCAGCATCTCAGCCCTTGCAGGCTACAGTGCAGGATGACCGTTGGTGAGAGTGGTTTCCCTCCCCCTAAAATCCCCTTCCCCAGGGAAAGCAACGCCGAGCTACCCACTGGAATAACCTCTGTCTGGGGAGAGGGCTTCTTGGCATGCCACGAATACCAGACCTTTTAAGGGAAGCCCTTTCTAACCACTGCGAAGAGATACCTTGGGAATGTCTGCGCAGGCATGAGTCCTGCGAGCATCACCGGCCGCGCATCCCGTCTGCGATGCAGAGCACAGCCAGGATCAGGGCTGTGGCGTATATATCTTAAAGCATTTCTTTGCCATGCCATGGTGTTTACACGGGGGCATTGCATGGATACCACGCAGCTCTGAGGAGCTGTTGAGACCCTGCCTTTGCTTTCTATTCTTATCATGGTGTTTCCATGCTGCTGTCAGCTCTTTACCACTGACAGCCAAGAAAACTTAATACTGTTTTGGAAGAAACAGCCATAGCCAAAAAAAATTTAGCAGTATCCTTTAAGGAGAAAACCCCAACCCACTTGTGGCTATTGAGTTTCCCTGGCATTTCCATTTGTTTCTGAATGAGGCAAATTGCCAGTGAGAATATGAGGGAAGAGAGTAATGGTTGGCTTTAAAAGAATAAAATACCAGGTTGTACAGTACTTAGTGCAGAGATTCCTGCTACCATGTTCAAACCCAGACTTGGGGTTTTTGCTGGCGCTGAAGAATTTCCACCTTCCTAGCAACAAGGCTAGGGCATCCTCACCTGGTTTCCCCCAAAAAGGAGGCTTTTGTATCCTGCAAAATACTGCATCTATTCAAGGGCTAAAAACAGCCTTTGTAGGATGTTCCTACAAATTTCCATCGATGCTGGATCCCTTAATTGCCACTAGTGGATTATCTACCACTTTGCCTGGACAAGAACATGAGTTTTCGTATTTTGCCTCTTCTCATCAAGTGAGGCATCAATTCCACCTCTCTTTCTCCAAATCCCTGTTTTCTAATAAAAACCTGAAGCTACTTCACATATTTTCCAGCAAAGATTTGGGTGAAAACTGGAGACCTGGAGGGAATTGGGGAAAGTTAAAGAATTTCTGTTATTCTCACAACAATCAGCACGATGTGTATCCCAGAAGGAAACCTTAACCACCACCAAGTTCATGAGCAGAAAAATACTGCTTTCAGCTCAGGCTGTTGGGGTCAGGCCCTTCACACAGTGACTGAGGGGCAGCACCGAGACCTGGACCTGGGGTCCTGGCTCTCTCCTGTTGGCCACAACACAGACCTTAGAGCTAAAAGGCAGATGGATAGTCAGGTATGAGACACACACACGCACACACAGGGGTAGGTTTCTGCTCCGTCTTACAGAGTTGAGCAGGTTTTTGGAGTTACTTTCCATATATAAGCACAAATAGGGAGTGGTATGGCCACATTAATGCTGCTAACCCAACAGGCTCCTGAAGCCCGTTATTTGGCTCAGGGTCACAAACACATTTCTCAGCCCTCCCTGGAGCCTGGGAGAGAAGAGGAGGCAAAGAAATTCCCTCCTTAACTAATCCTACTCTGCCTCCTATTCCCTAGGAATGTAAGACGAAGCAAAGCTCATTTCCCTCCGAACAGTCCACATTTTCCTTCCTATTGCCTATCAGTCCTGAACACGGTTTTGATCTGGAAGATGTCCCTTCCACCCCCAGCATCCATCCAGCTCGCCTGAATCCTGTACAGATTCTTTCCCCTATTGCTGGTCACGGGGACCAGAGTCACGGTAACTAACAGCATTTTTGGGGAGAGAGTAGACACTGAGATCTAGCCCCACGAATTTAAGCCTCAAAGCTAGGAACTTCGATATTTCAGGACAGGGGAAAAGCACAAATGTACAACGCTCTGTTTCTACCTTGAACATGCCCAAGCACCCTAGATGACGGTGCTGAACCAGACCGAAGCCACCATACGTGGAGCATGGAGACAGCACCTTCTGCAGCAGAGGGTGGGATTTACCAAGCTCTGGGCCAACAAAATAAAGTCCACAGCTTTCCATGAGCTGCAACTTCTCTTTCATTGCACGAGGCGCTAAGCATCCTCATTTGCCCTGCATTTTAGCATCAGTCTGAGGTTCATATTCATGCAACACTTCACCCCGCTCTAATCTACCCCAAAATTACTTACAGGGAGGTCTTGGTAGTCCCAACAGCTGTGTCACGCTGTAGACAACCCCTGTGGAAAATCTATGTGAAACTCACAGCCGGGCAGCCCTTAGCGTATCCTACGAGGAGCCCTGCTCCACTCCCCACACCCTCGGTCCTGTTCACTGCCTCCCAGTGGTCTCTGGCAGCCGGTTTTATCGCCGAGTGCTGGGCTATGTTGAGAGGATGAACCACTTGGTCTATTTTTAGGGAAGAGTGAAATTGCTCTTCCACCAGGCTGAGTCAATCATGAGTTTTAGCAATCCTACACGGAGGCTGGGAAAGTCTGGGGCCTGGCTTATTTTCAGAACTTATTCATTCAAAATACCCCTGGTGTAATCCGGTACAGGACAGGGGATGCTTCCAGGCAGTGGTGCAATGGGGAAGAGGCATTTCCCTGACTCACTGTCATGTCCTCGGGCTGTGATCTGCACGGCCAGGCTCCCTTTGCCTCCAACCACAGCCAAAGTTTTAAGGGAAAAGCTGGGAAGGTGACAGGTATTAACTACATTTTCTGGTTCCCTATTTCCTCATCAGTTCCAATATTTTAGAACCAAGAAAGGAAAAAAAAAATATTTTAGGAAAGTGAGGGGAAGTGTGTATGCCAAGAAGGAGGATCGAGCTATCTGCTTTATGGTCAGCTGGGAATCATCCCCATCCTTGCAGTCCTTCCATTAGCAATGCGGTGCTGCAGGGAGGTGTTCTGGGCAGTGTTTGGAGAGGGATAACAATAGAGCACTCGGCCCCGGAGGGCTCTTGATGTCCTCAAAGCTCAGCTGGGCAATGGGAGCTATTTTTATCATATCAATGGTAGGCACAACTGTGTGCCAGAGCTAGGTCTGGCCATGATGATTTACAAATACAAACATAACCAATGGCTCTGGGGCCTACTTTAACAGTCCATCTTTACCAGGCTGGGAAAGTGATACGCCTGAGGAACCCAGTAATGTTTGAACTGGGTCCAGCTGCTTTCTCTTTGATTTACTTTTCTGACACCTTTAGAGAGCATAGGCTTGAGTAAATCACCACGTGGCGATGAAAGGAGTTGTAGGTTGGCTATGCCAGTACCAGAAGTCACCATCACCTGAGATAAAACACTCACTCAGAGGTGCTTAGGATCACAAAACACAGGGCGAGAGCCACAAGAGACCCATGCTCAGTCCCACCCTGCTTGTACCCTCCCAGGCCATGCCCAGGGCCCACAGCACCCAATGCCAGACAACATGGGACTGCAGCAATGGGGGAGAGAGATGCATGGAGGTGAGCTGTGCTGGACCAGATGGTCTTGGGGCAACAATCATATCTGTTTTATCTGCCAGCACAGAGCTGTCTTAGCCTTTCTCTGTGGTGTGTTTGTACAGCATGTAGCACAGGGACATCTCCATTTCTGCCGGGCTCATTGGTCACATAAAGATCTCAACAGAGTTGTGCTGCGTAGTTGAAGTGTGACCCTGGTCCCTAAAGGGACTCTGTGCTCTTTGCTCCAAAGGGCCAAGCAACTCACCACTGATGATTTTCTGGTTTGAGTTGTTTAAGTTTTTTGGTTCCCTCCTCCTCAATACCTTTGCTGGAGTTTTACAGGGGTATTTGGAGTGGCTACTGCCCCTCTTTTTCCCCTATAGGTCCGCAGGTATCAGTCTCTGCAGAGGATGCTGCATATCAACCAGGCTGCAGTTCAGCGTGCAATGAGGTTTCCTCACCAACATCACATCGCATCACATCACATCACATCACATCACATCACATCACATCACATCACATCACATCACATCACATCACATCACATCACATCACATCACATCACATCACATCACATCACATCACATCACATCACATCACATCACATCACATCACATCACATCACATCACATCACATCACATCACATCACATCACATCACATCACATCACATCACATCACATCACATCACATCACATCACATCACATCACATCACATCACATCACATTACATCACATCACATCAATCACATCACATCCAGCTCCAGACGACCATCTGTTTTCACTGAGGCTTCTGGAAGGGCCTGGCTCCTCCCTACCATAGCCCAGTTTCTTTAAACATCCTGCAAGGCTACGGATTACCAGTCCCCTGCTGTCTGTGTTAAGCCTGGTGCCTAGGAAGAACATTACCCCTCCCTCTGAAGTGGTGTCTGCTTTCTTTGTTGCTTCCTTCAATAAATGAGGATCAGAGAAAAGAGCTAAATTAGGATAGGCTGAAATTTAGCCATCTTGGGGATGGGGGGAAATACAGCCACCCTTTTTACTGCTGCGTGCTGAGGAGGAGACCGTACATCGTGAGTGACTGCTGTGAGCGAGGCAGCACTAAGCAGCCAAGTGGCCCCTGCTGAGTGTACCCCATGATGTGGAGCAGGAAAGAGAGGGATGTCGTTAGGAGGGTGGTAGGCAGGTCTTTGATCACCAGCCAGGCTGGGAGTCAGAGGGCTGGGGATGGCAGGGGCTGTCAGCAAACACGCACCCGCTCAGGTAGCATGAAGTGGGTGGCAGGGGTGTCAGCAAACACAGCGGTAGGCTGGGGACAGAGGTGTCTTATTTATTCCATATGAGTGGAGGGACATAAAGGCAGGAGGTGAAGGGCAGAGCATATCGGCTCAGTCAGCAGCTCACAACGGGTGTGTGTGTGTGTCCTTGTGGTGTGCATGTGCCCAGCAGGAACACACAGGGTGCCTGCATATGTTTACGTGGAGCTCTCTCTTCATCTGCAACATATATTTGCCCGTCTGTCTGTCTAGCTGCAATATACAACATACGTATACAGGGGTGGTGGTCTGTGTGCACGCATGGCTGTCTGTTCATTCTCCTGCTGTCTCTCTGTCCATCCCTAGGTGGAGAACCTGGTCTGCTATGGATTGTAACTTCCACGCATGTCGCCCCATCAGTGCCCCTGCCAACTGCCCCTGCAAGCACTCTCCTGCAAGCCTGCAAGATCTGAGCTACCTGACAGCTCTCTGCACAGCTCCTGGGGAAGGGTTTTCTCCTCCTGTCTGGAAGATAACAACTAATTAGAAAGCAGGAAATGAAAGAAAAATGATCAGTGTGGCACTGGGTCTTTCTGAGAGGCACTGAGAGTGTGATAGAGGGAGATCAGCAGCCCGGGGTCACAGGGGTCTGGAGCAGCCCTGAGCCCTCGACTGAGATGGGGTGGCTCCTGCTGGGAGGCGAGAGAAGAGGGCAGCAGGGGTTCAGCAGGGGAAAAGCTCTTTAGGTTAGATCAGGTGAGAGCACAGACTAGGGCTCGCGGGAAAAGCCAACTAGACGGGACTACCCTGTCTGTTTTGATTGCTGCTGCCAGCCCAGCTGCTGGCAGAGCTCAGCCAGGCGTAAGTGGAGGCTGACTGCTCCCCTGTCCCCTGTGACCACCTGGGAACTGCTGCATGCTCCCATGGCACCCCCCAAAAAAGGTGCCTGGGATCCCAGCATCCCCGACCAGCTGTCACAGGGGTTGGGAGAGGTGAAAGGGGATGGATGGCAGCTGCTTCTGCCCCCTTATTCTGTGATGTGGGGTGCTCTAGTCAGGGGAGCAGATGGATCTCATACTTAAACACTCCAAGTTTCCCTCCTGGCTGAGTCGCAGAGGCACAAAGAGCTTAGAGCTGGACAGATTGGCCACTTACAGGAGTCCTGACATTCAACTCCCACTTGTCATGCTCATGAAAAGCAACTGCTGAAAGGGAAATGAGCTTTTAAGGGTTATTTTGACTGCAGGAGCCTCTATCATTGCAAGTGCCAGCGCTTCCTTGAACTCAGAGTGGTCTGTAGCACAAGCACAGCCTTTTATCTTAAATCAGCATTTTTCCCCGGCCTTTCAGATCTTTCCAGTTCACTAGTGATGTTCTCCCAAACCCGTCTGCTGAACGGTGTGCTGCAGAAGGGGAGATGCTGGCTGCAAATCCCCAGGTCATGGAGAGATGGAGCGCGACAGCCTCCTTCCACCGCTGGGGCTGGGACACGGTGTCCGGCGGCTGCTGTGCAGCAGCATCCTTGCGGAGACAAATTTTGGGACCGAAGTGGGACAGTTTCATTGTCGCTAGATGGCACCGCACCCCCTTGCAGGAGAAAGTGCGGGTGCTACAGTGAGGAGGGGAAAAAACATCCTCTGCCAAGCAAGCATTGCAACCAAACCTCGGTCTCCCTGCACGCAGGATGGGGGAGCCCACTGTTTTCTGCCCTCTCCTTCACCTCCTCTCCTTGCTTTGAAAATTCCCCATGGATAGAGGTTGAAATGAATACAGAATAGAAAGGGGAAGGGGGAGGAGGGACTTAAATGCATTTTGGAGGCTGTCTGGATGCTCTGTAATTTGCAGTCACGTCAGGCTCCCATTTCGTCTTTGCTCTGCACTGAGGTAACATCCTCGTGTGCCCTTCAGCTGAAAGCACTGAATAATGGAGCTATATTAATACATACATGCACAAGCATATGTAAGTGTGCGAGCTGGGGGAACGGCATGCCTGCCCCTCTTTTCTCTTTCTTGGCCATGATTTTCCTCTCTCATTGCCAAAATTCATCTAGAAGTTGTTAATTTTTAAACCCAGAGTACTTAGGAGACTCTACCTGCAGCAAATTAGCTAATGCCTTCTCCTTTTTAATATTAAAGGACTCAAGCTTTCAACTATTTCCCTTTGGGGAAAATGGTTTCTTGATTTACCATTTTCCTTCCTAGGAAGTATTTTGTTCTATTGTGTAAGTCTTCCACTGCTCAGTTTAATCTCATTACTGCTAACTGTAGCTGCTTGGACCTCTTTAATTAGTTACTTGGTGACGTCTTTGGTGGCAGCTTCCTGCGGATCATCTGATATTGTCAGTGTGGCTGGGGATGTAGCCCGGCTGGTTTAGCTGCCTGGGAATGGGCTTTTCTAAGGGGTGTAGCAACCTTCCCCTTCGAGCAATGCTCAGGACTCCAGCAGTGTCTCAGAGGTGACTATGCCGTGTCTGGAAGGAGGTACAGCAACCGGTGCTTTGACTTCATGTGTAGTTATTCACCTCTGAACTGTTGCATGGACATGTGTTTGCTGATAAGCCAAATGCCAGTCAGCAGGGCTATCTTGAACACTGCCAAGCTGTTGTCTTCCATATGACAGTGTCCCAGACCTGAGAACCGTGCTCTGTGCTTAACCTTACAACATTGTGTGGCTTCAAACCATGCAACACTCTGCCTTCCTCATCCCAGGCCACTGCATTGGCTGGGTGTCCCCTCCTCAGTCCTGGGGAAGGTCTATGGGGCAGTCCCTGGGTGATGGTGAGGAGGGTCCTGTAGAAGACCTGCCCTGGTCACTGCTGGGGTACATGGAGCACTGATGCCTCTCTCGCTTCATGGGAATGACGAAGCACAGCACAGATATAGTCCCGGATGTGTCTTGTCCCGGAAGAGATATGGGACAGCTGGTTCATGGGCTTTTTTAGGAAGCATTACAACTCCTGTCTCTGAGCAAATCCAGCACCTACATCAGAGGTAGCTCTCATATTCCCAGCTCCCTGGCTGCAATTGCCTCCCTAGAAGGACCCCACACCATATGAACCCTAGTTCTACCAAAGAAGCTGTGCTGGAGACGACATGAAGTCTTTGCTATTGCAAGGCCTTTGAGTCAGGGGCTGGAGAGCATTGTAAGGCTCTAAGATAGACCATGATTCATCAAACACCAGCCAGAGGAAAAGATGTTCCTCGTGCTGTAAAAGGCACACTGCAGCTAACACTGTGATCATGTTTAGCAAGATAGTATGGTGACTTCACGTGCTTTGATATTAAAAAAAAATCCCAGCAATGCTGTGGAAACTTCAGCTCCTTCATTTGTCTGTGTGCTCATGTAACAGACTTCTTTTCCCATGCAGCTGGCTAATTAAATACAGTGTCTCAAATCCAGGCAGCATGTGATTTTTTTCCTCTTGTGTAAAAGAAAAGGAAGAAATAGAAAGTAAAGAGAACAAATCCTGGATAGATGGGATATGGGGTGCCTAGATTTCTGATCCAGGCCCAAAGCAGGTAGATGGTCCCCCTGGTCTCAAATCCGCTCATGATGGGATTGCTGGAGAGTTGTTTCTTTCTGCCCCAAATCTACAGAACCTTCCTGACAGTGAGTTTTGGTAAAATTGAACCCTTTCCCACGCAAAGCTTCAGCTTGTATCTCTTACTGTTCACAGATGCCTCTTGCCTTGAAATATCCCTGACCTGCTTCAGTCCCGATGATATCATAGCGTTAGGGATCACTTACATGTCCTATCTTAAGCCAAGGATGACTGTGTCTGATACACCACTGCTGCCAAATCCAAAAAGGAGCCCAGCCAAGACTCCTTAGTTAGGTACAAAGGAACCTCTCCCTTTTCCTATCCTCAAGACTGAGGTGCGGGGAGATATTACTCATCCCAAACTAAACACGGACGTAGTTCTGGCTTGGTATTTAGTACCAGCTATTTTTAAATGCTGGGATAACAGCACAGGGAGAGTCAGTGTGGTTCTGTAGACTCACCACTGGCCCAGATCCCAGCTGTGTTGGGATTTGCCAGCTCCATGCAATGGGACCTATCAAGGCTGGAAGGGGTACGGCTGCAGTCGTGGGGTCATCTGCTCTCTGCACTCCCTATCCTTGGCCACACTCCTGCATGGCCAGTCCTGGCAGTACCCACACGGTCCCCAGCCGGAATCGCCCGGTCAGTCTCTGCTATGGGATTACACGGGAAATACAACTTTGCACAAGGATCAAGTAGACCCTTCCCAGTTGCAGCTATAGACCTGGCAGTAGAGTAGCAATGATGACTGGTAAACAAAATAAATCCAACTCACAGCTTCTGCTGGTGGCTGAGTCATCAGCTGTATCCGGCACCGAGGAGATGATCGCCTGCTTGTTGCGGGACAGCTTCCCTTCCTATGTGGGAAAGACAGCAGGGAAACAGGTAAATTCCAATAAATAGAGGAGAGGAACTGCACAAAGCCCCAGTGTGAGGAAGGCGACTGCACCAGAGGCTTTCCAGAGGCAAATGTGGCCCTGACATTGCCTCCATGTATTGTGTGTGGTTTGGACTTTTCTCCTGTAGACCTGACCCAGGCTTGGCTTTGCTCTATTCTCTCCATGGACAGTACTTCACAGCTTTTTGGGCCCCCATCTATTTCCAGAGCTAAATGGTCTTTTCTCTACCTATCCTCATTTTTGAGGCAACCATTTCTGGGTCGGGTTTATCCATCCATTTCCTTTACCTGCTTCGACAATGATTTTCATGTCTCAAAGCCAGTAATGATTGGTGTTGCCCTTTGCGTTACCCAGTGAAGGGACCAGTCCCTCTTGTGGAACAGTAATCAATGGGGTTATATTGTACAGTGGTGAGATGTACATGACCATTTCAGACAGAATCTCATCCATAATTAATATTCCAGGTCATAATGACTTCATGGGACTCTCTTGTTTCCTTGATGTAGCTCTCTCTCCAACCTAGGCTGTCCATTCCTACCAACTCCTTTCTCTCCAGGAAAAGGATGATAGCAAGGAATAGTTTGTTGAACATATGACCTGTGGCCCTGATAACATTAAATCGCCCAGAGCTGGATAGGATTAGAGATAAACTATGTGGGACCACAGAGAGAAAGATGGGTGTCTGGATTGAGAAGAGAGTAACAGGGCTGGAAGCAAGTTTAAGCCATAGGTGATATTATGAATTTGTCCTTGCTTGTCGACGTTGCCTGGCTCCAGGCATCGTTAGCTGCTTGCATGAACTGGCACTAACTTCCATTTCCAGCTCCTTTGGTGCTTTAGTATTTAATAGCAGACTGAGGTCTTTCTTTTGCTTGTCACAGCACATGGTACCCCTTTTCCATTGGACGCTGTGGCATTGCAGAACCTGGCCCGAGGGAGACACAGCATGTGTTTGAGGGTCTGGTGGTGTGTCTGCCAGCGTTTAATAATACAGAAAGAGAGGTGGTCTCCATGCCGCAGGGAGGTGATGTGCCAAGGGGTTTTCTGTGGTAGGCTCTGTTGCTCACCCTCCCCACATCTCGGAGCAAGCTTTATCCTGATGGTAGCTCTGATGTCACAACATGGCTCCCCTGTAAACCTGCTCCTCCTTCGCTAACCATGGAAGGTTAGGCTTCCACAGGGAAGCCCCATGCCCAGGGACTGGCATCAGTGGATGACGAAGCACCACCATGAAGCCCAACCACTTATAAGGATGATTCTGGACACCCAAAGAAAATAAATTTCCAGGAGCTTTTGAAGAAGAGCACCTACTGACCTTTGCAGGAGACTCCTTCCATTTGATGGTGGCAGGACTCCATTGTGCCTTCCTCTGGATGCTCTGAAGAGAGGAAGGGAAGGATGGGTCTTTATGGGGTTTGGCCTCCATGCTCAGGGGTTGGATTGTTGTCATGATTCTGGCATCAGTCTCCCTCTTCCTCAAAATGCCATTGGGAGACGGTGTCCTGAGTGGAGCAAAATGTAAACTCTTACACCGTGGAGTGGTTTTAGGAGTGTCAAAGCTGGCCAGGAGTCCTCTGAGATTCCTTGCTGGGGCACTGATGTTAGGGATGGGAAGATTCTCCATGGACTTGCTCAAGCACATGTCACTGGGATGGCTTTGAGATAAGGCATGTTTTTTCCCCATTGGACTGACATTAGTTTGTGATAGATATCTTCTCTCCATGAGCTAAAAAAACCCAAACAAGCATAAAAATAGACTCATATATAACTTCAATAATAAATCTTCTGAAATTTTTATTTCCCACTCTTTTACTCCAAGCATCACATCTGTTGACCTTCTAACTTTTTGGGATGAAAGAGTGTCCCATCACTGTCTGCTCTGTGGTCTCTGGAGTAAATGTCAGGGACACGATCTAAACACATTCTAGCCCTTTTTGAAGTGTGGGAGAAGTTTCTGTCTTGCTTGTTTCCAGTGAAACTTCCTGATTTGTACCTGGTCATGCAAGGAAGCCTTGGAGTAGAAAAAATATGACCACTGGTTGTCTTCACTTTTGGATCGTTGTCTTATCCCCATCTCCATCCTCTTCCTCTAGGACATTGTGTTTCCAAACAGTCAGGAAATCCCCCTCTCTATCATTTCATAGGAAACCTCCAGTTTCATGTTAAAAACCTTGACTGGAAATAAAAATTTTCAGATTCTGCCTTTTTTTAATGAGGTGCAATTCAGCTTTCTCTGGTCAGTGGGAATCAACCCTGTCCTCAGCAGGGAAATTGGATAAAGTCCAGAGTATCTGGCTTCCAGTGTGTGATTTTATCATTGTTATTCCAGGTTGTAAGAGGCCCTTATCACTAAGCAGGACCCAACAGGCAAATACAGAGCCGAGAACTGCACCTTATGCCAATGAGTTTGCAATCAAAATATGATATAAGGGACACTGGTAGGTGGGAGGTGCACCTTTGCCATGATGTGAGAATAGTAGTCACAGCTTCTAGTTAGGGTGGAATTCAGTTTAAGATGCTGAAATGTAGACATCTAAATGTAGCTGTGAGCAAAATCTACTCGTGAACTTGATGTCTAAGTCCCATTACAGTCAAAAGTGCCAAGAAAGTGATATCTGCACCCTAGGGTAGAATGACAGAAATTTGAGATACATGGGGTAACCCCCAAAGCCTCCAGCTACTGGTGCAGAAGGGCAGAGATGCCTCAGTGTCATATCTGTCAGACCAGTGTGGCTGTCTGGGTGCCTTAATGACTTCCTGAGTCTTTGCCTCAGGCTAGATCCTTCCCTCACTTCCTAACCAGTGCTAAATCCTCTGCCAGGTCCTACATCTCTTGATGGTCTTCCATTAGGCTCTACCCCCTACAATCTAGTCACTCCAGAGCAATCTGAATGTTATATATGAAGCTTTCGTCCCATCCTGGAGCATCTTATATGTGTCAGTCCATCTGTACATACTAAAAGGGAATTGGATCTGACCTGCCCTGAGATGTCCTCAGAACAGCACCAGATATTGCAAAAAATGCTAGGTTTTTGTTTGCCTTTCATTGCCAAGAACTGGAGCATTATGTTGTTAGGATGTGCTCTGTCCCACCTAGTCTGAGCCTTTGGCTCTCACCTTGGGATGTTCTTGCTTTGACATGCTGCTTTCACAGTCCAGGATGCTTTGGTACCTGCAGAGAAGACAGGAGATGGCACCTCAATCCCTTTTTAGACTGAATGTATTTTTCCATGTAGTAGACAGGCTCTTTCTGCCTTCCCCTACCCGCTGGAAAATATCAAACCCAACAGACTTCAAAAGCAATCTTGAAGAGTGAGAGACATGAAAAATCCCCCAAAGAGGACTGCTTTTAGGTCTAATGGATTAGTTCAGTGCAGTGCAACTAGATCCAGCGTGAGCCCTCTCCTCCCAAGCTCCGTGCAGACATGTCCCTGGAGGACCCCGTCTCCCCACTGGTGGAGGATGTGCTGGGGGTTATATTGGCTGAAAGCGGTGTATTATTGCGCTTTGCTGATACGTGGCTTGCAGCTGAAGTCAGGCTTTCCAGAAGGTCAACATATTGTTTATTTATTCAGCTTTAACCTAATGTAAAGGGATTTATCAAGTCACTACCTGACCTAATGTAACACCAGTGATGAGTGAGACCTTTGCAGAAGAAACCACCTTCCTTCTCTTCCTTGCTGTGGGGAGTGCACTTTCAGCTTTCTCCAAAGACCCTGTCAGATAGATGACTATTTACAATGAAAACTGACCAAGTTTGGGATATTCGGAACTAAACTGTCCCAAGGGGAAGTTCAAGAGGCAGTCTTGGCAGCTGCTCTGTCACTCTTATGTTGAGGGAGATGTACTTTGGGTTCTGTTGCTAATCTTATTTGTCTCACTGTTGGCAGCGTTGTGGTCTGATCTCAGTTATGGGTTGCAACCAGAAAAGAAATTAGGCCTTAAAGGGCTTGGGTTGAAATGTGACTCTCCCTGGAGCATTTTGGCTAGAAACAGTTGAGAGAAACCAGGAGGGGATGAGATGCCCATACCCTTCTTCTATCCCCAGCAGCTCATCTCTCCTGCATTTGCTGGTTTCCCTCGTGGCACCTTAGAGACTATCAAGATTAAAAGCTTTAATTTTCCATCTGGGAACGCTCCAGTCATTGGGGTCAAGGGCAGATTCCTCTGTGTCATTGTATTTGGGGAAGTTTGTTGAGCGGATTTGGCTTTTAAATCAGGACTTCTCTTCCAAGACTAAATAATGCATTAGTAATATATAATGGCTAAGCGCACTTATGGCAGAAAAGTACTTGCCTCTAGCTTGAGACCTGACACACTGGGATGCTGTGTTTGGGAAAGACCTTATCTGAGTGAGATTTGTTTATTATGGAGGTGGGAGAGGGAGAGTCCACCCTGGAACCCCCCCAGATCTAAGGTGAAATGTAGATTAACCACCCACCAGGCAACCAGTTCAGAGACGGACACAGATTTTCTCAGAGGAACTGCTCTGCGCTCTGGACTGCTCCTTGGAGAATGGCACAGAAAAGGAAAGGGCTGAGCTGGCCCCAGCTTCTCAGCTTTTTCCATGTTCTCCGTCTGCTGGCACTGGAGCAAGAGAGCAAAGGTTACGGTGCTGGATGTGAAGATCCAGGGAAAAGACGCCAACAATTAGTGCATCCATCTCCACTCAGGGGACTGGTGCATCAGTAAAGGGCTGTGGAACAAGTGCTGCCTTCACTGATACATCTGCAAACCTCATCACGTAAATTCACTTTTGAAAAAATAAAATAGGGTTAAAGAAGACACAATTTAAATTAAATTACTCCTAATGCAGGGAATGGGTCTTTTCCACCTCTGCCTACCACTTTTCTCATTCTCTTAGATCACCCAGTTCATCTCTGTGACAGGGAGAGGGAAAGAATCTGAAGAAGAATTAGCTTTAAATAATTTAAAAATTATTTGATGGAAATTTTGCATATGCGTCATTGGTCAAAATTTTTTTATGTTTCCAATGTTGCATAGACCTGAACCAGCTCTGAATTCAGGCAGTAACTGGAGAACTAAGCACCTCTTGGCCTCTTCTGCCAAAAATGTTTTTGTTTTCCAGGCTTCAGAAATGCACAGCAGAAGTCTTAGGCATTGGATTTGCAGTGACTGATCTGACACTTGGAAGTACATTAGGTCATCTGGGGTTCATTTGCTGAATTTAGACAGAGCTCTAGGGACCTACAAGTTATATGTAATTGCTTTTTAATTACTGATGCAGACATTTGAACTATGGGATTATTAGATGCTTGTATTTAGATTTTGAAAGTACTTGTTTTAAAAGCCATGCTGCTTGCAAAATACGTTTCATAAGCGATTTCTGTTGCACTGGCCTGAGTGTTGGGCTGTGCCCAGAGCCATTGTCCACCCATGTTTGGGTGTCTGCCTCCAGATGCACTCAAGGGGGGCAGATTTTCTGGGAGATAGGGTTGTCAGTCAGCAGTTTATGAATCTCTGCCTCCCCTTTCATGCCTAAGACATCTGAAATCAAGACCAAAGGGACGGAGATATATTTCTCACCAGTTGCTTTAGAAATGTCCTTTTTTTTGTTTTCCAGGTCATTTCCCATGATGTTAGAGAAGAGACAGATTTTTTAGATTACAGGCTTCCACCTCCCACAGTCCAGGGATTGTTTCCCATTTTTGCGGTGGTGTCTAACATTAAGCAATTCCAGGTGAAGAGCCCTCGAGGGATTTACTCTGTGGCAGAATGAGCCTGTTAGGAGGGAAGTGTTCCCTGATTTTCCATTTATATCCCCCCTTTTCCTTAAATACAGTACAGGCAGTTGATGGAAATACTCTTCTCAGCCCACCCTGAACAGTTCCCACAATCAGCACAGAATCCCCCAGTTGCTAAGGGTTTACAAGATTTTTCTGATATTAATTCATTCCATCTTCTGTGATCTGGGAGGGTTTTTGTGTAAAATCACTTACATGCTAGAGCGCTTTCCTCCACCCAAGATCTGCCATTTGATAGTCTCCTCGGGGCTCTTCAGTACCACGCTTCTGACTCCTTCCTCTCCCCCTTCTTTACCAGACAGGAGGCAAAGTCCCCTGGCAAAGCTGCGATTAAATATTAAAAGCTGATGTGGGAATGGGGATGGCGTGAATTGGAGAGCTGGCACTGAAGAGCAGAGGAGATGAAGCCTCCTCCCTGCTCCTCTCAGCCTGTCGCCAATTATTGAGGTCTCATTCTTCCCCATATGAACACTGGGTAAATTCAGATCCCAGCTGGGGCACCAATAGCCATCCAGACCCAAAGCTAGATTCTGATTTAGGTGGAAATCTGCTGGAATCCATCTCCCCACCTTGTCCCAAGTGGAGCAGAAATGAGCTTCTCTGCATGGGGATTTTTAAATGGGTGCTTCTGGCACAGGTCATATATTCATCTTCCAAATCAGCGAGCTTTTTCAGCTCAGCTTGTGGTCCCCTGTGGCTGTGGCTTCGCCGGGGAGGTTTTGCATGAGCTGCAGGAGACAGCGTCTCCGCGGGGTGCTAACAGCTCTAGGGAATACACTGCTCCTCCTGGCAAAAATGAAAGGTGGGCCAGGCCTTAAAGGAGGCAGGGTGCAGATGAAATAAATTGAAATACTTCACTATTAAGGGCGAGAAAGGGCAGGACTGTCGGTGGGGATCCAGTTTAGGCAACGTCTAAGTCTGATTAAAGTCAGAGTTTGGCAAAGGTAATCTCTTAGCCCTCTCAAAAAGCATCACGGCCACAAACAGCTGCTTTTGCACCTAACAATAACTGGGTTTCTATGAAGTTCTTTTTGGGGATTTATTCTGCGCATGCTGGAAAGTTGACCAAGCAACAAAGCCAGTGCACGAATAAGAGCAGATAACAGCGTGTTGGTTTATAATGAACAAGAAGGGCTGCATTTGACATCAAAAGCTGGAAAATCATTTACCTAGAAATGCCTAAGCCAAGCAAGAAACCTTTGACACGAGGAGCGAGTGAGTTAGGGCAAAGCAGAGATCCGGATAAACAAACTGGCTGTCCCTGTCATTACTTTATAAAATAATAACTTGCACTACTCCATATGTTCTGATTCAACTCTTACTGAAACAAAAACTCTTTATCAAGCTTTTATTCCAGCACCTAAAAACAACTGAGAAACATTAATGATTTTAATTCCCTGTCCTGTGGGTACAGTGAGTCTGATTTCATACGGTACACTCTTCTCACGCTATCAGTCATGCTCATTGCAGCAGTGCCTAAGGATTGGGTACAGTGAGTCTGATTTCATACGGTAGACTCTTCTCATGCTCATTGCAGCAGTGCCTAAGGACCAGCCTAGAGCATAGCCCTGGCTTTGTACATACTCAGATTTGTGCCAGACTTGAACCCTTCACCCTTCTTCTGTGCTCCCAGGGTCTCTCTGACCTGCTGGATGTTTCTCACTGAACAAGATTCAGTTCTTGGAGGATTTTGTAGGATGCCCTGCACCATAATGGGAAAATACCAGTGACTTTAGTAGCTGCTGGGATATCAAAAGACAAGTCTGATGGAAGCTAGAAGGATTTTGGTTGCATGGGCAGAACAAGGTTCTGAAGCTGGGATGTTTCCTTGTTAGTTATTTAATTTAGAGGAGAAGGATATGGCTGACAGAATGAAACAATGAACATTGCAATCCATCCAATAGTGAGTAATAGAGGCTGCTAAAAGACCTGGGAATTATTTCGGGGACTACTGCTATCCTGTTCCTCTCTCCATAAAAAGGCTGCACGGACACAATTCTCCGCATAGCTCCAAGGCACACTTACTAGATAAAGTGTGTTTTGAAACTGTTCTTGCCAGGATTACAGTGCCTTAGGCTGATTCTTCAGCTACAGTCTCTGCTGGGGGCCTTGCTCAGGTCACAGTGATTTTAGCCTTCGCTATTAGCAGTGCACTGGGTTTGCTCTGTTGGCAAGCGCCTGTGGCAAGATGGGAATGAATTGTTCATGCCGAGAAGTTTCTGTGAGCTGAGAAGAAGAGGTGGGTCCCAGTCCGGAGAGGGAGCAATGTCTGCTGAGTTAGAGCTATGCACACCTGCACACTGCTGAGCTGCCCCTTTTTCCCTCCCTTAGTCCCTGCTTTCCAGGACAAAATCCCCCAAGTCCTATTCCCTGCTTCTCCTCTCGTTGCATTATTTTCATGCTGCTGTAAGTAGCTCCACTTGTTTGCACAGAAAAGTGCCTGAATCAGGTTGACTTGCCTCCAGGTACCAAATCATGGCAGTGGGGGACTAGTTAGAGGATGGAGGGACTGAATGTACCAGTCCCCAAAACACCTTTTCCTCCCACAACCAAGGAAGGGAAATCATTACTCTTGAAGACTCTTGGGGTTTGCCTCTTGCATTGTGAGAAGTTGGAAGAGGTCTCTTGTAGAAACTGGGAGCTTTGATGCGACATGATTTCTGAGCTTCAGCAGTTTCCCCAAGTGGAGGAGATGGGGTAAAGAGGTGCTGTGAGGACCCTTCTGTTCATGTTCCTCTGTGGACCCCAAATGCTCTTTCCAGTCACCAGCCCAAGCAACCCTTGCCCTGTTTGGGACACAGAGTTTCTTTTGGCTGCTCTGCTCTGTTCTCCAAGAGGAGCAAACAGCTCAGCACTGACTGTGCTCCTGGAAGGGCCTTTCCAGATATCCTTAACTCTAAATAAAATGTGGTGGCCTAGTACCCCAAGCTAGAAAGAGCAGTCAGCCACAAATACCTCCTCTGTTTCCTGCAGAAAGGTGGAAACAACCATGTTACTTATGTGTGCCTCCATCCCAAGGACCATCTATAGGGTCTCACCCTGGGAGAGAAGATAGCCGAGAGGTTTTAAGAAGCCAGGCTGCACTTTCTTTCCTCATTGTAATAAACGGCCAAGTCACACCCTTTTCCCTCAAGCAACGGGAATTTGCCTGCAGAAAATGAGAAGGGAGCTAGAAAGTCCTCCAGATGCTTCAATGATACTGGGCAGCAAAGTGATGCCACTGTCATGTTCCTCTGTAGGGTCACAACTCTACCTGTTATAACCATCCACCCTTCCTTGTCCTGTGATTGCAACACAGGCCTTCTCCAGGGTAGGGGCTGGAATTTTATTTCAGGCACTACGAGGCTTTATTGCCTGCCCAGGACACCTCCTGACCACCACACTAGGAACAATAAGGTCTGCTTTTTGTTTTCGTTTGCTATGGTCAGACACCCCATGGGGACACTGAGGGCACTTGGTTTGGCCGGCCGGGGCAGAGCAGGGCATCCAGGCTGGAAGCTGTGGTTTGGTGCCTCATCCCCTCCTGAGGCGCTGAGCTCTCCAGCACAGACATGGGCAGGGGTGGGCAACGCTGCCTGCACCTTGCTGGGGTAGTAGGCAGCAGGCAGGCAGCCACGTGAAACAGGCAGAGGGAGTACAGGCAGGGCACAGAGGCAGCTAGCGGGGAACTTTGAACTGGGAGCTACTAATGGTTAACATAGACAATTATTTCTAGCTGTGTCAAATGGACTGACCTAAGCCCACACGAGATTTGTGCTGACCAGACAGGGACAGCGGTTTACATAACCACCTCTATTATTTTTTTCTTCTTTTTTTTGCAGTTGTATAATGTTGTTTTGATAGCTGTATTCCCACTAAAAGTGTGCGTGTTCCTCTTTCTTTCCCCCCCATGTGCCCAGCCTGTGTTGCTTTGCTGCATGCGCATTTGTGTCCTGCTTGTCAGATGGCTGTGTGCGGGGATGGTGGGATGGTGCAGGGTGCGAGCGAGCGCGAGAGGGAACAAATCAATTTGGGTGTGAATAGAGATCTGCTATTTGTTATAAACAGATTGATGCATAAAAGATTTTCTGAAAAATGCTGGTTGTGATGTGTGTCACCTCCAGATTTGATCTCCTGTCAGGGAATTTACAGCAAACTGGCTACAAGCAGTGGAGAAGAGCCA
The DNA here is from genome assembly GCF_000699145.1 of Aptenodytes forsteri. Lineage (NCBI taxonomy): Eukaryota > Metazoa > Chordata > Aves > Sphenisciformes > Spheniscidae > Aptenodytes > Aptenodytes forsteri. Next base: position 429,997 of record NW_008795026.1, on the reverse strand, counting down.
GATTTTGCGCTCTCCCCATCATGTTCTCCCCATTTTTGGGGGGTAAGGGGAGCTGTTTGCCCATGTGGCTTGTTGTGTACGTGGCTGCATACCGAGTGTTTGATCCTGTAGCTGAAGGCACCGTGCAGCTCCAGGGAGCTGATACTGGCAGAGCCGATTTCTTTCCTTTGGTCTGCTGGGTAGTGCTCTGCACTAGCAGTTCGCTAAGGATGGGTGCATTAGGGGAGGAAAAATCCCTGCAAAGTCTCTGGTATTGCTTTCTGTCCCCTCTCCCTCTTTTTCTTGTGGAGAGTATCTGGATCCTCGCAGTCATTTCCATAATTATTGGTTTCACATTAAGTAACCAAAAAATTATCTGTGAAACGCACATGTGGAACTAATGGGACTTATTTGAAAAGACCTGTCTTTGCATTTACAGCTGGCGCATCGCTCAGTCCATTTTAATGAGCTTCCACGGCATCGACACGTGCTGGGGAGGGAGCTCACGTGTGCGCTCGCCCTGGGCTGCCTGTGCCCCCCAGGACCGTGGGGCTCCGGTTTCACCCCAGCGTGCTGAAACACAAACGCGTGGTCTGTGGGGGCAAGTGTGGGAAAACTGCTGCAAGAGCCTCCATGGATGCACACTCCCTTTGAATTCTCCCTGCTGCAGATTGCCAAGTCTTTTTTCTGATTTTTTCATTTGGGGTTGAAAGCTTGGGAGACTGGCTTTTATTGGGAGACCTCTGTAGTGGCTGGGTTTTGTGACAGCTGGAAATACCCTGGCAGGATATTTGACAATTTTGATTTCAAGAAGTAGGATGACCTTTGACTTCCTTAAGGGAAGAAAAAGATCCAAATATTAAAGTTTTTCAGACTCCACAGTCGCAAGTTCAGGTGGAGGTTGAGCTGCAGAGATGGCCAAGATTGTAGGGTTCAGGGTGCGGGGACATCAGAGGTCAACTCCAGCTCCTGCTTGGCCTCAGTTTTCTCATAGGCCTTGGCATGAAATGCAGCAAATCTTGGACTTCAGTGGAGTTAAGATGAGGCCCTCAGGACATCAGTGTTGCCATAGCTAAGCTCACCCACCACCGCAGGGTGTGTGAAGGTGAAGTTCACCCTGGACTGTAAGAAAATGAAACACTGTGCCCAACATACTCAAAAGGAGAGAAGGCTTCTGATGGCCTTCGTTTAGAGTTTTAGGGTCTGATTTTGAGAATAGCACTGGCATAGCCTGTAGGACCTGATGGGGTTTGTGAGTAGAAAACACCCTGAACTGCTGCCCAGAGTTGACTGTCTTGTGACACGCAGGGGACCAAGCTGAGGGACAGCAGCAGGGTTGTGTTTCCTGGTTTGGGGTTGCACTCAGACACAACCCACCATCTCCCCAAGGAGCAGAGTGGTCCTCGAGCAACACCTGGTGACGGCCTCCCCATGACACACCACAGCATCCCCCTCTGCATGAAACATCCTGAAGTAATCTCCACCATGGCCAGATGCTGCACCTCAATGGGCTCCTCTCAATGCTCACAGCCTTTTGTGGTGCATCTTAACCACAGGGGTGTGAGCTCCCCCCTTTAGGACATGACTCATCTCTCTAAAATGCTGCTTCTTAAAACCTGCTGTGCTCTGTTCCCCGGTGGATTCTGTGCCTGTCCCCATGGCTGTCTCCATTTGGGGGAATCATGAGCTGAATTTGCCCCTCCTGGGCCCAGTGATGTGACCGGCCGCACCATGAGGCCCCCATGCTGACGCTGAGGATGGGGACATGTGTTTCCCCCCCCAGAGCAGGATACACTGCTGCAGCCATGCCTGTGGAGCAATGCCCCAGGCTTTCCCAAGCTGCTCTCGAAGGCAAATGACCATCCCCAAAATCCCCCTGATTTCTCCCATGCCTTTCTATGGGTACAAGCCACATCCCCTAACTCTTCATTTCACTTATGTATCGCAGAAGAGAAACTGCCCATTTATGTGGAGTGAAAAATGAATGCTGGAGTGGGATGAAAGCTGGAAAGAAAGACAGAAAGACAGAAAGGCAGACAGGAAAAAAGGAAGAGAGAAAGAAAGGAAGAAAGGAAGAGAGGAAGGAAGGAAGGAAAGAAGGAAAGAAGGAAAGAAGGAAAGAAAGAAAAAGAAGGAAAGAAAGAAAAAGGAAGAAAAAGAAAAAGGAAGAAAGAAAAAGAAAGAAAGAAAAAGAAAGAAAGAAAGAAAAGAAAGAAAGAAAGAAAAGAAAGAAAGAAAGAAAGAAAGAAAGAAAGAAAGAAAGAAAAGAAAGAAAGAAAGAAAAGAAAGAAAGAAAGAAAGAAAGAGAAAGAAAGAAAAAAGAAAGGAAGGAAGGAAGGAAGGGAGGGAGGGGAGAACTAGAGCTACCTTTAATTTTTGAATATGAATAAGCCCATGCAACTAGAAGTTGTGTGACTCTCCCCACCCTGAGCGCTCTGCTTGTCTCATGCACTGCTTTTTCTCAAGGAAAGACTTTGTCTTTTCAATCCTTAGTGTATAGAGCATCTTATTCTGACCGTACGGGACTGCAGTGTCCCTTTGGGCTGATGATGTTTTTCATTCACAGGCTTTTCCCTGTGAAAGGGGGTGATTGCCTGAGATGGTTTTATGTAAGTGTTTGGAGGTGGATGTTTCTTCCACCCTCCCCAGTAAAATGCGAAACCGCAGATTGTTCAGGCTTCAGTTTCTCATTGAAAAGTATCTTTTTTTCCCCCTGGGAAGCTCTGAAAATTAAAACCAGCAAAAATACATTTCTTGTGAGAAGGAAATATTTCCTGGCTGCCTCTAAGACACTGTGGGGCTCAGTGTGTATGTGTGTCTGCAAACTACACAGTGTGCATATTCTGTGCTTTTGTACTCTGTGGGCATACATCAGAGCTGGGTGCAGCCATAATACGGGGCAAAAGCTTCTGCTTTCCCCCCCTTTTTTTTTATGAGCTGGAGAATACACACTGCCATGATTGATGCTAAAGGAAGGGGACAGGCAACAGCAGCCCTACAGCAACTCTGCCCTCTCCTCCCTGGCAAATGCACCCTTGTGCACATTTTGCAGTGTGTTTTTAGGTTGTTTGGAAGATGTGCAAAGGTTTGGTGACCATTAGGGTGTCTTTTTTCTCCATGCCTGCACTAGAGGCTCTTGGCACTGCAAACTCTTGTACCTGAAAGTGTTGACTCGGAAGAAAGAGACCACTGCAGAGCAGCCCAGAGGGAGCTGGCTGAACGGCGCTGCTGCCTGCCAGCCCCGACCATGAGCCTTGCAGCAGATGTGCGGGAAATCTGTTAAGATCTGTCTTAGGAACGTGAGCAAGCGCAAATCTAGGTGAGAGGGAGATGCTCCCTGCTTCGGGCTCAGCAGAGTGGGCGAGGGGCCAAGAAGCAGCGCAAGTCCTGCATCAATGCACCGCTGCTGAAAACCATGCTGTATGCAAGCAGCAAGCCCGGCTCCGCTCGTCTCCGATTCTCGGTGGAGGAAAATGTGTGTCGCTCCGTCGCTTTCAGCTGGGGGTCTGGCCCTGAGCGTATCTGGAGCGTAATGGCTGCATAAGGACCCAGTGGTGCCGGGGGGTGTTGGGGCATCTCCCCAGGGCCCAGCCCAGACAGCCCTGCTCCATCTTCAGCCTCTTTCCAGCTGGCTGGGGCGCTTGGCAGCTGTCATCGCCTCCTCGCAGTCCCCGGGCTGAGTTCCCTCCTGGTGTGCGGTTAGGAGCAGGGAAAGGGTTTTGGGCCAGGGGATCGTGAATTGGGCACAATTGCATCAGTCTTGCATGTGTCAGGACTCAAAACTGCTCTTGCTAGTCCTAAAATCAGCTTTTTTCCCACCAGGTCTGGTTTGACCTTCAAGATCAGACACCAGAATGAACTGTAGGTTGAAAAGTGCAAATATGTACCGTTTCTTCAGTGGGCTGCACGGCCTTGCAGGCTACAGGCGAACTGGCTGGGTATTGGTTTTATTACATTTTAGTGCCTGCAAATCCTCACTGAGGAGCTGTATTCCTGAGCCCTATGTATCTTAAAGATCTCCACATTGCCAACTTGATGCGACTGCTAAGAAATAGATTTAGCTTCGTATCTGCATGATCCTTTGGAAAGATGCAAATAAGGAGGAAACATTTGCATACCAAAGTGGCATCCGAGTGAGATTTATTCAGTATTATTATTATTATTATTATTATTATTGTTATTATCAACAGTGGTGTGCTTCTGCTAGTCTTTGAAAGGCAGGAAAGGTAGTCCCTGGAAAACAAGAGATCTCTTCCAGCCCTTCTTTTCCTGTAAAGAAAGATTTGTGAAGCCTGAAAGCTTCTAGCCCGTGGTGCCACCACTTACTCAAAATACAGAAAGTGATCTCCGGCCATCCAAAGGATTCAGAAGCTCCTTGTGTGCATCCAGTATTATTCTTATTATTATTATTATTATTGTTATTATCAACAGTGGTGTGCTTCTGCTAGTCTTTGAAAGGCAGGAAAGGTAGTCCCTGGAAAACAAGAGATCTCTTCCAGCCCTTCTTTTCCTGTAAAGAAAGATTTGTGAAGCCTGAAAGCTTCTAGCCCGTGGTGCCACCACTTACTCAAAATACAGAAAGTGATCTCCGGCCATCCAAAGGATTCAGAAGCTCCTTGTGTGCATCCCGCAGCATCGGGTGTCCGTGGCTCTGAATATGCTCCCAAGCAGCTGTCAAATCCGCAGAGCCCCAGGGATGTCCCCACCAGGAGAGAGGTCGTCTGTCTACAGCAATGTGGGGACATATAGAAGAGCGTGTCGGCAGGCGTGCTGCAGCATGTGCCCTCAGGAGCTTAACGTGTCTCTGACAAGGCAAAACCCCGTGGGAACTGCAGGCTTGCGCTGGAGAGGAGTCAGCGAGCACAGATCACACGTGGTGGTGGTGGGGGAGGTAGGTTTGGCGGTGCTGCTGTCTGCTCAGCTAGATACTTTTGCTGTCTGTACGGCAAACTCAGGATTACCTGTGGACAGATGCTGTGTGAATAAACCCTCAGCTGCAGAGGCTCAAACCCCTGCTGTGTTCTCCCCTCTCCTTGCTTGTGACCTCTTTGCATTTCTGAGCTTCATTTCTTTGTTTACAACCCTGTTCTCTGTCTTGTCTCCAAGTCTTCTAAGGTAAATACTCTAGATACGGTGTTTGTCAAGCAGTTTGCCTGTGTTTTCCATAATCAGTATTTTTCCTCCGTATGGGTTGTTGTAATCCCTTTACCCTGAAGGACTGAGGTTCACTGCTCCCCTGACTTCAGAAGGTCTGTTGCGAAATGGCCAAGGGTACTCCCAAAGTGCATTGGGGGATTTTGTCCACCCAAAGAAGGCAGTCCATCAAGGGTGACAGGTTTGGGTGGCTATTGAATTATTGTTTCCAAATAGTTGTATTCCAAGTAGATCTTTTTTCTGTGGGGGTTGCCCTGAATCACCTGTCCAGAGCTGCCCACTGCCCATGCATGGAGACCTGCATCCACTACCTGCTCTCCCTGGTGCATCTCACCCACAGCTGGGTGAGCACAGGGGACAGAGACTGAGAGATATTTCTGCTGTTGAGGCTCAAGGGTCCTGCTTGCAAAGCTGTGTGTGTCCAGGGACAAGGCACCTTGGTCGGAGCCCTCTTCTATGGATGGATGCCGTCGGTGCCATATACTTCCCTGCTGTCATCGTCCTTGGAGGAGCATCATGCCAAGCAGAGGGAAAATGTCTGGGGATTGGGAAGCACCAAAGCACCTTGGCTTGTTCAGGGAGTAAAAGCTCTCTTGGAAGATGCCCTAAGCCAGTCTCTCAACCGCATCCCATTCTGGAAAGGATCTAGAAGGCAAAAATATGAATTTAAAAAAAAAAAAATTCCAGTTAATTTTAACTTTCTGTGCAGTTTATTTTCCCAAATCCCCCTCACTGCTGTCCTCCATCTGGCGCTTCCCTCCCCACAACTCTCTGCCTGAGGACACATCGGTGAAGCGTGGTGGGCTCTGTGCTGGGTTTCCCGGTGGTGTGATAGCACCAGTTTCCATGCTGCCTCTGCACAGTCTTTCCCGCTGCGTTTACAGCAAGAGAGGGAGCTTCTTCCAGGACCACGGTGTCAAACTGGGACAACTCCCCGTTCCCCCATCTTCTGCCCTTTAGGTAGCGTTGATGTGCCCGACTTGTGCAAAAAGGTCTGAAGAGGAGCGTGTACCCACCTGTTTTCGATAAAAACCCACTTGGCCTCCTCCGAGGACACAAGAGGGCGCTTCCACCTTACTTTTGGGGAGCATTTCCTCATTTGCAGGCATTTCTCTCCTCTGCACCCTGTCAGCTGGAGAAGGTTGGGTGAAGGTCTTTAAAGCAGGGGACTTGTCTCCATATGTGTTTGCAAGGCACTCAGCTGAAGGGAGTTTCATCCTTGCAGGATTTCCAGAGCCTCCCACGGAGTAATTAAATCATATTTATTTATACAAAATAGGGAGTGTCTCCACTTCAGGATCTGATAGATTTTCAGAGGATATCTCAGAGGAGCTTGGCAGAAGCACAGACATGTCAAAATGGCATTGCTGGGATCCTCTCTGAATATTAGCAGAAATGGTGGATCCAGGGGAAATTTCATTTAAAAACAGGAGGTGGGAGCCTGTGAAGGGAGAGGGGACAGATTTTGTACTCACTGCCACAGTGGGTGCAGTGGCAGAGGGGGTGCAGTGAGCACATCAAAAATCTGGTCTCCCCACCAACAAGGAGGAGGCAGAACAGGTAAGAAAGCTGCCAGAGGTTGGGAAACTACCCTGTCCATGTCTGTTTAATAAAGGTAATTTCCTCCCTCATGTTCTTTTCATGAGAAGGTTGTTACCTGCTGTTGACTGTATCCTAGCCATGCTCTGGAGATGGAGACCACAGGACCTCTGACCTCCAGGCTGACCTGCAGTGCACAGAAACATCATGACACTGGCAGTTAAAGGTACTTTTTATTCACTGCTATATCCAAATGCTCCGTACCTGGTGTCTGAACAATGTCCTGGATGTCCAAGCTGCACAGCAGTGATGGTATACAGGCAGCCTTGATATTCCCTTCCCGGGTCGGCTCACTCTTGGGACCTGGACTCAGCCTCCCATGTTGGAGTCTGCTTTCCTTCCTCCATCCCCCTCCAAGGGATGCTGTAAGGCTGTTTCCAGACAGGCTGTCCCTAGAGGAGCACAGAGTTAAGGGACATCCATGCAATGGGAACATGTTTTGTCTCTCATTGCAGCTATGAGGGCAGGGAGTACTGCAGCTGCACCTAATTACCTACTCATAAATAGAGCCCAATTAACCAGTGCCCAGCTTTTCCTGTGTATCTTTGTCCCATCACCTCTGTTTCAACATCGGGAAAGTGGTTTTTCCTCCATGTGTTTGGACAGGGATGCTTTTTCTACAGAGCTGGCAGAAAGGGGCAAAATGTTTATAGCAAGAGCAGTGCTGACCTGGAGAAGGGCACAGAGCATGCTGCCAGCAACGTCCCTTCATACAACCTTCAGGAGAAAATCAAAGCACTGGGGTATTTTTCATCATGACACGAGGGTTTTAGGTTTTCCTAGGGCTTCCAGGATGTAGAGACAGTGGGTTTTTTAGTGAGTGCTGGGTGACATTGGATGGGTTACTGCCTGGTATTATTTAAAAATAAAGACAATTGAATCAAGATGCTTTTAAGATGCCTGTCTTGCAGAAACTGCTATATGGGAGGAAAGGTCTTTCGTGAAAATCAGACCATTTTCTGGTGTGTAAAGCTGTGTTCTGGAACAGGATGCTCCCCAAACACTAGTTACGTGTTAAAGGATTTTTTAAAGTGTTCTAGTTTTAAAGGAGCAACAAAAGCCATTAGGGGAAAAGGAAACTAAAGGTGTTTGGCACCTTTGAAAATCAGAGTGCCTCTGTTTAGGTCCTCAAATATGGAGCTTGACACAGAAAGGCTCTGATTTCCAGAGCATCCATAGCTTCTTGGGGCTGGAGTTGCTGAGGGGGCTTGTGAGCAGCACTGCCAGGCTCTGAAACTGTGTGCTTCCTTTTCAGCCAGCTAGAAGCGACTTAAAGAGATCATTCTTCTCCACGGTTGCATCCCAGGTCGAACCCAAATATTCATCAGAAGAAAGAAATTTGGGGCAATCAGGATGAGGTTGTATCTGTCTCCTCCTCTCCATGCCTCAGCCCCCTTCCTCAGCCCCAGCCCAACCTTGGCAATCTCTGATCCGAAGCCTGGTCCTTGGGCCTGGAGCATCCTCTGATAGGGCTGGAAGTGGGAGGCAGGAAGGAAACCCAAGGTGTCTTTGAGACCAGTTTGCCACCCTGGTGCCTAATGGCCTCCTCTCTGCACCATCGCCTTTGGGGGATTTTGGCCGCAGAGCCAAGGCCAAAGTAGTAGGAGGGCAGAGCAGGACATCTTGTGTCCTGGTAAGACCCTTTTTCGAGACCAGCAGGTCACAACCAAGCACATTTTCATCGTCAGCATGCACCCTGGCACAGTTTTGGCCTGGGGTAGCTTGACCCCAGGCAATGCTTGAATCTGGTTTGGATGTAGCCACACTGCTCTGGGTTTCATTATATGGATGCAATACATGCCATGTCTTCAGGACTACAGACTGACTTTTTATTAACCCAGATGCCTCTCAGACTTGGGGGTTACACTTAAAAACATGCTTAGTTCTCCTTAATGTGCATACAAGGGTCCTGTAAAAACCAAACCCATCCCTTGAACATCTGATCCTTTCTGAAAGAAAGTAGGACATCTAGGTGGAAGAAACCAATGTGGTTAAGAACTTTATCATTAGACAAACACTGCCCGGGCAACCTTTCAGATGGGTCATGCTCTTGTGCCTAAGATGGCACAGGTATTGGTATTTAAAACCCCAAAATGGCATTTATTTCTCCATCAGCAGAGAAATGTGGCAACGTCTCCCTCTTTATAGCCCTAATGCTATCTGTTGGAAGGATCTTCCCAATGGTCTTGTCCCTTTTTCCCTGAAGAGCCTGTCTGAACCCTCCTTCTTTCTTCTAAGCCTCCACAGTTTAAAACCTTGACCTTCATATCAGGCAAGAAGATGTCGGAGAACTTCATTAGGGTAATCTGCACCTATTTGTCTTAGTAAGCAGGACCAGTTTTTTTCTGGGTCTTTTGGGGGTCTATATGCACCATTTTAGCTACTTCTCCAGGACTTGGCCTTGCAGCATTTTCTTACTGTTCTTTTCACATTTGCAAGTTGCCTTTTCCCACTGGGTTCCAGGCTTGCACGGGAAAACAAACCAGATCAGATACCATAAACCCGTGAGCAGCATTGCTTAATGCGATCCATTTTGCAATGTTTCCACCCGTATCTGTTTATCCCCCTTGCCTGCCTTTTCACAGCAGGGTGGAGGCAGTTGCTCCACAGCTTTTGGCAGTTATGACTTCTGCATTCACAGGGACATGCTGGCCAGGCTCGGCTGAGCACAGATGTGAGAATGTATTGCAGATATTCTCCACTTTTTCTTGACCATATAAGGGAAGGTTGCCCTTCCTAATGCTGGGGAATGGGGCTAGTATGAATAACTTGGAGGATTAAGAATGAAATCTGGAGCCTTTCCCCTCTCCTGCTCTCAGGCTCGTGGGCTGGGAAGGATTGTTACCGTCTGAAGGCTGGTGAAATGGATTGGCTCCTCACTGTTCAGCTCCCCAAGTTTGTTCCGGCAGTTTGTTGGCAGGTCTGAATGGGTCTGGGGATCCAGCCTGGATGGAGTCCTCCAAACCAGTGCTGGAGAATACTGAGACAGCCTGCATGCAAAATCTGCAGTCACTCCTTGCGTCCCCACTCTGTGGCTAAATAGGGCACTCGAGTCTTCAGGGCTGAAGTCTATCTGGCTCTCTTCACAGTCACTTAAGCAGCGTTTTCAAACAGCAGCTGCCAGGGCACCCTCTTCTGCTGCTTTGTATGCCAGGAAAGAGAAGACCACCCCTTGTCTGCAAGGGATATGAGTTCAGTGTCTACTAACCATTCCCAGCTGCTGCTCTTGGCCAGGGAAGCCTCATGGATATAGGGGAAATGTGGAGAAGGTGGTCCTATAGTCCCACCTCTGCCCTGGGAATTTGTGCAAGAAGGAGTGGTGATCTGTCCAACGGGGAGAAGCTGGGAGATAATTTTAACAGCGTCTTGGAAGTGAGTGAGGTGCAGACAAGGCCTGTTCCCACTGAACTGTTGCATTGATGGGGGAGGAAGCAGAGCTCTTAGGCAGTGTGTTGGGATGACTCTTTGAGATGGCCTCCAAGGTGGGGAGCAGAGCTCTTAGGCAGCGTGTTGTGATGACTCTGAAAAGGCCTCCAAGGTGGCCCATGACAAGTGAGAAGCTCAGCTATGAATTGTGTGTGCTCCTGGTGCAAGGCTTTCAGCAAGGTTAAGGGGCAGCCCGAGGCACCTGAATTCAAACTGCTATGACCCAGATTTACCTCTGAGATTGGCCATGTGGCTGCCATGTCCATGCTGTCTGGTGTTGGTAATATTGTAATTTCCTGGTTGAAGCTGGGCCACCCTCCTCTGGTTGTATTTTCTGTCCTGCTTACTCCCCAGCCTCCTCTTCTTTGTCCTGTCAGCTCCCCCCTGCTGGGAGTAGAACCTCTTTCCAGATGCCTGGCTGGTCTCCCAGAAGAAGCACAGCACCATTGTAATGTGTAATTAGGCTGGAATTCTCCTCCAACCCCCTCTTTTATTTAAATTACATCAATTGTTGAGTATGCAAGAGGTTATAAACCTACGCAGAACAGGGTCCTCACACTTTGTCTCTTCTTTCCCCAAGACGTAGCCTTTTAGGGTTTTACCTGACAACTCAGGAAAAAAAAAATCAACAATAATAAAGCCTAGCACTGAAAGAGGACATGTCTTGGAAAGACGGAGTAGTGCAGTCTTCATCTTGTGAATGAGATGGGGCAGAAGAAGTGTTGGGTGAGTTTGCGAAGGCCACCTGGCACAGTAACAGCAAAGAGAGGTAAAAAAGCAACGCTTCCAAGGCCAGTCCTAATCCTCCTTCCACTGGCCAACACCAAAATAACTCCAACATATGATCAGGGCCACATCTTTCATGGACAGTTATTAGAAACAGACTGTAGCCAGACATCAAAATAATACTAAATGCAGTACACCAGTGCCAACCTGGATCTTCTCTTTAGTGGCTAAAGTCCAAGGAAAACACTGAGGCATTTTCAGAAGCCCAGCTCAGACAAACCCCGCTGAATGGACACTTTAGGGATGACCATTTCTGATAACCTCTTCCACCAGCTGGGAAGGGGCAGCTGTGTCTTCAAGGCTGGTTACTGCAGTCACCCCTTCTCAAGACAGCAACCACTTGACTTCATTAAAGGGTTTGACCTAATGCAGGATAGACAGATCCCATCAAAAAGCCCAGGACACTTTTAATGCCCCAAAGGAAAGACCACCCTCCCTCTTTGGTATCCACTCTGCGTAACTTTACTGTGACAGGCCGATCTCTCTGCCATTGCAAGGGCTCAGGGCTGCATCTGCAGTGGGATATCTAAACGTACTCCAGTTGCTGATGTGACCTTGGGCAGGCAAAAATACCATGGAGATAAAGATTGCATTTGCAAGGTGTTAAATGGTAAAAGGTATTCCTAGGAATTTCCCACTTTGGCTGCAGACTTTAAATGCATACAAATGCATGGGAAAAGATACAGATATAGGTGAAGATGTTTGGAAATTGCCAGGTCTTCCTTATTCCCATTTGCTTTGGGTTGGCCCTGTCCTCTGCATTAAACCAAAAACAAAACCCCAAAAAATTGGACTGGGTGGTTTAAACATCATCAGAGCAGCTCTCCAACTGTCTGACATTGTTAGATTCCATCATGCTCCTTGTCAGTGTTGATCTAATCTATATTAGCAGGAAGGCAAGTTACTGTGAAGATAAAGCCGAAGTGCTAAAGGGTAACAGCCGTGTGACTTTTCTCCTGTGTAGCAGTTTCTGTAGCAGTGACAGCTTTTGGATTACAGGTCCAACTCAATGTCTGTCAAAAGGATGTAATTCTCCAGTATCGCCTGCTACGAAGAACAGCTGAGATCCTGCTGAGTGCCTGAGCTGATCCCTGTTTTAGATGTTCATGCGTCTCGCTCCCTGGGCAGACCCTGGTGTTGACCAAGGCAGTGGCTGTCACACCAATCAAGACTATTTGAGGACTCGAGGTGCTGTAACTCCTGCTTGGTGCTTGCTAACAATTTCACCTCTGTGCCCCTCTACCAAGGATGCGAGCTTATTATGCTCCCAGTTGTATAGCTCTTACTGTGGCTGCAGCAGGAACTATTTTTGGCTCCAGAGGGTGTTAGTCCATCTGCTGAGGCATGTGTAAAAGTGGCAGCCCTCAGACGAGCTTAGAAAATAAGGAGCATTTCTGGGGTAGCTCTCAAAACCACCTGCACTGTTTTAGGGTCATGCACAAGAAAGCCCAGATCTTCATCCTGATGAGATTTGTCATCTGTATCAAATCTCAGAAAGTCCGAATGCTTAGGAAATGTTACCCTTCTCCTAGCTTAAATTATGTGCTGTCACTGTTGATTGGTACCTTAAGCAGGGAAGGGCACAGTGAGAGTGGAAGAATAAGGGATGGAAGTACAAGGTCAGTTCAGTCCTCCACAAAGTTTGTCCTGATCTGGGAAAGGAAGGAAAGAACAGAGCTGAGGAGGCTTGGTAACTTATTGTAGCTCCTAGATACTGCTTAGCAGCTCATGGCACTCAGATAGTGACTACCATGCTCTTCAAAAAGTCCCTCATCTGGGCATCTGGGCATCACACAATGCAGCCAAGATCTCTGCTCCAGCAAACAGAATGTAAAATAAGACCTCATCCAAATGTCATCAAAGGGAATCTCTTGGGGTGAATCGGCCAGGTCACTTGCAGGGACACAGACAGCCTGTGCAGCAAATGCACACACTGTTCCCTTCATTGCTGTGTGCTTTGGTTGCTCTGACAATGAAACCCTCTATGTGGGCAGCTGAGACTTTCTTCAATACATCCCCGCCCAGGTGGCTGCACGTTCAGAAAGACACGTGCCACGTTGGCTCGTGCATCTACAGGTGAAGCTAAATGTACTCAAGAGCTCCTTCAAGCAGAACCTAAAATAGGACCTGATCCAAATGTTGTCTTAGTCTGGGTATTTCTTCCTTCATCTCTGAATTTTTTTAACTTTCTGTGAGAAGAGTCTCACTAAAATGAATGGGATTGTCTTGCAGTAGTGTTTATTATAGCTTTTTGCTATGTGCAGGGTGTCTCTACAGTATCACCATAGCATGTAAACTCTGAGTGCTGCATGGCTGTATTGTATAACACAGCGCTCTGTAGCTGGGTCTTGCAGAAAGGGAGATATGGGCGGAAAACCCTCAATTGTAATGTACATTTTTCACCCTTGGTGCAGACCAGACTGGTTTTCCAGCATGCTTGAGTTATACATCATCCACAGCCAGTCACAAAATGACACTAAGCCTTTTCCAAGCAGAAATGAGATTTAAATATACTTTTTTTAGTGAGAAGCAACTGTGTTTTTGTATAAATTCCCATCTTTCATCAAATGCATCTGCTAAGCACTAAAGTCTTGAGCTGAAAAATGGAACTCACTTACCTTTCAGGAATCTTCCTCCCCAGTGTATGAGACAATTCTGTGTTGGGTCTGTTCAGAAGGGACAGGCGAGGAAGGAGGGGTGGAGGCATTGCCCTCTACATCAAGAAAAGGATAGAGCGTGAAGAGCTGTCTCTGAAGAATAGCCGTGAACAGGTTGAAAGCTTACGGGTAAGAATCAGAGACCAAGGCAACAAAGGGAACCTTGTGGTTGGTGTCTACTACAGGCCTCCCAATAGGGAGCCTATTGACGAAGCCTTCTTACTCCAGCTACAGGAGGCATCATGCTCGCAGGCTCTCATCCTGCTGGGGGACTTCAACCACCCAGACATCTGCTGGAAAGAGCTATAGGCAGTCCAGGAGACTCCTGGAATGCATTGAGGATAACTTCTTAGGCCAGGTAACAGACAGCCCTACTAGAGGGGATGCGATACTGGACCTGTTGGTCGCCAACACAAGTGAGCTAATCAGTGACATCAAGATTGGAGGCAGCCTGGGCTGCAGTGATCATGCACTGGTGGAGTT